>NC_030821.1:42739105-43046002 GCF_001704415.2 Capra hircus
A
The DNA here is from genome assembly GCF_001704415.2 of Capra hircus. Classification (NCBI taxonomy): domain Eukaryota; kingdom Metazoa; phylum Chordata; class Mammalia; order Artiodactyla; family Bovidae; genus Capra; species Capra hircus. Next base: position 42,739,107 of record NC_030821.1, read on the forward strand.
TACCCTGAGGAAACCAAAATTGAAAAAGACACATGTATCCCATTGTTCATTTCAGCACTATTTACAATAGGTAGAACATGGAAGCAGCCTAGATGTCCATTGACAGATGAATGGATAAAGAAGCTGTGGTACATATACACAGTGAAATATTACTCGGTCATAAAAAGAAATGCATTTGAATTAGTTCTGATGAGGTGGATAAACCTAGAACCAATTATACAGGGTGAAGTGAGTCAGAAAGAGAAAGATAAATATTGTATTCTAACACACGTATAGGATATCTAGAAAAATGGTACTGAAAATTTTATTTACAAGGCAGCAATAGAGAAATAAACACAGAGAATAGATTTACGGACATGGGGAGAGGGGAGGAGAGGGTGGAGATGTATGGAAAGAGTAATGTGGAAACTTATATTACCATATGTAAAATAGATAGCCAATGGGAATTTGTTGGCTCAGGAAGCTCAAACAGGGGCTCTGTATCAACCTAGAGGGGTAGGATGGGGAAGGAGATGGGAGGGAGGTTTAAAAGGGAGGGGATATATGTATACCTATGGCTGATTCATGTTGAGGTTTGACAGAAAACAACAAAATTCTGTAAAGCAATTATTCTTCAATAAAAAATAAATTAAATAAAAAAGCTAGACCATCTTTTCTATGCTTAATATTTGCATATATGCCTTCTACCTTTTCTATTCAACCTATGTCTTTAGAAGTAGACCAAATATGGATAAGCCTTCCTTTTACACATAGTCTGACTCTCTCTTTCAACAGCAGTATTTACTCCATATCTATTTACTGTAATTATTAATGTTATTTTACTTAGATCTACCATCTTGCTATTTATTTATCACTTATCCCATCATTCAGTTCTTTTTTAACTCTTCTGCCCTCTTTTTGTATCAATGCAGTATTTTTCTTCTGTATTTTATTTTATCTTCACTATTGTCTTATATGCTCTTTGATTTAATTTTCAGTCATTGCTCTAGAGATTGCAATATGAAATCTTAACATGCCAAAATCTAATTAGAGTTAATATTTACCATTTATTTTCAATGTTAAAACTTGCAAAATACAATCTATTGTTTTCACACTTTGTCACTTTATTTATAAATACATACATTATAAGGTCTCACAATGCAATGTTACCATTTTATTAAAATATTCAAGTAATTTTCAAAGAACTAGACAAGAAAAAGAAAGTCTTTTGTATTTACCATCTACTGTTTTGGGGTGCTTTTTAGTCTTTCTTATCGACTTCAGTTTGTTGATATTTCCTTGTAGTCTGAAGAATTTTTCTTAACATATCTCACAGCACAGTAAGCTTAACTCAGCTTTTATTTAACTGAAAAAAATGTTCTTATTTCACCCTCATAGGCAAATAATGTTTTTCTGGATAAGTAATATTCAGTTGACATAACTTTTCAGTAATAGATGACCTAATAGACCTAGTAACCATTTCTTTTTATAGACGTTCCATATGTATCTAAATGAATTCAAGCCCTGGAAATATCTATATTATTAGCTCATTACAGATTGTCTTCATTCAGTTAGGCATTGACATAATATCATTGACTTCTACATTCCTAAAAATCTTAATGAAGAAATTGTTTTACATCTTCTATAAAAGTTCTATTAATATGTTGCTTATCAATGTCCCTCACATTAAGATCCAGAATTTTATCAGACTTTAGAAATAGAACAAAAGTTTATCTAATTAAGAATAGGTTTTCTTTAGTTAAAATAATTACATGAAAATACATCATATTTCCCTTTTTTACCTTGAGAGTCAAAACAAATCTTAAGGAGCAGTTTGAGTAACTGAATTGGCTTAGAGGCAGAAAATAAAAAGCAAATTGCATTTTTGTATGTGATAATTTTCTATTTTAATTTTATTTTTTAAAGTAATCAGGATATAGATATTTTACAAATTATTATCTTACATATGGCAGAAGCAATATAAATCGAAAAGGTTTTATATGTAGAAACGTATATCATGTTGGCCATTAAACTCATTCAGGCTTCTTGCAGAAGCTGGTACAGAAAACTCAAATGAACTTTTTGGCCAACCCATATATACATATATAATCAGCTCTTTTCTATTGGCATGGATATCTTATCAAGTTTCAACCCCTACCCTTTGCGTTTCACCACCCCCCCCCACACACACCTTCAGGAAAGCTTTCTGAAGACACATGTCTTGTCTAGAGCTATGGTTATGTCACAACTAGAAGAGTTGAGAGTTGAAAGGTAAATAAATGACTACAAAGGAATCATTAGTACAAAGAGAGAGTGGAATAATTATATTATAAGTTTTGAGGATTGGAGCACAACACAATGAACTAATGATAGGAGAACTGAAATAAGGCTCTGTGAACAAAGAGGAGGCAGATGTACAAAAAAAAATATACTAAGAAAACTCTCGGCTGCTTGTACCTGCTTCATCATGTTCTGTCTGATATGATGCTTAGTACTTTGGCTCCTTATGAAAAGGTTGATGGTTCACAAATAGAAAAAAAATAAAAGAAACTATAGATATGAAAAAGTGTTCTTTTTTTTAAGTGGTGCTTATTTTAAAATCTATTTGACAAATAGAGTAAAAATGATTCACTGTCCATCCTTGAACTTTTGCTTTTTTATTTCCTTAGATATATTTACTGAATACATACCATAATCAGTTCAATTTAGTCACTCAGTGTATCTGACTCTTTCTGACCCCATGAACTGCAGCACCCCATGCTTCCCTGTCCATCACCAACTCCCAGAGTTTACTCAAACTCATGTCCGTCGAGTCAGTGATGCCATCCAACCATCTTGTCCTCTGTCATCCCCTTTTCCTCCCACCTTCAATCTTTTCCAATGTCAGGATCTTTTCAAATAAGTCAGTTCTTTGCATCAGGTGGCCAAAGTATTGGAGCTTCAGCTTCAGTATCAGTCTTTCCAATGAATATTCAAGACTGATTTCCTTTAGGATGGATCTCCTTGCAGTCCAAGGGACTCTCAAGAGTATTCTCTGACACCACAGTTCAAAATCATCAGTTCTTTGGTGTTCAGCTTTCTTTATGGTCCAACTCTCACATCCATACATAACTACTGGAAAAACCATAGCTTTGACTAGACAGGCCTTTGTTGACAAAGTAATGTCTCTGCTTTTATTATGCTGTTTAGGTTGGTCATAGCTTTTATTCCAAGGAGCAAGCATCTTTTAATTTCATGGCTGCAGTCACCATCTGCAGTGATTTTGGAGCCCCCAAAGTAAAATCTCTCATTGTTTCCATTGTTTCCCCATCTATTTGCCATGAAGTGATGGCACCGGATGCCATTATCTTAGTTTTCTGAATGTTGAGTTTTAAGCCAACATTTTCACTCTCCTCTTTGACTTTCATCAAGAGGCTCTTTAGTTCTTCTTCGCTTTCTGCCATAAGGGTGGTGTCATCTGCATATCTGAGGTTGTTTATATTGCTCCTTGCAATCTTGATTCCAGCTTGGGCTTCAACCAGCCTGGCATTTCGTATGATGTACTCTGCATATAAGTTAAATAAGCAAGGTGATAATATGCAGCCTTGATGTTCTTCCCCGTTGTGGAACCAGTCTGTTGTTCCATGTCAAGTTCTAACTGTTGCTTCTTGATCTGCATACATTTCTCAGGAAACAGGTAAGGTGGTCTGGTATTCCCGTCTCTTTAAGAATTTTCCAAAGTTTCTTGTGATCCACACACTTGGCATAATGAGGGCATTTAAATTGTGATGAAATAAACATAGACTTAATCTTAAAGTCATTTTGTTTTCATCCAGTGGAGAAAGATAAGTTCATAAATATCTAGAGTCCAAGGTAAATGTGATCTATAAGAGATGTATAGAAAATATGCTAAGGAAGGTGACTAAAGAATGAAACTCCCATGAAGACTTTACATACAGTTAAAAAATATCCGTGACTTTAAAGAAAAGATTGGTGATTCAAAGTCAAAGTTATAGGTGAAGACAAAGCATTAATGTTATGAATGTACATTTTTTCTGTTTCTTTGTTTTGTTTTTAAACAATGGTAATGAGGTGAAGGTCTCGTGGTGATCTTAATAACAGTGATAAACAATGATTGCATAGAAAATTTTATAAAGAACGTAGCACCATGTGTCCTCTAGTATATAGTTACTATTTTAGCAATAATGCTCATTACGTGTGCTGTTCTTGAATGTTTTAATTATAATTTTGTTTTATATAACTAGACCATAAAACATTTTAGCTAGTATCCCTGTTGACTTAAGCGGCACTAATACCACCGTTCCTTCTCCAATAAGGTAGCAAACATTGCCTTTGCCTCATCGTTTGCTGTGATCCTTCAGAAGATTTGCCATGGTAGTGGATGGAAAAGTATTTAATCCAGTCATGGGCCAATCTGCACTATTTTAGGGAAAGAACTCAGTAACTTGGGCTTACATAAAGGGCCTGCTGGCCAGCAACTCCCTTGCAGCTCATCCTGTAATCATAGGATGAATGACACGCTCATTTATTTCTTTTGAAATACTTATTAGTCACAGCAGCAGGATTTTTCCCAGGAGCAAAGAGCTGACCAATTCTTGCTGCAGTTTAATAGAACTTGTTGGCCTCGGGGATCTCTCTAACTGGGGATTCCACTTGCACAGGTACGTGACACAGCCAAGGAAGAAAGCAAAGGTGAGCTCTGCCTTCACCTGCCAAGGGCTTTGTGGTTGACCTCTCAATAAAGGAGGAAAACGGTTTGAAACAGTGGTCGTGCCTGACTGACATAGTGACCAACCAAAGTCCTCAGAGGAAAGAAGATATTGGGAAAGGTGTTTAAACCCTGCCTGAATTGTTTAGTACTCAGGCAGTCAGCTTCTCTGAGAAATTATGAACCTAGATGACCCTTGTGGAAAGTGTGACTTTCTGCTTTAAAAAAGATAATCTAAAATCTAAAAATGAAAGGTAAGCTTTTGGGACATTCTAACATGCCACATTTACGCATTTGTTAATGTCATTTAGAAAAATCAGAACTTTGCAACTTGCAATGGGTGACGAGCCATCCTTCAGAAACATGCTGTACATTATTCATTTTCCTTTAACTACTCATTTATGACACAAAATCCATTGTCTCAGGCTTAGGTGCTTTCCTGTACCTGATGCATGTAACACAAAGACTAGAAGTTTTATGAAGGCAAGGATTTTATCTGCTTCATCTTTGTCTCACGAGGGTCTAACATAATGCCTGGTTTGATTGCCAATGCTTAGTAAATATAAAATGTTTAATAAAATTATTCACCATATGCTCATGTATACTCATTGGTTTAGATGTTTCATTATGATTTAAAAAATTCACAAGTGAAACATCGTACTAGCAACACAAGACAACTCTAGTCCTCTTATTTAATCTCTCATCACCACCTAGAGTGGTGATCCAAGTGGAAAACTTCAGAATCTTCTTTTCAGAATCATCAGTCTTTAGTTTTTGAAAATGTCAGTTCACTTCTTCAACAAATATTTTGTGGTTCCTTATAGCTGTACAACATGAATTACACTAAAATGCAGAAGTTATGTTCCTTCATTCTGCTCAGTCATTCTGATACAGAATAAGGGCTTCATAGTTAAGAGCTCACATTCATGGTGCAATTATTTAAGTTGTTCTTTTAAACAGTGCAAGCGATTTCTCTCATTTAATCAACAAAAAATTAGGTAACTGATATTATGAGGAAACTGAGTCACAGGGAACTTAATTATTCCTTAATATTATTCAACTAAGTATACAATCCTGTAGACCCAGAGACTGAATTCTGAATGACTGCTATGGTGGTGGTTGTTTTGATATTGCATACTGGCTGAGTTTCTTAAAGACTGTTGGTTGTATTTCTTTTAATAAACTAAGATATCTTGAGCTAACTTTTTCTTTACCAGAGTTTCTTTCAGAGTCAGGTAATGTTGATTTTTGGGAACAAAGACAACAGGAGTATCTAATTAATTGGAATCTGTTACTGAAAAGGGATTGATAGGCATGTGTTGTAATGACTAATGGAAAGACAAATAGTAATGGTGGAGAAAAATCCATGCTTTTAGGGTTTTGCTCTCATGTCAGCATGGTGGTGGTGGTGGTTTATTTGCTAAGTTGTGTCCAACTCTTGAGACCCCATGGACTATATAGGCTGCCAGGCTCCTCTATCCATGAAATTTTCCAGGCGAGAATACTGGAGTAGGTTGCCACTTCCGCCTCCATCCCATCAGCATACTGGCACCTATATCTTTTCCCTGCACTTCATCTCATTTTCACTTTTCTAAGTTTTCAGAAATGTTGGCAATATTTCTATATTTCTGCATCCTCTCCCTTCAGCTTAATGATATACTTTCAGTGGTAATTTGAGTAAACAAATCTTTGCTCTTAAAGCTGTGAATTTAGTTGAAGTGTGAAGCATTTTAGACAATTTAGTGAGTGAAATTAACTTTGTAAAAGATCCAAAGGGTTTGGTTAGGACATCGGACATGCAGTCAGCAACTAAAAGTCCGGAATCTGTTGACTGGCACCCAGATGTCAAGAAAAGGCACCCAGGAACTGGGGAAATCTGTCCTGCAATGGGCAGTAAGCATTCCAATGTACAACTGGCAAAAATTCCACAATGGGTAAGTTAGTATCTAGTAACCCAATTCAATTCAATTCAATTCAGTTGCTCAGTCATGTCCGACTCTTTGCAACCCCGTGGACAGCAGCATACCACGCTTCCCTGTCCATCACCAACTCCCGGAGCATGCTCAAATTCATATCCATCGAATCGGTAATGCCATCCAACCATCTCATTCTCTGTCATCCCCTTCTCCTCCTGCCTTCAATCTTTCCCAGCATCAGGGTCTTTTCTAATAAGTCAGTTCTTTGCATCATGCGGCCAAAGTATTGGAGCTTCAGCTTCAGCATCAGTCCTTCCAATGAATATTCAGGGTTGATTTTCTTTAGGATGGACTGGTTGCATCTCCTTGCAGTCCAAGGGACTCTCAAGAGTCTTCTCCAACACCACAGTTCAAAAGTATCAATTCTTCAGTGCTCAGCTTTCTTTATGGTCTAACTCTCATATCCATACATGACTACTGGAAAAACCATAGCTTTGACAATATCGACTGTTGGCAAAGTAATGTCTCTGCTTTTTAATATGCTGTCTGGTTTGTCTTAGCAGCATTTCTTCCAATGAGCAAGTGTCTTTTAACTTCACGGCTGCAGTCACCATCTGTAGTGATTTTGGAGCCCAAGAAAAGAAGGTCTCTCACTATTTCCATTGTTTCCCTATCTATTTGCCATGAGGTGATAGGATCGGATGCCATGATCTTAGTTTTCTGAATGTTGAGCTTTAAGCCAACATTTTCACTCTCTTCTTTTACTTTCATCAAGAGTCCTTTTAGTTCCTCTTCACTTTCTGCCATAAGGGTGGTGTTATCTGCATATCTGAGGTTATTGATATTTCTCCCAGCAACCTTGTAATCAGGTAAGTACCTTTCCTCAATTGACATGGGATTTTTAGAAAGATATTAAGAAAGAAAATATCATTGTCATAAAAGAGGTAAGAAAAAGATCTGTTTAGTGGTACTTATGAGTTTAGTTTTTGATGCATAAAATGGGAAGAGTCAGCGGAATACTCTAGGTAGAAGATTTTAAAAGTTAAAGAAAATATACAAAAGTAATTGAGAGAGCCTAGTTACACATTATGGGGGCTTCTCAGGTGGCACGATAGTAAAGAATTTGCCTGATAATGCAGGAGATACAAGAGATGTGGATTCAATCCCTGGGTTGGGAAGATCCTTTGGCATAGGAACTGACAATATACTTCTGTACTCTTGCTTGAATATCCAGTGGACAGAGGATCCTGGTGAGCTGAAATCCTTGGGGTTGCAAAGAGTTGGACACGACTGAGTGGCTGAACTTACACACAGTCACATATTATATAGTGAGAGCTCTGTGTGCCCAGTCATTCAGCTGTGTCCGATTCTTTTACAACCATTTGAACTGTAGCTCACCAGGCTTCTCTGTCCATGGGATTTTTCAGGCACAATTACTGGAGTGGGTTGCCAGTTCCTACTCCAGGGTATCTTCCTGGCCCAGGGATCGAACACATGTCTCCTTCATCTTCTGCGTTGCAGGCAGTTTCTTTACTGCTGAGCCATCAGGAAAGCTGCATTTGAATAATACAACATGATATCACATGAGTGGCTAAGACTCACTGAAAGAGTGTTAAAAGGATAGGAAGAGGTAGAAAACAGTGATATAAAAGTTAGGGTTGGGACAATGTCCCAACATTTAGACAATGTCCCTAGTTGGCAGGAAGAGAAAGAAGAACAAAAAGTAAAAGTGATAAACCAAAGAAATTCTAGAAGTTAAATGATTCTGTTTGTTACTAAGTATTAATACCACAGCTGGGTTTTCTGTTTGTTTGTTTGATATTTTTAAAATAGTAACCCTTACATCTGACCCTCTCTCTCTATTCATATAATGAAATCGCTGTCACTCCTGGCCTTTATACTGAACACTTGATTAGTTCTTCATTTATGAAACTGGTTAACTTTATTATGCCTTTTTGTTCTATCCAACTCCGAGTGTATGATTCACATAATTAATTTTGACCGTATGGTTACTGTATATGTGGCACTGTAAGAGTTTTTAACAGTGTTATTTATTTATTTATTTTCCAGGAGAACGTCACACAGTCTCAAAGATTTGGAAGAATTCTGAACCCACCTTGCCCTTGATTTTGCGTCTAGATTGTCCACAAATATATCCATCCTAGTTCTAGTTCCCAAGAGAAAAAGAACCCACCCTGGAGCAAGGGTTAAATGCTGCTGCTTTCTTTGGAAGGTAAAATCCCAGAGCACTGCGACTGAGGGGAAAAGGGAGCAAGACAGAGAAAAGTGAAAGTGAAGTCGCTCAGTTGTGTCCGACTCTTTGTGACCCCATGGACTGTAACCTATCAGGCTCCTCTGTCCGTGGGATTTTCCAGGCAATAGCACTGGAGTGGATTGCCATTTCCTTCTCCAGCGGATCTTCCCAACCCAGCAACTGAACCCAGGTCTCCCGCTTTGTAGACAGACGCCTTACTGTCTGAGCCACCAGGGAAATCCACATGGTGTTGTGCTGCCCTCTGCCTTATGCCAAACCACAAAGCTACAGCAGCACTGAGACACGCATCTGCCTAGCCACTCGTGGCTTCTTTGGGTGCATTGTGTGAACCAAACACTGCTCAGAGAACTCTATGGAAGGGAGAAAGGAGAAGAAATTTATCCTCCCATCTTCTGTTTCCCATTTAATGAATCTTGACTACTGGACAATTAAATGCCCTGCATTTCAGAGCTGTATTTTCCAGTCCCTATGGTGGTAGTTTGGAAAACTATGCCTGTATCCAACCTGGAAGTGATGGGGAAACCTGTCAGGGCTTGTGGTTGGCTTGGGCCTGAGGCCAAAGGGGAAAGACCTCAGACCTCCTGAATAGCCCCAGGTGCCAGCACTAAACATTCCCTGGGCTAAGTCAGTAGCTGTGACTGCGAAAGTGCGGGTGGTTCCTCTGGGAGGATATGCCATGGTGATTGTTGAAGAGGGATCAACAACTGAGGGGTTGGAAGACATGTAATCAAGAGGATCATAGAAGATGCATTAACCCGTGCCTGCTATGATATCTAAGCATCACTAGCTTCTGCTAATTCAGTTGCTATTTTATCATCTCTTAGGGTGACAAGTGGGGCTTCCCAGCTGGCTCTAGCGGTAAAGAACCTGCTTACCAATGCAGGAGACTTAAGAGACACAGGTCCACTTTTTGGGAAGAGAGGAGCAAAGGTGTAATTTGAGGTCCCTGAAGAATGATTGAGGGTGTGTGTGTGCACACTAGTTGCTCAGTCACGTCTGACTCTTTGCAACCCTATGGACTGTAGCCCACCAGGCTCCTGTGTTCATAGGATTTCCCAGGTAAGAATATTAAAATGGGTACCCATTTCTTCCTCCAGGGGATCTTCCCAACCCAGAGATTGAAACTGGGTCTCCTGCATTGCAGGTGGGTTCTTTACTGCCTGAGCTACAAGGGAAACCTGATTGAGGGTGTAGGAGATGGTTAAACCTTAGGACCAGGAATGAAAGGCTGATTGTATCAGGAACAAACGTCTACCCTGAACTGACCCACTCTCTACAAAAACTGAAAGAGTGGTGTTCAGGAGAAAAAAAGAAGGAAGTTAGGTGGATTGCCCAGATGGGTTCACTAGACATTTTTATTCCAAAGGTTGCTTTTAAAAATCCACGATGTACCAAAAAATGTTCAGTTTAAGCTCAGAATTTATTGGTTTTATTGCTAAGAAATGTTTTTTCACCAATGCCAATACACTCTGAAATATATTGGTTGCCTTCTTTTATTCATTTCACCAGGTGAGTCCATCACTATCTGGTCTTGGCCACTACAAGCATTTTTTCTGTTGCTCTGTATCTCAGGGAGCACTATCAGCCTTTCAGGCAGAAATTGTAATTGTAAAGGTTTATCAAAGAAGTTCAAGATGGTGCAAAAATCTCAGATTCTGAAAACTTAATGCCATATCATAACTCAGTCATACATGAACCAAAACACCTCTACAATTTCCAGATACTCTTTAAAGGGGCACTACTATCTGAGAAAAAGCTCTCTACTGTTCTGTGTGATGAGCATGTATGAGATCTTGGCTTCATGGGGCTTGTATTATAGTGAAATTTCTATTGGAGCAAGTTTGAAGCATATTCATGTGATGAATGTGGACACTGTTGGACTCTATTAGTTCAGTTCAGTTCAGTTGCTCAGTTGTGTCTGACTTTGCAACCCCATGGACTGCAGCAAGCCATGCTTCCCTGTCCATCACCAACCCTCAAAGCTTCCTCAAACTCATATCCATCAAATCGGTGATGCATCCAACCATCCTATCCTCTGTTGCCCCTTTCTCTTCCTGCCTTCAATCTTTCCCAACATCAGGGTCTTTTCCACCTTTTCATATCAGGTGGCCAAAGTATTGCAGCTTCAACTTCAGCATCAGTCTTTCCAATATTCAGGACTGATTTCCTTTAGAATTGACTGGTTTGATCTCCTTACAGTTCAAGGGGAAGAGTCTTCTCCAACACCATAGTTCAAAATCACTAATTCTTTGGTGCTCAGTTTCTTTATAGTCCAACTCTCACATCCATACATGACTACTGGAAAAACCATATCTTTGACCAGATGGACCTCTGTTGTCAAAGTAATGTCTCTGATTTTATTTTTCTGTCTAGGTTGGTCATAGCTTTTATTCCAAGAAGCAAGCATCTTTTAATTTCATGGCTGCAGTCACCATCTGCAGTGATTTTGGAGCCCCCCAAAATGAAGTCTCTCACTATTTCCATTATTTCCCCATCTATTTGCCATGAAGTAATGGCACCAGATGTCATGATCTTAGTTTTTTCAAAGTTGAGTTTCAAGCCAACTTTTTCACTCTCCTCTTTCACTTTTCATCAAGAGGCTCTTTAGTTCTTCTTTCCTTTCTGCTATAAGGGTGGTGTCATCTGTATATCTGAGGTTATTGATATTTCTCCTGGCAATCTTGATTCCTGCTTGTGCTTCGTCCAGCCCAGCATTTCTCATGATGTACTCTGCAGAGAAGTTATATAAGCAGAGTGACAATATACAGCCTTGATCAACTCCTTTCTTGATTTGGAATCAGTCTGTTGTTTCATGTCCGGATTGAATTGTTGCTTCTTGACCTGCATACAGATTTCACAGGAGGCAGGTAAGATGGTCTGGTATTCCCATCCCTTGAAGAATTTTCCATTTTGTTGGGATCCACACAGTCAAAGGCTTTGGTGTAGTCAATAAGGCAGAAGGACATGTTTTTTCTGAAACTCTCCTGCAATGATCCAACAGATGTTGGCAATTTGACTTCTGGTTCCTCTGCCTTTTCTAAATCTAGCTCGAACGTCTGGAAATTCACGGTTCCCATACTGTTGAAGCTTGGCATACTTTTAAAAAATTCCTACTCCCTCTCCCCAAAATTATCCCTCCTGAACATTGTGTCTAGACTCCTGTCATCATGGAACTATGGGCCTTAGAATACAGATGTTTTATTCCTGTAATGTGCAGTGCCTGATAATGAAGCCAACTCTGAGAACCTCAAGATTCAAAATGGAGTTTATGTGATATCATTTGTACCCTCTATTAAGGATGGCTGGATGGCATCAGTGACTCGATGGACATGAGTCTGAGTGAACTCTGGGAGTTGGTGATGGACAGGGAGGCCTGGCATGCTGCGATTCATGGGGTTGCAAAGAGTCGGACACGACTGAGAGACTGAACTGAACTGAACTGAATAGGAGATTAAACCAGTCCATCTTAAAGGAAATCAACCCTGAATATTTATCGGAAGGACTGATGCTGAAACTGAAGCTCCAATACTTTGGCCACCTGATGCAAGAGCCAACTTATTGGAAAGACCCTGATAGTGGGAAATATTGAGGACAAAAGGAGCAAGGAGCAGCAGAGAATGATATGGTTAGATAGCATCACCGACTCAAAGGACATGAATCTGAGCAAACTCCAAGAGATAGTGAGAGACGGGGCAGCCTGGCATGCTGCAGTCCATGGGGTTGCAAATAGACAAAACTTAGCAATTGAACAATACCAGCTATTACTAGATTTTTTGTTAAATGAGCTAATAATCTCCTTTTACTTATAAAATGCTTTTATGGGCTTATCTTTGATACTTCAAAAATTTAAAAAAAAATAATATTTGATGCATGGATCAGTTCAGTTCAGTTCAGTTCAGTTCAGTCGCTCAGAAATGGTGAGTGAAGAGACCTAGTTTGTGTCTCTGTTTGCCTATTTTTTCTCATATTGCCTGCCTGTCAACTCAGAAACAAAAAAAGATGACAACTGAAGGCAAATCTGGTATTCAGGCAGACATAGAACTTTAGCTTTTTAATGTTGGGAACTCCCTGTTCTCATTAATATAATCAAAAGGACTTAGACATTTTCAGCGAAGCTTGCTCAGTTGTGTTCGACTCTTTGCAACCCCATGGATCCAGGTCAGAATACTGGAGTGGGTAGCCTTTCCCTTCTCCAGGGGATCTTCCCAACCCAGGGACTGAACCCAAATCTCCCACATTGCAAGGGGATTCTTTATCAGCTGAGCCACAAGGGAAGCCCATTGTCTCTGTGGGGAGACACTATTAAACATCATATTGTCAAAAAGGTTTCAACTCAATAGTCAATTCAAAGCATTTTGCAAAGATGGTGTGTGTGTGTGTGTGTTTAGTGTAAGGTAAAAACTTGCATGTGCCTTAATCTTATGCGCTTCCCTGGTGGCTCAGTTGTAAAGAATCTACCCGTGATGCATAAAAGGCAAGAAACATTGGTTAGATCCCTGGGTGGGGATGATCCCTTGGAGGAGGGCTGAAAACCCACTCTATATTCTTGCCTGGAGAATCCCATGGACAGAGGAGCCCGGCAGGCTTCAGTCTACAGGGTCTCAAAGAGTTGGACATGACTAAAGTGACTGAGCATGCACGTAATGTTATGTTACGTATTTTGCTGCTTGAATTCTAGGATGGGGTTTTGGTGTCACTTTAATAAGTATGAATGATGCATTTTATTGTGCTATGTATACTTAAGCTAAGTATTAGGAAGTGCTTAATCAATGTCCTGTGGTCATGTATGGATGTGAGCATTGGACTGTGAAGAAGGCTGAGCACTGAAGAACTGATGCTTTTAAACTGTGGTGTTGGAGAAGACTCTTGAGAGTCCCTTGGACTGCAAGGAGATCCAACCAGTCCATTCTGAAGGAGATTAGCCCTGGGATTTCTTTGGAGGGAATGATGCTAAAGCTGAAACTCCAGTACTTTGGCCACCTCATGCGAAGAGTTGACTCATTGGAAAAGACTCTGATGCTGGGAGGGATTGGGGGCAGGAGGAGAAGGGGTTGACAGAGGATGAGATGGCTGGATGGCATCACTGACTCGATGGACGTGAGTCTGAATGAACTTCGGGAGTTGGTGATAGACGGGAAGGCCTGGTGTGCTGCGATTCATGGGGTTGCAAAGAGTCAGACACGACTGAGCGACTGAACTGAACTGAACTGAATCAATGTCTTGATGTCTGTTGAAAAGACAAAGTATAAAACTAATCCAAATAGTGTTTTCAAAAATCGTTTATTTGTAAGCAGCACTGCAGTTATATTGCTGCTGCCCATGTATTAGTGTGTTTTAGTCTAGTAGTTCCATTAGATCACATTTCACAGGTAGTTTTTACTGGTAACTTTATACAGCTGAACTGCATGTATGAAAAATAAAACATCTGTGTTTCTATAAAATCACAGTATTTATTTATTTATTTACTAATTCAATAAATATTCATTGTACCTTTTCCATATTCCAGGTTATCTCCAAAGTGCTGCAGAAACAGTGATGAAGGAGACAGTTATGGTTCTTGCTTTCAGCTAGAAGGCTGGAGCTTCGAAGGCATTAAATAAAATGTAATTATAATATGTAAGCTATAAGAGGCCTGGAACTTTTGTTTCTTTTGTTCGGTGTTGTACGTAGAACAGAACAAGGGCTTCACATGTATTTGTTTAGTAAATAAATAAATTTTTTTAAAAAAGGAACAAATGAGTGTAATATAAGGTCCTATGGAACTGTATAACAGAGAGATTTAACTTAGTGTAGGGGTCAGCAGAGGGCTGTTCAAGTAAAAAAGCAGAGCTTTTTAATTAACCTTACGGAAAAAAATCTGAAGATAGTCACCAGAGGTAGGCTCAGGCCGGTAATGGACGAAAGCAGTCAATACTTACCCCAGATGACCTAAGGTAACAGAGCAAGAGTTGACAGGACACTTGATCAAGTGGATCAAAGGGATTTAGTGGGAACAGAATGAGGCACTCCCAAGCCTATGGAGAAGATTATGATTCTATGGATTCAAGTGTCTATCATTTACAATAATGCTTGATTAGAGGCTTGTCTCTAGGTCCCAACGAAAGAACACTGATAAATGATAATGGAGACTTTCACCCTAGTACATTCTAAAATACCTTACTAATTGCTTCCTTAAGTCTATTCTCTCCCTGCTTTAATCCATCCTACTTACGCTTGCAAAAACCTCCTCACTGGGCCAAGGAACAAGGAAGCATTGTGGGAGAAATTATTCAAAAACACAATACTTGATGATAACCCCAAAGTCCCCAATTCTTTTCTTTTGCAAGGGAGTATGGTGATCCATATTAATCATCTGTAGATTCCTATTATTATCCTTACACCAAAACTGTAATGGATGAAGGCTGGCCATTACTAGCACCTCTCAATTCCTTCTGGCAACTAAATAGAAAGGAGAGGAGTTATTTGGCTTCTAATTTTGATAACAAGTTTGGCTTTTATATTTTTGTTTGTAAGACAGTATTGAGTGTGCAGGTATTGTCACTTTGTAGTTCTTCATAAGGAACATACTTGTTCCCTTATTCTTAACGCTAACTTCATCATTCAAGTTTCTATTGCTTCGGTGAACACAACTGCTTTAGAAAACTGTGTGTATGTATACTGATTTTATAAATTCTCTTGAAGGAATTAAGAGGGTACTCAATTGTAATTTTCTAAGAACTAATTTTGCCTTTAAAAGTTGATGTGTAGTCATTGCATCTCTAGGGGCTTCCCAGGTGGCACAGCGGTAAAGATGCAAGAGACAGAGGAGATAGGGGTTCAATCCCTGGGTCAGGAAGATCCCCTGGAGGACTAAATGGCAAACCACTCCAGCATCTTATCAGGGAAAATTTCATGGACAAAGGAGCTTAGTGGGCTACAGTCCTTGGGGTCACAAAGAATCAGCCATGACTAACCGACTGAGCACACCCACACACCTCTTACCTCTTCCTTCATGATGTGAAACAGTTAAAAGTCTATTTCCTGGAATTAAATAAGATGGTCGAAGGAGACAAAATAGCCAAAGGTTTTGTTTGAAAGCTGGGGAAACTTTATGGCTTCAAAACCGACCCCTCTCCCATACCCCCACCCTGTCACTAGTTGAAATTAACAGTTTCAGTTTTAGATTTTGTTTGGTCTTCTCAAGTTTGCTTATTCTTCCTTAAATGAAGAAGAAAACTGATGGTCTCACACATTAGTAGGAATGGGGCCCAATCAAAGTTCAGGTCTTACTGAGAGAGTTTGGATCAGCTCAATTTTAATGACTAAATGCAGTCTTCTTCATTTTCTCTTGCATCAGCATTTAAACAGGGATCTGTAAAATCCTAATTACTGACTAGAGTAACATTATCTGCATTTATCCTCTGTTAACAGATATTACTTTTGCTTATTTCAGGAGCTCTGCCAGAAATTACCTACTGTATGCTCAATTATCCACCTCCCCACAGCAACACATTATTTTAATATAAACTTTTCACTGTAGTCAGCAACTATTGTGTATTTTCTTTAAATTGAGTTGTCATATCTTATTATAAAATATAAAAGGAAATGACTGGAACTCTTAGGGTTAGACAGAGTCATTTTACTGTGGTTTGGCTTCTATTTGCAGCATATTTTCAATCCAGCAGGCCTTAACATGACCATGGGAAAATAAAAGAATCTATGAAATAAACAGAACAGTTAAAATGAGAAATATGCACTGTATATCCATTGGGTTAAGCCATTTTTTAAAAAATTAAATGCAGATCTTTTTTAGTACTAACCTACTGTGCTATGCAAGAAATGTAAATATGTCCTTAATATGAAGATTAATATCTAGCTTAAATCAGTTTCAGGCTTCCTGCCTGATAACAAATCTCATTTACATTCTGAATACCAAATGGGGTTGAGCCAAAAATGTTTGCAAGCTAAGAAGCTATTTTTTTAAGTTCAATCTTAACATAAGAGTGACAATCTTTAAAGGTTCTCATTGATTGTGGTTTATTATTCAATTATCTAAATGCTGAGCTCAAGAGTAAATGGGAATTCCTCATTACAATCTCACTATGAAATCAAAAAAGTAGACTAAATATGTCAAAATATCTCTCCCGCAGTATCTTCTGAGCCTCCTGATGCTATAATATTGGTTATCAAAATATCAGGTTATATAATTAAAACAAGGATTTAAAATATAAAGTCATTTCTTATCCCTGAAAGGTGATAAATTATAGTTTACTATCTGCTTTCCCACAATGCAGGTAACAGCTTATTTTAAAGGAAGGTGAAAGAATGCTAATGAATTATTAATCAGCTTGGTCTTGCTTCCTTTTAATAATGTTAACTTTCAGCATAATTCACAATCACAAATAAGACTTCCACTGACAAAGCTAATACGTAAATGTTTGATTACTCAGAACATTCAGATCTTTATTTCAATCACTTTATAGGTGTGAAAGGTCTGCTCCATACAATATCCCTCAATAATTAGGCGAAAATCTTATGTTTCACAAGGACCTGCTGATGACAATAATAATCACCCAGGCAAACTACACTTGTATTTGCTACTATGATCATTTATGTAAAAGCATTTTGAAAAGAGCCAATTTCACATAGCAGCTAAATGTTTGAGTTCGGAGAAATTGCTTAAACGTACCTAGTAGAAAGAAGTGAAGTGCATAGGCAGCTTGTGAAAAAAACAAATTATCTTTGTTTATATTTTGAGAATCCTAATGTAAAGCAATATGATTTACTTTGCTTTTGACAGGGCCCTAACTTGGAAACACTGATTTTTTTTTTTTTTTCAGTTGAATGATACAAGATTGTTAGTTTATATATCTGTTGAAAGTTGGGTCAATAGAATATTTATTAATGTTTGCCAAGTGTTACTTCTCTGGCAAAGGTATGTAATATGATCTTGATTTATTCCTTTAAAAACGTCTCAATGCTTTGTTTATCTAAAGCTTTGACTATCTGGGAAGCTCTCCAGACCACTACTAGTGATCTCGGATCAACTGTGGGTCTAGAATAGATTTCAACATTAAGCTAAGTGGGATCCAGTTCTCTCTCACCTCTTAAACAGTAAGGACATGCACGTTTCATTCAAGTATACAGTGATAAAGATACTCTCAGAAAATTCATGTAATTCACCTATCTATTGCTGCATATCAGTCTTTCCCAAAACTTAATGGTTTAAACAGCAGCCATTTTATTAGCTGACAATTCTGAGGAGTTAAGTGTTTAGACAGAGGTTAGCTGAATGGTTTTGCGTACTACATGGCATCAACTAAGGATTTCCCATAAGGTTTCAGTGAGAACATAGATTTAAAGCCTGGCAAATGTGGTAAAAATTGCAGCCTCTCTACCTCCTGTACCTTTGGCAAGCCATACAACTTTTCTAAACTTCACCCTATCCATTCATAAAATAATAGCACAATCTATTCTGTACAGAAAGGCTCTTCTGGCTTTTTTTGGCTAGATTGTTGAGCACTGATGACTGATCTGAAGTTATCTCTTGCTACAGATATTGAGTTAAAAGAAAAACTCCCACACTCTCCTTTACATGTTTCTGCTTCAGACCCCTGGATGCACCGCTTCAATTGCAAATGCAGTGGTGGAATTCACTAGTTAGAACAGAGCCCCAAAGGAACTTTTCTCTTCTGCTGATCGCTTGTAATTGGTGTTTAAAGGCACCCAAGGACTTTCCTGGGATCTGTTCTCTCCCTCTCCTTGCAAACTCACCTAAGTGTGTGGATCCAAGGTTTGTTTTTAGGTAAAGCTTGAAGTGCCATGTTGGGTTTAAGCCTATGCTCATAAGCTATAGGTTGGCTTTTATAACTTTGCTTACATTCTAAGAAACTTGTGACTTACTAAAGTCATTTCTCTATTTTCACTTTCTTATTTTGGAAAAAAAAAAATTATTTCATACTTCCAATAGAGTTCCACCGAAAGGAAGGGTGATCCACATTTGCCTAGACTTCTGGGTTATAATCCCTAGTATTAATAATAATGCCCAAATAACAGTGGTTTGAGAATCAGAGAGTACTCAATCAACTGTAGTTGCCTTCCTCTCTCATAAGTTAACTTTTGCATATTCATTATTTGAAAGATAAAGATTGTACACTTTTATATATGAGATATAACTTCAGAACTAAACATAAAAATTCCATTCTTATGCAATTTTTACAAGTTTTGTGGTTGTTGTTCAGTTGCTCAGTCATGTCTGACTCTTAGCGACACCGTGGACCGCAGCACGCCAGGTTTCCCTGTCCTTCACTGTTTCACAGAGTTTGCTCAAACTCATGTCCACTGAGTCGCTGATGCCATCCAACCATCTTGTCCTCCTTTTTCTCCTTCTCCTCCTACCTTCAATCTTTCCCAACATCAGGGTCTTTTCCAATGAGTCAGCTCTTTACATCAGGTGGTCATAGGATTGGAGCTTCAGCTTCAGCACCGGTCTTTCCAATGAATATTCATGGTTGATTTCCTTTAAGATTGCTGGTTTGAGCTCCTTGCAGTCCAAGGGACTCTCAAGAGTCTTCTCCAACACCACAGTTTAAAGGCATCAACTCTTTGGTGCTCAGACTTTTTCATTGTTCAGCTCTCACATCTGTACATGACCTTTGGAAAAACCACAGTTTTGACTATACGGACCTTTGTCGGCAAAGTAATGCCTTTGGTTTCTAATATGCTGTCTAGGTTTGTCATAGCTTTTCTTCCAAGGAACAAGTGTCTTTTAATTTCTTGACTGCAGTCACCAACTGCAGTGATTTTGGAGCCCAAGAAAATAAAGTCTGTCAATGTTTCCATTGTTTCCCCATGTATTTGCCATCAGATGATGGGATGGGATGCCATGATCTTAGGTTTTTGAATGTTGAGTTTTAAGCCAGTTTTTTCACTCTCCTCTTTCACCTCCATCAAGAGGTTCTTTAATTCCTCTTTGCTTTCTGCCATAAGGGTGATGTTATCTGCCTATCTGAGGTTGTTGATATTTCTCCCTGCAATCTTGATTCCAGCTTATGCTTAATCCAGCCCAGCAATTTGCATGATATACTCCACATATAAGTTAAATAATCAGGGTGATAATATACAGCCTTATTGTACTCCTTTCCCAACTTTGAACCAGTCCATTGTTCCATGTCCAGTTTTAACTGCTGCTTCTTGATCTGTATACTAGTTTTGCAGGAGGTAGATAAAGTGGTCTGGTATTCCCATCTCTTTAGAAATTTTCCACAGTTCATAAATTGATAGGTATCTAAAATAGTAATAAAGATGTAGCTGATTTCAAGTTGTAGAAATAGCTAAAAATGACACAAGCCTAATATACACAGTGAATTTTTAATTTTCAATAAATTCTTATCGATTTATTTATATATTTATTGAGACCTACTATGTACCACACTATGGTTTGTATGATATGGGGAGGAAGAAGATGAAGCGTACATTTAATGAGTTTATCTAGTGGGTGATTTGGAGGCTGGGAAAGATGGTGAATTATGGCATAGACGAGTACATGGTTACCCAAAATGCAATAATTTATGTGACTGTGGTTAGTAGGTGGTGCTATGGAATCACAGAGAAATGTCTGACTGCAAATAAGGTGCTAGCAAGTGCTTAGAGGATCTTCATTCATCTCCCAGTTTCATTAAATGTGTTCCTCTCTATTCTTTGTGATTCTTAATATCAAACTGCTTATATATTCCCCATGATATTGCATATGCTGTTCGTTCTGTATGAGATTCCCTTATCATCATTGTTTGGTTGGGAAACATATATTTCTGTCTGTCCACATATTTTCCCCTCTAGATAGTCTCTTACCAGTTATTCTCCCTTCCAAACTGCTATTGCACAAGCAAAAAGTCATTCCCTATTCCCATTATCTTTGGGGTATATGGGAATTCTCTGTACCTTCCCTACAAACTTTGCTGGGAACCTAAAACTTCTCTAAAACAAATTAAGTTGTGTGTGTGTGTGTTTTTAATGGAACTGAGTTTTCATCTCATTTCATAATATTGTGTCTGGTTCTTAATTTTTCTTATAATCCTTCAGAAAGATGGTTCTCAGTTTTGTTTTGCCCTTCATTGTCATTCATGTTGTGCATAGTGTTTATTATTATTGTAAGTAAAGGGATTGCTCTGCCTGGGTGGCTGGCAAAATTCAGTGCTATTTCGTTCTAATCTTTTTCACATATATTATTGCCAGTTACTATTCCATTAACTTCAGAGAAGCAGAAGCTCAAGCTCATAAACCATGGTATTAAAGTCTAAATTTCCATTGTGCTAATTTAGGAGGCTGTTTAAATTATGTGTTGAAATTTTTTGTAAAACTTCATACAGTTCATGCAATTTTTCAAACTGACATTCTAGAACTTCTGGTGAAAGGTAGAAATGAGTATTTGGAGAGTATTCACTGACATTTCAAACTCTTTAGGAATATGAAATTACCAATATGAAAGCTTAAGTAGGTAATTTTGATGTTCAACCCAAAATAGAATGATGGATTTTTATATGTAAATTTTAGCTTTTGAGCTCAGTTGAAATCTACACTTTTGTATTCCAAGGAAACTCCTCAGAAATTTAATTTGCAGGAAAAGATGCTTTCTTTTGAAGGAAACATTTTTTATAGAGACCTCTTCACTGAAATGTAACTGAGTGAAACATGAGGCTTTGACCATTTGCAACTTTGACCTGAAATATCATTTTGGGTGTGGTATTTATGAGAAAACTTTTTTAAAATAAAAATTAACATAAAGCACACCCCAATATTTTGTGAGAGTAAAACAAAAATTGCATAGAGGTGATACAGGGTTTTTTCCTGTAGTAGGAGAATTGATAAAATGCTTGGCCAGTTTCATTTGTATAAATGGTCTGGAATGGTTTATGTTCTCACATCAGTTCAGTCATTTAAATGCCAGAGTCTAGTTCTCATAGTTGAGCCTGTATGAATCTGGAATCAGGTAACTAATCATTTGTATTGCCCTGAGATGCAAGAGTCGGAACAGCAGCATATAAACCAGATGAAACAGCTTCATTTACAATTACAAAAGCAAGGGCTTTCACAGAACAGAAAGCAGTTTTACTGTAGCAATTCTATTTTCTAGATGGCATCTTCTTTATTTGAGAAATATGCAAAAGCAATGAAAATGGTTTTCCTTTTTTTGTGTGTATACTAATTTTTGAGCTGTTTTATATAGAAACTAGAAACGGAGAGAGCATGTTGACTTATTTCGAGTATATTTTCACTGTATAACTTTTTTTGATGACAAACTATTTACTTTGGGTTATAAAATAATGATCTGAAATATTTGTCCACAAAACTACTGGATCCTATAATGTCATCACTGTTATATTTTTTTCATATTAGAAAGTGTCATTCACAGCAAATCCTATTATGTTTTAAGATAAGACCATAGTAGTATGATAATGTTATGGATGAAATGATTTCTGATTATATTATCTTTTGTATATTTGAAATGACACAAACTTTCTATGTAGCAATATAATGAATTTTTATAGAGTAAAAACTATATGCTGTATTAGTAATATGGATAGAAATAAATCATGATAAATAATATTTTCTTCTTCACATCAACATAATTTCAGTGCTGCATATTTTTTGGGTTAATGAACACTGGATGATGACATCCACAATAAATTTGAAATAAAAGGCAATAGAGTCTGCTGTCACATAGAGTTCTTTTGGAGAGAGAAAATACTGTAACATTTTGGTTTGGGATTTTTATTTTTTAACAGACAAAAGGTTCTTAAATGTAGCTGTAAAGTAAGTGTCTAAGAAAGTTGACTCTTAGTCAGATTTTGACATCTGTTAACTGGTTTTATAGAACAGTTTTTAAAGCTGGCTTCAGAGATCATTATGTAACTATATACAAGAACCAATAATGTCAGCATGCCATAACAACAAGTCACTGTGGTTCGATTTCAAATACTGCTGTGCATTTAATAGCTTCCTGGCTGCATTGTGTTTTTGGCCCAACAATATGATTGCATTTTGGGGCACAAATTAGCAGATTAGTATTGATAGTTCTTTAGTTCGATTAAAAAAATTGTGTATGTTGCTCTACATTTTCAAGTAGAAATTTTCTTTTCCCTGGAAAGCTATCACATTCTCAAAACAAATAATGAGAAAATGGTTTTATTGTAGGGTCCAATTCTCATGATATTTGGTTTATCACTATGTTTTCTCTGTTTCCTAGAGTCTTGAATGTCAACATGTATTCTCAAATGAAAGGTTTTCTGATTTGAGAGTTCTAAACTGAATATAAAATACAACTGTTGAAATTAAATAAGAATAAATACCTTTGGGATTTCAAAATTTATTTTGATTTTATATTTGTTTTTTCTTATGAACAAGTAGCAAGGAATAGTATTTTTCCTTGCCAGTAAATATGTATTCCATTGTGATATGAAATGATGTATTTCACCCCAAAATGTAGCTCTAGACATAAAACTAATTATGTTCTTTTTTATGGATCCAGTATCCTAGCTTTATGGAAGATGTTCATCAAACTTTGGCTATGATTTGTGTTCACCAAACCCCAGGCTCACACATACAGAAAGTAGTTGATAAGTCACATTATACAATGAGAATGTAAAATTCAATTTTATCCATGTAAAAAGCCCTCAAGCAATATTTGCTGGGTGAGAAAAATACAGACAGCAATTTTTTTTTATACTGTTCGGGTGGTGCTTCTGAATATCATAATACATTCTAATCTGCTACATATATTACAAATCCAGCCATAAGAACACACTTAAGATTTCCAAAGTTAACCCTCTGAAGAGAACACTAAAGCCAAATGCTCCTTAGATTTTCATTTCACTACATTAGCAAAAATGTCCTTGGGGAATAGAAAGGCCCCAGCTCATTTTGCATTTCCAATTGTCATACATAAACACATAAAATCGGATATGGACGATTTGATCCATGTTGCATATGGATTACAAATAAATATGAAAGCCTTAATTCTTCCAGGCCCTGTTCACTTTCAACATGTCTTCTCTATTACACTGGTAGGTGATTTTACCTTCTCTTAACCATGCAAAAGCTATACTGTTTCAAAGCTGCAGATTAGTGATGGTGGCAGCTTATTTCTTTTGGTTATCTACAGCACCATCTTAGTGTCTTGAGGCATAAAAGAATATTATCTGTGTGACAGTTATGGCTGGAGCCATCTATACTGTTCATGCTATCAGCACTCCAAGTGCTCTGAATAGAAATCACTCAGTTTAAGACATTTTCTGTAGTTTCATTAAAACTTAAAATTGCAAAGTGCTGGGAGTTACAACTAAGGTTATACAAAATTTTCAGTGAGTCTCTTATATGGAAAAGCATATAAGTGGTTGTTGGTTTTGTTTTCTGTCTCTCTCTCTCCTTTTTTTTTGGATGAGTTTTATCCATCTACATTTGCTAATCTTTGTAAAGGCACTGACCGTGGCAAAGCAACCTATAAATCTGCTTTGTTTCTTGACTTAATTTTCGTCACAAATAATGTGTCACTCTGATTGCATGGAATCATCAGGAGTGTCTTCAATTACTGCACACAGCCTCTGATCATAATACCTTCCTTCATCCTGAATCTGGGGGAGGAAGTAGAGAAAAGAGGTGGGATGAGTGGTGGGAGAGTAAAGGCACAGCTAGTCCTGTTAAAAATGTCAGGTTACAGAGAAAGCGTGTATATTCACATAAGATAATTTTGAAGCTGGACTTGTGATTGCAATAATGCCTCATTCATATCTGCATTTCATTTAAATGCACTGTTTTGACTCACTGAACATTTGTCAAAGACGGTACAGCTAAACTTTCCCACATGACCACTGAGGTAATGACCGCATTACATTACCAGGAAACTGCATAGCTTGCTGATACTTCCATTTTCCACAGCAGCTTACGAAATAATCAAAATGTGTGCATGAAATGGCGGCCTGCTTTGAATTTATTTTAATACAGATGGGCTTATGCCGAGAGAAGAAAAGTCTTGGACCCTCGACGCAAGAGACAATGACTTTGCACAAAGCTGAATTTTACTAGCATAGAATATGGATATATGAGTATTAGAATTTTCATAGCTATAGGAAGGATAATCTTTCAATCAGATTAATGAGAAAATATATTGCACAGGCCCTACAGCACTTTTTGCTTCCCAGGCTAATGCGTGATTTAAATCCCCAAAGTACATTTTCAGCATTACAATATCCTTTGATAATAATGTTGCTGGCACAAAGACAGATAAAAATAAAACAGTCCCCCTTGATTTCCTATTTCAGATTTGAAGTATATTTTCTGTTCTTTGCTAGCAATGAAGTGAATTCTATTGAGAAGAGTCACATTTAATAAGACAAAGAGAATTTTCTAATTATGCTACCTGTCAAGATGGAAATCTATGGGACTGCAACTGCAATTGAAGAAACTGGAGGAAGCAGTTGCATATAGTTCCGTTTACTTTTGGTGTATGATTGCTATTTGCACGTAGATATTGCTAAATGTAAATCAAGCAAGCACAAAGAAGCATGCTTTGAGGTAAACACCAAAAGGCAGGATTCAGAATGATTCTACCATTCCCATTTCATTTTCAGCAACCAATTTTCTGAGATTTTCTAATTCATCTGTTGAAAACAACAAAATCACTGGAAATGTTTAACAAAGGACAAAATCGCAGGCTGTGTTACATAACTGGCTAATGTGAAAACTTGTAAAGCCAAACATACTTATGCAATAAATATACATATATACCTAATTATGCACAATAAACATATACTAGAGGGAAGTGTCTTTCAGGAAAAATATATACTAGGGAAAATAAATACAATGACTCTAGAATATATCTATATATTTTGTTATTTTGACCTAATTTGTATTACAACTGTGCAGGCATTAAAGTAAATCTCAATACTATTCAAATGCTTTCCTGGAAGTTATCACATGCCATTCTGTGTGAGCCTCTGGGGAATGGTTCCATGTGCCCCAACAAACATTACTCTTTTTTTTTCTCACTGTAATTGTTGGTGCACTATGGCACATTAGACAGGGAAAATAAATACTGTGTTTTCAATGATTTCCTCTTATGTTATGTAGACACAAAGTTGCACACAATCAATAATTATAAATACCAGCATTTGCTAAAAAATAATTCCAGTAGCCCTCAGATGATAATAATTATGATAAATAGGAATTTACCAGTAACACATTTTCAGAGACACAATGAAAAGAGTAAAAATGGTTAGCAAAATATATAACAGCAGAAAACTTATGATTAAGGATTTAGTTTTAAAAATTAACCTTTAATCTCTAAGAGAATAAACTCTATTAATTTCTACAAATACATTGACAAGGTATTAAAATGGCTTGCTGAGTCATTTCAGTCGTGTCCTACTTTGTGTGACCGTAAGGACTGTAGACTGCCAGGCTTCTCTGTCTATGGAATTCTCTAGGCAAGAATACTTGAGTGAATTGCCATGGCTTTGTCCATGGGATCTTCCCAACCCAAGGATCTAACCTGCAACTCTTAAGTCTTCTGCACTGGCAGGCAGGTTCTTAACCACTAGCGCCACCTGGGAAGTCCCATTAAAATGTTCTTAGTTTTGCATAAGAAGCACAAGCTGGAATCAAGATTGCTGGGAGAAATATCAATAACATCAGATATGCAGATGACACCACCCTTATGGCAGAAAGTGAAGACGATCTAAAAAGCCTCTTGATGAAAGTGAAAGAGGAGAGTGAAAACGTTGGCTTAAGGCTCAACATTCAGAAAACGAAGATCATGGCATCTGGTCCCATCACTTCATGGGAAATAGATGGGGAAACAGTGGAAACAGTGTCAGACTTTATTTTTGGGGCTCCAAAATCACTGCAGATGGTGACTGCAGCCATGAAATTGAAAGATGCTTACTCCTTGGAAGAAAAGTTATGACCAACCTAGAGAGCATATTCAAAAGCAGAGACATTACTTTGCCAACAAAGGTCCGTCTAGTCAAGGCTATGGTTTTTCCAGTGGTCATGTATGGATGTGAGAGTTGGACTGTGAAGAAAGCTGAGCACTGCAGAATTGATTCTTTGAACTGTGGTGTTGGAGAAGACTCTTGAGAGTCCCTTGGACTGCAAGGAGATCCAACCAGCCCATCCTAAAGGAGATCAGTCCTGGGTGTTCACTGGAAGGACTGATGCTAAGGCTGAAACTCCAATACTTTGGCTACCTCATGCAAAGAGTTGACTCATTGGAAAAGACTCGGATGCTGGGAGGGATTGGGGGCAGGAGCATAAGGGGATGACCAAGGATGAGATGGCTGGATGGCATCACCGACTCGATGGATGTGAGTCTGAGTGAACTCCAGGAGTTTGTGATGGACAGGGAGGCCTGGCATGCTATGATTCACAGGGTCACAAAGAGTGAGACATGACTGAGGGACTGAACTGAACTGAACATGGAAAAGACCGTGATGCTGGGAAACACTGAAGGCAAAAGGAGAAGAGGGAGACAGAGGATGAGATGGTTGGATAGCATCACAGACTCAGTAGAATGAACTTCAGCAAACTCTGGGAGATAGTGGAGGACAGAGGAGCCTGGTGTGCTATATTCCATGGAGTCCCAGAGCCCGACACAACTTAGTGACTGAACAACAAAACCTACATAAGCCATATTTTTGGTTTTGTAATCCATTTTGTGATCATGCAGAAAGAATGGATATTCTCAAAGCATTAATATAAAAATTAAACTGGATATGCTTTTTTAAATAAACTATTATATACTTTAAAAGAAAATCTATCTATTATTATAGCACCACTGCCTTATTTTTTTTTACAATGAGATACCCATTAGAATTAGAATATGACCTAAAAATTACTTTATGTATCAAAGTTCCAAATAAGCCAAGTTAATACTGCTCCATTTTATATCCGCTGTTTCACAATCTAATATCCACATGTTATTGGCTGAATTGTGATGCTGGGAAAGACTGAAGGCGGGAGGAGAAGGGAACAACAGAAGATGAAATGGTCGTAGGGCATCACTGACTCAACGGACATGAGTTTGAGGAAACTCTGGGAGTTGGTGATAGACAGGGAGGCCTGGTGTGCTGCAGTCCATGGGGTCACAAAGAGTCAGACATGACTGAATGACTGAACTGAACTGAACAAAATGTATATGTTGAAGTCCCAGGGCCCAAATCTCAGAATATGACTGTATTTGGCCATAGGATCTTGAAAGAGGTAATAAAATGACATCATTAGGTTAAGCACTAATCCAATGTGACTGATGTCCTTATAATAAGAAGAGATTAGGATGAAGAAAGGTACATAGAGAAGACCACAGGAAGACAGAGGGAGGAAATGACCATCTATAAGTCACAGAAAGAGGCCTCAGCAGAAACCAACTCTGCCAAGACTTTGATCTTGGACATCTAGCCTCAAGGATTGTGAAAATACAAATTTCTGTTGTTTAAGCCACTCAGTCTGTACTGCTTTGTTATGGCCTCCCTAGAAAGCCAATATACAACATAAAAACATGAAACATTGAGCTGTGGAAGGTTCAAGCCTCTTTTGAATATTATGACACCTATCTCTGAATTTTTGAGTTCTGGGTTAATAACATGATTTTGTGTCAGGCTACTTATGTGGCCTGATTCTAAGTTTTGTCTTCCATTTATGAGAACCAACTTCTCAGCAAGTTTATGGAATCAAGTCTATACAACCTGAGTCAGATTAGGAAGTTATATGTGTGGCCCAAACTTTGTATCTACTTTTGTACCCACTGATTTATATATTATTCTAATGATGTCATTTACCATGTGATTGATTGGATATTAATAAATATTCACTTCATATTGTGCTAAACAAATGCAACTTAGTCTATGTAAGTGCAATGACAGAGTTTTTTAGTTAATATAATTTTGTTCTACTTCACTTTGATGACTAATACAAATTAATAGAATAACTTGAACTAACATTATACCACAATCTGAGTTGCTGATTAATCATTAACCCTAAAAGTAACAATAGCTATCATGTATTAAGATTTAATTTGTTCTAGGCACTGAACCAAGCATGAATACATATTGATTTTTTAAAATTCTCATGGCGCTATGGTATAGATGAATCTTATCGACATTTTAAAGAAAAAGAAAGATAATTTGTGAAGTTTAGTCAGTTGGCTAAAATACACAAGCCGATTCAAGTCTGAGATGGTATAGTCTTGAAGTTGGGCTCTGAAACAAAATATCTCAGGGATAAAATTAAAATGATAGATCACCAATTCCTGTTACAGATCTTCATGTTGAACAAATTTAGAAATAATCCTCTTCTTTCTAAATTTGTTAACTTCAACTAAGTTTAAAATGGCTGGTAAGTTTAAAGAACACTATTGTACCACATCCCACATCAGGTTTTTAAAACTTGACGAAGACAGGCAGAAACTATTCAACTAGAAGATAAGAAAATAATTTACTGTAGATTTTATTGACTAGTAGTTTAGAAAGATGAACTCTATAATGGAATTGGAAAGGAAAAATAGTTTGTCAGGCTCGCTTATAGCTGCACATTGTCTTACAGTTACACGTGGACAATGAACTACAAACAGAAGTCATAAAGCAGCTTCTTCTCATAGGGGAACACCATTTTTTAAAAATAAAAACATACCTTTAATCCTTTCAAACTCTGCTTCCATAATATAGGGAATCAAGAAGAAAGGGAACATGACTTTCTTTAATTAGTCTATAAAATTATTAAGCTTTATAACTACTTCACTGAAAGTTAAGGTCCTATATAGTTCCTTAATAGTAAACCAACAAGAATATTTGTGTTTGCCTTCCCTGGTGGCTCAGACGGTAAAGAGTCTGTCAGCAGTGCGGGGGACCCCGGTTTGATCCCCGGGTCAGGAAGATTCTCTGGAGAAGGCAATGGCAACCCACTCCAGTATTCATGCCTGGAAAATCCCATGGATGGAGGAGCCTGGCAGGCTACAGTCCATGGAGTTGCAAAGAGTCGGACACGAATGAGTGACTTCATTCAGGGAGAGAGAAGTGGGGGAGCTGTGGCCATTTGAACGTTTTCTTATTGGAGACAGTCATACAGCACTCGGAGATTTGCAGAGTGACAGGGAAAATGTCAGGCATACATGGCTCTTCGTGGCCCTATGGACTATAGCCCAAAAGGCTCCTCTGTCCATGGAATTCTCCAGGCAAGAATACTGGAGTGGGTAGCCATTCCCTTCTTTGAGGGATCTTCCTGAAAGGGACAGTGAGAAGTGAAAGTGAAAGTTGCTAAGTCCTGTCTGACTCTTTGCTACCCCATGGATTTTATAGTCCACGGAATTCTCCAGGCCAGAATACTGGAATGGATAGCCTTCCCCTTCTCCAGGGGGTCTTCCCAACCCAGGGGTCAAATCCACATCTCCCGCATTGCAGGCAGATTCTTTTCCAGCTGAGTTGCAAAGGATCTTCCTGATCCGGGGACAAACCCAGGTCTCCTGCATAATAGGCAGATTTTTTACAGTCTGAGCCACTAAGCAAGCCCTTGCAGAATAAGCAAAAGCAGCAAGCCAAACTAATTTTCTAGAGCCTGATGAAAATAAAAATGTAGCAGCACAGAGGAAGTAAACCTTTGTCTATGACATGCAAATGGGGATCATTCATGGAAAATTTTGACCCCTCACAGAACATAAATACATACTGGAAGGCCAGGTGGAATGAATTAGGAGCTTTCTTAAGAAATTTGAAATCTATTCCTTGACTAATTTGTATCTGCACTTATAACAGAAATAATTTGTTTTAACCTTATGTATCATAAAGTTTTCAGCTGCAAAATGTGGTAAATGATATAATCTATGAAAACTTTCTAAAGCCTTTAAAAGAAACATATTATTGGTATTGCTACTGAAATTGTGATAAATTACAGAACTGAGTTTTCAGACTGTTAAGAACATGATTTAAAATTGATTTCATCTAGTCTATAAAGAAAATTTCTTGTTAATTCTAAACAATTAAACTTCCAAAAAACTTAGGAAAATTTTCTTTAGAAAATCTACTTTTTAGTACCTATCAAAAAGAGAAAAACATTTTATAGATTTTCATAAAAATATCTTTTTCACTCATGAAGAATGCTTTTCTTTTCTTTTGTGGGGGTGGGGTGGGGTATGGAGGTTATTTGCTCTGCCTTGGCTAACTAGGACAGAAAGAACTGAGGTAAACCTTACCTCAGCACTCATTTTCTGACTGGAGGCAATTTCCTAAGCAGGAGCAGGCAGGGTGGAACAAAACAGGATTTGAAGTTTCACTGAGTTAAGGAAGCAAAGCTTAGTATTTTGAGAGACAGGTTTCTAGAATTTATAGGGCAAAGTGACAGATAGCAGGGAGGAAGACAGAGAAAGAGCTTCATTGTGTTTTTGTCAGAACCCCATCTGCCATCCATAAAGTGAAATTCCATAAGACTGGCAAAGACCAACTTCAGAGGAAGAACAATTACTAGAAATCTATAAGCTTAACAATTTCAGAGCTTAGAGACATCTGAGAGCAATTCCACTTTTTCCATTAACCAAGGTGGAGAGAAATTATTGTGGAGTCATATGACCAGACATTCCAGAGTTTCCCCACCCTCAAGAGCCTGTTCCTGGGGGGTCACACGTCCACAGTCTTCAGTTCACTCCCTCCCAGACCTGGCACCTAGGGTCACAAGTCCACAGTCTCCTGTGTGATGTCACTTCCCAGACACTGGACCTGTGGTCACAGGTCCACAGTCTCCAAGCTAACCCCCTTTCCAGACCCTGTAATTGGGATCACATGTTCTCAGTCTCCTGTTGACCTCACCCTTCACACCCTGTTCCTGCGGTCACTTGTCCACAGGCTCCAGTATAAAGCCCCCTGCCAGTCCCCGTATTGTTTTCAAACATCCACAGTCTCAAGCATGATCATGTTCTGATGTGTTTCACCTGGAATCATATGTCCACAGTCTCCAGGTGAACCCCATTTCACACACTGCACCTGGGCTCACACACTACATTCTCCCAGGGTGACCACCCTTGAAGACCCTTTACCTGTGGTTAATATTTGCAGTCTCAGGAGTGACCCCACCTCCCAGAGAGTGCCTGGGGTTACATGTGATTCTAGCTGTAGACCACAGGCTATTTAGACTCACCTTATAAAAATTCAAAATAAGCCTGAAGAAACTCACATTGTTATGCAAGGAATTTAACTCCCTATTAAATTAAAATACATTCTTTAAAGAAATATCACATAATCCAGTACTCAACATTTTAAAACTTTTAATATCCACCATCCATTCAAAATTTAATAAATATAATGAAGTAGAAAAATGTAAAACACATCCAGAATAAGCAGTCAATAGAAACAAATAGGAAAATAACAGATGATAGGATTAGGAGACAGAAACTATAAAACAGCTATTATAAATATTACAATAATGTTCCAAGATTTAAAGACAAACATCAATATAATGAAGAAAGAGATGTAATATATAAAGAGAATCAAATGAAATTCTAGAGATAAAAATATCTGGAAATTAAATATTCTGGAAGTAAAAATTTCACATTTGAATCAATAGCAGATGAAACATTAAACAAATAAGTGAACTTGAAAACAAAGCAATAAAAACTGTAAAGATGTAGCATAGAGAGAAAAGAGTAGTCTAATATATGTGCAACTAGAGTTCCAGAAACAGATTAAGAGTTATAAATTTTTCATAACTATAAATACACAGATCCAAGGTGTTCAAGTAACCTAAAGTGAATAAACACAATGAAAACTGCTTGTTGAAAGCAAGTGAAACAGCATATTTAAAACACGCAGAAAAAGGCACATGCAAGAAGTTAGATCAGAAGTTCACGGAGTTCTTCTTAGACACTGAAAGAAAAAACAAAACAAAACAACCACACACACAATGAAACATAAAGAGTTGAAAGAAAATCTAGCAATTTAGTATTTTAAAAAATATTTATGAAAAAAGATAATGAAATAAAGAACTATGAATAAACATGACAAAAGCTGTTGCCAGTAGGTGTAAACTAAAAGAAATGTTAAAGGAAGTACTTCAGGTTGAAGGAGAAATGACACTAGACAGAAACTAGAGTCTACCCAAATATTGATGAATGCAAAAATTGTAAATATAATGGAAAGGGATAAGGATAAAGAATGAAAGAGAGATGGAAGGATACTGTTGTAAAACAGCTGACCCTTGAACAATACCGGTTAGAACTGCGAAAGTTTACCTATAGAAGGATTTTCTATACCAAAATATAAAATAAGATAGCAAATATCTTCAAACCAGGAAATGAATATAACTGACATATTCAGGGACATAAGCTATGATATTTTGATCTTATTCCTAAAGTTTTATCTGGATAAATTTCTGTATAACAGCTTTTAATTTCCTGCTTTTGTAAGAATGCTTATGAAAGTTTAAATACTGTAGATGTACAAAAATGTCTTATACCTCTGATTATTAAGAATAGGAAAAACAATTGCCTTTTGATTCTTGAACTTTTGAATGTTTGCATGCATAATGTTGATTAGTTATGAAAATTTATCATGAATTTTCAGATCAGTGGGTAAACAGTGTGATTGCTATATCTTATGCTGAGATTACATTAAGCTTTATAAGAAAGTGTCAAAGTCTTCCAAGATGTCTGTACTATCTTGCATTTGCATGGCTGTACTATTTGTAACAATCTCCTACCTATTGTTTTGCAACTTCACCAGCAACTGATATTGTCAGATTTTCTTTTTTTTCATGGGTGGAGGGGTGGCCTTAGCCATTCCTGCCAAAGCAGATGTGGGTTTGATCTCTGGGTGGAGAAGGTCTCCTGGAGAAGGAAATAGAAACCCACTCCAGTATTCTTGCCTGGGACATCCCATGGACAGAGGAGCCTGGCGGGCTATAGTCTATGGAGTTGCAAAGAGTTGGACACGACTGAGTGACTAAACAACAACATGCCATTCTAATAAGTGCACAGTGGTAACTTGTTTAATTTCCAGTTCTCTACAGAAAACTCAAGTTGTGTATATTTGTATGTGCTTATTTTTCATTTGCATATCTTTTTTGTTAAAGTGTCTGTCCAGGTTATTTTTGCCCAGTTTTTAAATGGGTTTTCTTACTAAGCTTTAAATGTTCTTTGTATATCTTGAAGTCATCTGTCACACATGTGATTTGCAAATACTTTTTTTTCCCCCCAATCTATGGTCTGTCTTCGTTTCTATTAACAGTGTTTTTCAGGAAGCAGAAGATTTAATTTTAATAAAATTCAACATCATTTTTTTCTTTCATGAATCATCCTTTGGGTGTTGTATTTTGTAGTTTCATTACCAAAACTAAGGTTACTTATATGTTTTCCTATGCTTGCTTCTAGGAAATTGTTTAATAGATAATTGTTTCACTTGTGAATAAATACATTTTTATTTGTTATTTACTTCTCTCTCTCTCTTCTTATTTCACCAACTAAAACTTCCATGTTATGTTGAATAGGAGTAGCAAAATTGGACATCCATGCCTATTCCCAAATTAGGGGTAGGTGTTCAACTACTGTTAAAGAAATAGTCTGTCTACATTTAGTATATTACTAACTATAGGGTTTTCTTTCCAGACATTTTTTTGTTAAGCTATAGAAGTTCCTATTATTCCAAGTTTGCTGAGAATTTTTATTAAGAATGTGTATTGGATTGGGGAATGTTTTGTCTACATCAATTGATATAATCATGCGTGTTTTTTTTCTTTAGCTTGTTGATGTATTGGATTATGTTGATTGATTGTCAAATGTTGAACAAGCCTTGAATACTTGAAACAATCCCCATTTGTCATAGTGTATAATTCTTTTTATGCATTGTTGAATTTTGACCTAGCTTTTTTCGTTGAATATTCAATAATGGGAGATAGGAGATGGCTGAGACTCCAAAGAATTATTGTATAATATGTCTTCCACCTTTGTTTATAGATAATGCCATGTAACATACTGAATTGCTATTCATTTAAATGTTGAAGAAGAAAGTTAGACAGTCTTTAAATTAATACATAAACATTAGAGAAAGCTGGGGAATGCTTGAGAAGAATTGACAAAAGTTGATTAGAGATAGTAGTAATGGGGAAATTGTTAATCACAAAGATGCAGATGATAAAAAATAAAGAATTCATGGTGAGTAGATGAAAAATGAGAGCCAGGTTTTGGGAAAATGTATCTGACTGGACTAGAAAACCTTAACCCAACTCATTGATTAAAACCAGCATGCCAAGCTCTCAGTATCTCCTGAAGGTGCACTGAGACTTTCTCACTTTTATTCTTCACAGAAGTGTTCATTTAAGAAAGAGAATTATTTTTACTATTTATAAAAAAATATAAAAATGCTT
Organism: Capra hircus; assembly: GCF_001704415.2. Classification (NCBI taxonomy): domain Eukaryota; kingdom Metazoa; phylum Chordata; class Mammalia; order Artiodactyla; family Bovidae; genus Capra; species Capra hircus. Next base: position 42,774,355 of record NC_030821.1, read on the forward strand.
TCTGTTTTATAATATTTCTTTGGCTAAAGGAAATGCTTTTATGCAGTTCTTGATTGACATTTCTCTTCAGTAGTCTTCCCTTATGGGAGGTGAAAGTTTATTGAAGAAAAGATGAGATGACACAAACTTAGAGCTATTCTAGATTATTTTTTCCCATCTCATAATGCCATGAAAATTTAGAGAAGAGTCATATTATAGTTCTTTCTTTTGCCAAGTTTTGAAAATGATCATGACAATAATCAATATGATGATGACCTCATTTTCTCACTTCTAGTCATCAATACATCATATGCTATCACAGTTTGCCAGTTGTGGCCCAATGTTTCACTTGTATTTATGCTAGAAAAATAAAGTGCTTGATTTCCAGTTTTAACTCTGGCATGTAAAGAATGCAAAAAATTTCACTCTATCCTTACAACAAGAAAAAACTGAACTTACTAAAAATACAACCTTTTTAGCAGCTGTCAGAGAACTAAGGTTTCAGGGCAAAACATTACCCTATCTAGAAATAGGCAAATTCAGATATGTTTACTTAGAGCAAAAGCCACTGCTGGAAACATAAACTGCTGGAACAATGGTAATGATAATTTTGATGAACTGCTAGAAATTGAGTATAGACTATGGTGAGAGTGATAAACTCCTTGGATCTGCAGTCTTAGGGAGTTCCATACCTCGCAGGGGTTACCATTGAAGAACTATACTATTCAAGAACAAGGGGATCACTCTGAAGATCCAACATGAATCTCTTTGTGGCTCTGGCAGCAAGAGGTGAACAGTAATCATTGCAAATATGCCCTACACATTATCAGTAATAAATGCCTAAACCTAGAACAGAAGACTTTGCCAGGGACTTATCCCACCTGGAGGAACATCATTCCTTCAACCCCAGCCCTCTCTCATTTCCTGTCCAATCTATGGGAGATATCAAGTCTGTAAAAATGAAGAAACACTTATGGAGTTACAGCTCAGAGACAAAAAGATCATTAAGTTATGATTTAATCTGAATACTGTTCAAAACTTCCCATCTTTCACATATAACCACCACGAAACAGTGCAAGTATGATACCAGTGGATACCATCTGAAAGAATTTCAAAATGCACTCTTTGAAGAGGAGTACTTGAGAAGATAAGAGGTGAAGACAAAAAAAAAAAAAATCGCTAGATGAATTGAAGCCTTTGGCACCTACAACAACTGTAAATACTAAACACAGCCCAACATCTAACCAGACTGAAATAAACCCTCATACTAATAGCCTATGTAAGCCAGCTTCTAATACCCAATAGAAAATATTCATCTTCCAAGAAAAAAATTCAAAGCATGAAAAATGTAAGAAAAAAAATTTAAGAAGACAAAATAATTCTATAACCAGACCCAGATATGACACAGATGACAGAACTCTCAGTTTAAAATGACTCAGTTCAGTTCAGTCGCTCAGTCATGTCCGACTCTTTGCGACCCCATGAATCGCAGCAAGCCAGGCCTCCCTGTCCATCATCAACTCCTGGAGTTTTCTCAAACTCATGTCCATTGAGTCAGTAATGCCATCCAGCCATCTCATCCTCTGTCATCCGCTTCTCCTCCTGCCCCCAATCCCTCCCAGCATCAGGATCTTTTCCAATGAGTCAACTCTTCGCATGAGATGGCCAAAGTATTGGAGTTTCAGCTTTAGCATCATTCCTTCCAATGAACACCCAGGACGGATCTCCTTTAGAATGGACTGGTTGGATCTCCTTGCAGTCCTAGGGACTGCTATGATTAGTATATTTAAGTGTCTAAAGAGAAAAGTAGACAACACATTAGAACAGATTGATATTCGAAGCAGAGAGGTAGAAATTCTAAGAAAAAGATCTGCTTAAAATCAAAACATTGCAACAAACATGAGGGACGCCTTTGATGGGCTCATCTGTAGACTGCACAATTAAAGAAAAGTCAGTGAACTTCAAAATGAATCAATGGGAGTATCTGAAATTGAAATGTAAAGAGAGAGAGAGAGAAAAAAAGGAATGAACAGAATAGAATATTCAAGAACAAAAGAACTATCTCAAAACTGAAACATACTTGTAACAAGAAGAAATCAGAATGGAACAAAAGAATTATTTGATGTAGTAATGAGAGAAAACTTTTCAAAATAAATGTCAGACACCCAGACACAAATACAGGAAGCTTAGAGATAATCTAGCAGAATAAATACCAAGAATATTACACAAGATATATCATATTCAAACTGCAGAAAACCAAAGACAAAGGGAACATCTTGAAAGAAGCTAGATGGAAAGAGAAACATTTTTTCTATACAGGAAGAAGGATAGGAATTTCAGTAAATTGCTTGCCAATAACCATACAAGAAAAAATAGAGTAAACCAAAATATTTAAATTATTAAAAGAAAAAAATTACATCCAGAAAAATTACTCTAAGTGAAAGAAAAATAGATATTCTCTGACAACCAAAAATTGAAAGAAATAAATACCACCAAAGTATTCTTGCAAAAATATTAAAAGAAGTTTTTCAAGCAGAAATAAAATGATATTGGTCAAAACCTCAGATCTACATAAATAAAGGAAGAGCTGCTTTATAATACTCTAATCTAGAACAGAAGAATACCCTTGCATCTCAAGCTCACGTGAAAAATTCACCAAGATAGACCATATTCTGTGTTATAAAACATACTTAAACAAATTTAAAAGCAGAGAATTATGCAAAACATGTTCTCAGTTCATAATGAAATTAAACTAGACATACAATTGAAAGATAGCTTCAGTTCAGCTCAGTCATGTTCAACACTTTGTGACCACGTGGACTGCAGCACACCAGGCTTCCCTGTCCATCACCAACTCTTGGAGTTTACTCAAACTCATGTCCACTGAGTCAGTGATGCCATCCAACCATTTCATCTTCTGTCATCCCCTTCTCCTCCCACCTTTAATCTTTCCCAGCATCAGGGTCTTTCCATATGAGTCAGCTCTTCTCATCAGGTAGCCAAAGTATTAAAGTTTTAGCTTCAGCATCAGTCCTTCCAATGAATATTCAGGACTGATTTCCTTTAGGATGGACTGGTTTGAAGTCCTTGCAGTCCAAGAGACTCTCCAGCGTCTTCTCCAACACCACAGTTCAAAAGCATCAATTCTTCAGTCCTCAGTTTTCTTTATAGTCCCACTCTCACATCCTTACATGACTACTGGAAAAACCATAGCTTTGACTAGATGGACATTTGTTGGCAAAGTAATGTCTCTGCTTTTGAATATGCTGTCTAGGTTGGTCCTAACTTTTCTTCCAAGAAGCAAGCATTTTTTTTTAAAATTTCATTGTTGAAGTCACCATCTGCAGTTATTTTGGAGCCCCAAAAATAATATCTCTCACTGTTTCCATTGTTTCTCCATCTATTTGCCATCAAGTGATGGGACTGGATGCCACTATCTTCATTTTTTGAATGTTGAGTTTTAAGCCAGCTTTTTCACTCTCCTCTTTCACCTTCATCAAGAGGCTCTTTAGTTCCTCACTTTCTGCCATAAGGGTGATATCACCTGCGTATCTGAGGTTATTGACATTTCTCCCAGAAATCTTGATTCCAGCTTGTACTTCATCTAGCCAAGCGTTTGTCATGATGTACTCTGCATATAAGTTAAATAAGCAGGGTGACAATATTCAGCCTTGACGTACTCCTTTCCCAATTTTGAACCAGTTCATTGTTCCATGTCTGGTTCTAACTGTTGCTTCTTGACCTGAATACAGGTTTCTCAGGAATCAGATAAGGTGGTCTGGTATTCCCATCTCTTGAAAAATTTTTCGCAGTTTGTTGTGATCCACATATCTGATATTCATATATAGCAGTAACAGAGTAGTTAACATATATTTCCTTGCATTGTCAGCTGAGACTGGTTAGAAGCAACAAGTCTAGATAATAATAGTGCACCAAGTAATGAGCATATCTAGTGCCCAAATATCATTTTCTATTATTGGATTGACCAAAATGTTCATTCGGGTCTTTCATGAAATGTTATAGAAAACCAGAACAAACTTTTATGCCAACCCAATATGATTCTCCATTGAAAGGAACCCAGGCTCTTCCAATAATTTATAAACGGGGCAGGAAATATGCAAGATGAGCCTGGAGCATTTGTAGTGTCAGAAAACAAAGAATACACACACACACATGGACACACTAACAGGAATATGTCAAAGGGATATTCCAGGCAAGATTAGGAGAGTGAGTTGCTATTTCTTTCTCCAGGGGATCTTCCCAACCCAGGAATCAAACCCAGGTCTCCTGCACTGCAGTCAAAGTCTTTACCAACTGAGCTACAAGGGAAGCCTGGAGTCAACAGAAAGAGCCTTCAAAGGCCACACCTGAAGCAGTTTTAACAAAATTAATAAGATAATATTAGATTATAATCCTAAGTATAAAATACATGTCTCTGAGCCTACACTTATATAAACAAATAATTAAATAAACAAATAAATGAGGGAGAATGAGCAAAATTCACTTGCAGCATTCCAAATAAATTATGTACATACTCAGCTTAAAGAAGATGGAACATAAATTCCCTCTCTGTAAGTGTCTGCCAGGCACAGTGGTTTCCTTCCAATGAGAGCACTTTGGAAAGGGAGAAAAGATAAGAACTACAAAGCAGAAACCTAACAAACAATACCTCAGCCAGGTAATCAAGATCAGTATCCTTAGTGATATCGAGTTAATAGTATGTACCTTGAGATGATAATAGTAAGTGCACTGAAGTGATGGAAATAAATGACACTCTACCTCTGTGGTTTCCTTCTGGAAACACATAACCTTAATCTGAGTATGAAGAAACTATCAGACAAATCCTAATGGGAGGCCATTCAAAAAATTACATTAGCTATACTCCTCAAAACTGTCAAAGTCATCAAAAACAAGGAAAGTCTGAGAAACTACCACAGGCAAGAGCTGCCTAAGGAGAAATAATGACTAATGCAATGTGGTGTCCTTAATGGGATCTTAGAATAGATAAGGGAAGTAGGTAAAAAACAAAGGAAATCCTATTTAAAGGCTTTTGTTATAATAATGCATCAATATTGGTTCATTAATTGTAACAAATGTATCATAATAATGTTTAATGGTAATAATATGGGCAAAGAAGTACAGAGAATATTGCAAATCTCTTGTACGATCTTTCTGCAAATGCAAAATGTTTGTAAATTACAGACTCTATTTTAAAAATATGCTTGATTTCACACCATCTTTGAATCACTGTAGTAACAGTTATCTCCTTTTAACACGTCTGACAAAGTCCAGACGAATATAAGTTAAGTAAAATTTCCAATTTTTGTTGGAAGTCAGTTTTTTTTTATTTAATTTTTATTTTATGTCAGAGTATGGTTCATTTACAATGCTGTGTTAGTAGAAGTGAATTCTTCATGAATCTTTGTTTCTCCACATTTTATGAATGAACTGATTTCCCTTTATTCCAGACTATCTTGAAAAAGGTAATTGTATAATGAAACAGATTTTGAAGACAGAGATAGTGTCTACTTCCTAAGGAAAATACAGGCAAGCACTTTTGTTTTGCCTAAATTCAGGATTCATTTGTAATGCAACTGTTTGGGCATACAGACTTTAATCTGGGTCCATTAATATCGCCTAGTGTGATTTGGAGCAAGAGGAACTGATACAAATATGCTGATGATTGTGTTGCTTGCTGGACCATAAGTAATAATGTCTTTTTTCTCCGACCCAGTGATCTCATGTCTTCTGTCAGCCTCCCTGAAACTGTGGCATTTTAACTTCTTAGCTTTCAAGTAGGACAAAATCTTAAATCCGTTATAGTTCTTGATAATCTTTATATTTAAATATTACCGTTGATTTGTTTTCACTTAGTTAAAAACATTTTATAATGTATAGGGGCTTTGCCTTTTCTTATTTACTCTGGAATGTTCTACTAAATATGAAATTTCTTACTTTTTCCTTTCACTTTCCATTATGACTTTTTATTAATACTAATAACCAAATTTTTAAATCCTCCTCAATAAACTATTTTATATATATGCACTTCCCTCATACAAATTTCATAATAAACAGAAGTGGCCTGATTCTCATTCACCAATTTAAGTATTTATAAAATGTCTTTGGTTGATAAATAGCTCATGTCCTAAAACTTCCCCCCTCAATCTATTCCTGTTGTTCCTGACACCTTGGTATCTTCCCAAGATACCCACGCCACCTTTTGAGGCAGATATTAAACATTAGTTTCAGTCCTGTATCAGGAAATGGCCAAAGGAGCTACAGTCTCTTCAGTGTGTTCAAAAGAGATAATTTTTAAAATATTATACCTGATAATGTCCACATTGCATTGACAATGAATTTGAGGGTCAGAAAAGATGGTAACGTACCCAAAGCACATAGAACATAAACTCCAATAAGTTCCATAGCACATAAATTCCAAAGTTAGGATTTAAATATAGAACTGGTTGAATCAAAAGACCTTTCTTGGTCTTCTGTGTCCTTTGCCTGTGTTTTTCTAGGCAAGTATCCTTTCTTTAATTTAGTCTTTTAAATAAAGGATGCTTATTTACTTTTATCTTATCTGTATCTCTATTATATAACTTGAAATTCTCATTAGGAAGTCCTAGGTGTTAGCATAATGGTCTACAGGCTTAATATCGAATAAATGGCAAAAGATCCTAGGCTATGATACAGAAAAATGCAGGACTTGAAGTCCTTCACATATCAGAAAACTTGTATGTTATCTATTGTGGGTCACAGTGCTTTCCCCTACCTTAACTGGCCCCAGGAAACAAATACCTGGACAAAATTACAATGTCACTGAGCCCTGATGCATAATCAAGGCCTAGTAAAAGTTTCAATCCATTTGAACACAAATATAATTGCTACTAACTTGCAAATTTTAGCATTTAAAGTATTTTTGAAGCATAGTTGTACAAACTTCCTTTTCTTTAAGACCTAGAATATCTTGAAAGGTATTTCCTTTGAAATTATGTTGTTATTTTCTACTTTCCAAGGCAGTAATGGGATTTTGCATAGGATAGCCAGCCACAAACAGCATTTGATAGAAAAGACCTTTGATAAACTTCTGCAGCCCGATATGCTCATGTAAATCTCTGAAGCCTGAATGACATAACTGAATGTTTGTGTTCTCTTCTCAGTCACAGAGGGTTGGAGCGTAAATGCTAGAAGATTCAAAAAAGTAAAACCGAATTCTAGATATAAAAATCCAAGACATCTATTTTAAAGTAGAAATTAAGGTATTGAAAGAGGTTATTTAATCTAATTTGCAAAACTACCCTATAAAAGTTAATGATTTAATTGAGATTGGAAAAGAAGAGAGAAAAAAGCAAGTATCCTCTGCAAATTCCTTTAAAAACTGCATTACTTGTAAGCTTGATGCACATAATTTGTTTGGTAAAAAATCAGAAATATGTGTATGAATTAAAAAATAGTAATGATATTTAATAACACTTTTCTTGTGTGGAATTAATTTGTTTTTATAATAACTGAAATGCTGACTTTTAAATATGTGAAAAGCTTTGTGTCACCAATTTGTTTTTGAGAGAGCAAACTGTAGCCCTCTCTATGGACTCACATAATTGATGTGTTACTTTAAAGAGCTGGTCACATGAAAACAGTTGGAAACAGGAGCTTTCCAACAGATTATTATATGAAATAACTAATTTAAGTCTGTACAGACTTAGTTACCTGTTTGGCAATATGAGACCATATCTTCACAGGTATAATAAGAATGGTGCTCTAGTTTAGAGTCAACAGCTACTCTCCAACCTAACCTTTACCACCAGTGTCAAGAGACTTCAGAGGCTCTCTATCTTCCTTCAAAGTCCCTAAATTTGTTTGTATAATTTGTCCAAATATATTTATTTTGTCTTTGAAAAGCCAAAAACAAAGATGATGTTAATATGAAAGGAGAGATCTATTTTTCAAAAGAAGACAACATACTTTCAGTGGAATATATTTTTTCAAAACATTTTACCATAGTTAAAGTTTGGATTCTGATTTAGCTAGGTGGAAAAGGAAATGGCAACCCACTCCAGCATTCTTGCCTGGAAAATCCCATGGACGGAGGAGCCTGATAGACTACAGTCCATGGGGTCGCAAAGAGTCGGACATGACTGAGCAGCTTCACTTCACTTCATTGTAGATAAATGGCTTCCCATGTGGTGCTAGTGGTAAAGGACCCACCTCCCAATTCAGGAGATGCAGGCAGGAGACACAGCTTCAATCCCTGGGTTGGGAACATCCCCTGAAGAAGGTGATGGCAACTCACTCCAGTATTTTTGCCTGGAGAATCCCATGGACAGAGGAGCCTGGTGGGCTATAGTCCATAGGATCGCAAAGAGTCAGACACCACTGAAAGCGACTTAGCACACATACACAATGTAAATAAAAAGACAGCGGTTAGTGTATTTGCTGATTTTTAAAAAGAAAAGTCAGTTTTTGTTTATTAATAGTGTTAAGACTTTAGAAAATTGCTATGGATGCTATTAAAATGCTATTGGTTTGCTAAAATGTAATTAATTCAGGTTGCTTTCAGGATGTCTACCTATGGCTAAACATAAAGGATTCCACACCATTACTCTGCCTAATGGGTAAAAGATGATAAATAATGTTTAAGCCTGCAAAGGACCATCACTAAGGACTTCGGTCTTCATTGTTGCTGGGGCAATCAATGCCTTGTAATTTTTAATGTGCACCTGACCTGTTTGCTGATTTAGGAAATCTGGGGTGGGACTCATGATTTTGCATTACAAACAAGTTCAAGATGAAAAATGTGTTGCAAATGCATGCATCATGATGGGGGTAACAAAGTATGGATACTAGAGAACACGTCTAAGAAACTTTGGCTTTCATGTGATACTCTTAACTCCGTAGGTCTAGTTTTGAACAAGGGTAATAATTATCCATCTCTTCAATACCAGTTCACTTTTCTGCTTGATGAAATTCTAGGTTATAGGAGAACATTATCACAAATATTGTAAATGTGCATATGGATATAAAAACCATCATTTGTACTCAAAATTAAAGGATTAAGATATGTTTTAATGTTTATTTCTGTACATATTCGTATATGTTTATTCAAAGTCATCAGTTCATACTGATATCTCCAACAACAAAGGGTTCATTCTCATCCTCTCTCTTTTCTTATTACTAACTTTCTTTTCCAAAAGAGAGAAATCTGCTTATTTCTATTCAAATACATTCACTAATTTGCTCAGTTATAGAATTCAAAGAAAGTAGTTTCAGAATTGCTTAGCTATACTACTATGACAAATGCTTATTAGCTAGAACAATAATTATTTATAATTCTATTTGTCTTTGAAATGAAAGTCACTCAGTCGTGTCCTACTGTTTGTGACCCTATGGACCATACAGTCCATGGAATTCTCCAGGCCAGAATACTGGAGTAGGTAGCCTTTCCCTTCTCCAGGGGAACTTCTCAACCCAGGGATCGAACCCAGGTCTCCCGCATTGCAGGCGGATTCTTTACCAGCTGAGCCACAAATCTTTAGCCTTCCATGATTTAAAGTTCAATGTTCCAAAGTTACTTAGTACTCCCTGAGTACCAACTCTTCTCACCTTGGTAGTGTAGCTGAGAAACATTCACTTGAAACACCATTAAACTTGTTTCAGTTTATATTTGATATTGGTGGATTTTTTCCTTTCACATCCTCCAATATTGGTTGATTTTATGTATCTACTTTTCCACTATGTAAAACACTGACATGGTTCCAAAAGTCCAAACTACATAGAAATGTTTACCCAGAAATGTGTCATTTTCTCCATCACTTTTTTTTATTCCCATCCTTCTGTCTTTTCTAACTTATTTCTACCTTTTCCCATAGAGAAACAATCTCAATCATGTTCACTATTTTTCCTGTTTTTTTTCATATAAATGAGCAGAATCTATGTCCTAGAACAATTTATTAAAAATACTATCTTGAGATGATAATTTTATCATTTACTAAATTTCCATGTGTAGTTGTTCTATTTCTGAAGATTTTATTCTATTTCGCTGATACATTTGTCCAGCCATGTTCCAGTGCCACATGTTTTAATCATAGAGACTTTATAGTATGCTTACTCTTTGATAGGAATTGGCTTCCTCATGATCTTATATAAAAAGCTAGTATGTTTTAGATACCATTTTGCACTTTCCTTCCTTCTTTTAACAATAGATCCAAGTAAACACTCTATGTATGTTCATAAAAACTGTCATTTTTTTCAGCTTAATAGCATTCACGCAATTTAACCAATTGTATTATTTTATATGAGCATTTTGTTTGTTTTTGATATTTAAAACTATAAACAACACAGTCAATAAACTTGGCACGTGCATTTCATACTTTTGGAGATGCATCTTCAGGATAAACTACTGGAAGCAGAATTACTTTGCCAAAAGGTAAGAGTTCAATAGTTTTGCTAGATGTTTTCAATTTCACCTCTAAAAGGGATACAATGACAATAAATGAGAGAACTATCTGTCCCCTTATAGCCTCCCTAATAGAAGTCAATATCAGTGAGATATCAATGCAAGTGAGATATGGTATCTGAATTAGTTTCAATTTGCATTTCTTCAACTATAGGTGAGGATAAACATCTTCTTATAGGCTTAAAAGAATAAATATCCATGAATTATCAGTTTCTTTTATTGCTCACTTTTCTTCCTTTCTTCTTCTTTTTTTTTTTTTACTTTTGTCTTATGTTATAAAAACTTGAGAAATGCATTGAAAATTCAAGGAGTTTTCAATTCCACCTGGCTTTTACTTTCTGCTCTCACCGACTCAATGGACACGAATTTGAGCAAACTCTGGAAGACAGTGGAGGACTGAGGAGCCCAGCATAGTGCAGTCCATGGGGTCACAAAGAGTTGGACACGACTTAGCGACTGAACCGCAAGTATGCAAAATGCAGTCAAGGGCAGAGAACTAAGACATCTTTAGCAAGTAATCTAAAAAAAAGCATTGTAAAAGAGATATGATGAGAGAAAATAAGATTGGATGATTCTAATTTATATTGGGGAATAATTCAAGACATTTTCAAGGAAGAACCTTTGAAAATGAGACATAAAATTTGAATAAGAACCAAAATAATTAAGAGAATAGTGGGACCCGGGCACAAGAACGCAAGACAATAATGATTATAGTCCTAACAATCTATGCCTAATTATAATAGAACCTATCAAAGGCCTGCTTGTACACTAAGGGTTAGTCTCTCAGTCATGTCTTATTCTTTACAACCCCATGGAGTGTAGCCCACCAGGCTTCTCTGTCTGTGCAATTCTCTAGGCAAGAATACTGGAGTAGGTTATCATTTCCTTCTCCAGGGGATCTTCCAGACCCAGGGATCGAACCAGGTCTCCTGCATTACAGGCAGATTCTTTACTATTTGACCCACCAAGGGGGTCGTTTGCATACTAATCACTCAACAGTTTCCTGTAACATAAACCTCATAATAATCCTATGAGAAAGGGATGATAACCTTCTCTTGTTGAATGGGAAATGCGTTCTTGTTCAAGGTTACAAGCTTGATCTCATATAGAACTGGAATTTAAATTAAGTCCTCTGTTCAGTAAACCCCATATGAATCCCCCTCCATGAGGAAATATCTATTTCAGGGAGTATTTACTCCAGAATACTGTGTGTGATTATGCACAGTTCAAACATGTCTTGCAAACTGTGTTTATATATATATATATATATATATATATATATATATATATATATATTTTAATAGCAAATTACATAAACGTTCATAGTAAAATTGTCTCAGGTGCATAATTACACTGAAAAATCTTCCTCAAATAGTTCTCTATTTAGAGGAAAAATCCATAGGACTTGATCTATTATACTTTTCTACTTGTAGTTCTCTCTTCTGACTAAATATTTTAATCATTTAGGGAGAACCTTTAAATAATCTTGATGGAAGAGGCAAAAGTGAAATGAATTAAATCAGAAATTCCATGGTTGGATCACAGGACCAGTATTGATTTTTAAAGCTCCCAGCGATTCTAAATGGGCATTCACAGTTGAGATTCTGATCTAGAATGAAATAAAACCTACTGGGAAAATAACACTAATGAACCTTTAAAAACAAAACATTAACCTGAATTTATCATTTATAATGTGTCATTCCCCAGGGAATAACTTCAATCTTTGTTGTTCCCTTGAAAGCTATCATAATCACTTATTCATGCATTATTTTATTCAACTTATTCATATTTATTGATTTCATACTTAATTCAAAAAATAGTATATTATTGCAGTGGTTCTTATTGTAAATTTGAAGATAATTTTCAGAAACTGGTACATAAAAGACAATAGTGTAGCCATTGAGGAACAAAATAAAGAACATTTTGCCAAAGATGCTATTGCATAAAATACTTATATAGACATATGTAAAAATTTTAAGAACAAGAACTATATAAAAATATGGTAAGAATTAAAACCTGAGAAATATAACTTCTGATTTAGAATATCAAGAAAGAATTTTTGGAGGAGATGGCTTTTAAGCAAGGCCATCAAGAATGGATAAACTTGCTGACACTATGTGAATAATCATGTTCTAAATAGATCTTGCTTACAATAGCAAGGTAACTGCCATTTTGAATTGCACAGACAGCTAGAAATGTCCATGCTTCTCAACTTTCTGTAGTGGAACAATATAATAGTGACTCAGAAAAATCAATAGCTTTGGAAATTCTGTAGATAGCACCAGAAATTCTTTAACTGAGATTAATTGGTTCTTTCTTCCAATATGGCTTATCATTTCTACTTTTATACAGTGTTACTATAATGATCATTTTCTATTAGACAAATAGAGGAAAATTTTTCATAATTAACAAAAGTCTAAATTTAAAAAATAATTCTTTATTTTGAATTGCTCAGCATATATAAACCATCAAAGTACTTTATTGCATGTTCCCACAGATGATTGCTTTAATAAAGAGATGACTTTTGCAATTATTATGTTAATCATTTGCATGTAAATCTAAAGGAATGAAGAAAATAGTATTTGGAAATTGACTGCTATTTTGAATGAACATCGACCCTGATCTTGTTTGCATTTTTCATTAGTTTAGAAAATTATCTGTTATTCTTTTGTTGTGGTATGTGAAAAGCTTATCTCAATAGCTTTAAATGCATTTGATTTATTGAGTATTTTAAAACATGTTAGATATCAATAATTGCCAGGGCTTTTTAGTGATCTTAGGGTTTTACTTTCTAAACTATCCCCACACTAAAATAAATCATATAACTACTAAGAATGATGTTTTAGAGAGGAATTGCTCAAATAGCATAAATTTAATTATCTATCAAGTAATACAAGAATTAAGGAAAGGTTTCCTGGGAAAGAGCAGGATATTCTATATTGGACAATGATGTTCTTATAAAGAGTTTCCTGAGGACTTTCAATTTATGTAATTTTACAAATAAACTCCTAAATACACTGAGTGAATTATAGGTGCATGTTCTCATTTATTCATTTAACAACATCGACTATATGCAGGGGACCTTATTAGATTATGTTTATCATTTGAAAGAAGTTAATTTGAGATTAATAGTTTTTTTTTTTAACAAAAGTAAAATTAAATCTCATGGTTATTCATGACTAAATAATGCTAATATGTATGAATTTCAGCCAGCAGGCAAGGAAATAGTTTTTGGCATAAGCTGATTATTGATTACAATGCTTTGAATGAAGCCAAAACTCTATTTCACTAGTTCATTTAGAATCATCATAATATTATATCTTAACATTAAATTTTTATTCAGTAAAATTGTATTAATTTTATTCAAATCACGACTTTGAGAGGTAAGAAATTAGTCAGGCTCGGTAAACTAAGTTAATAAAAGAAACATGGCTTGAGATATAAGTGTTTTTAGGATGGTTGCAGTTTCTCAAGAAGGTTTAATAATCTTTTCAATCAGAATCTTATTGTCACAGATACATTTTCCTTTTTCCAAAGAGAAGAGTCCATCCCTAATAAATATCTCTTACAGAAACCAGAATGCCATCTACTGGCAGCCTCCAAAACTTTGTAAACTTTTAAACAAAACAATTTATGCTTAATCAATTTAAAATAAGATATATATTTTTAATAAAGAAATACCTACATTCTGAAATAATAGCTATGTTAATATGTTCACATATTTAAAAGTTGAGGTATTGTCCAAATGCACATTACATTTTATTACCTTCATAGAAAAATGCTGCCATGGAATGATATAAATGATATAAGTACCAAATAGCTAGTATCCCATGTTCTTACTAACTTGCAGGGTAAAAATCCCTTAAATAAAAAAGGTATTCAGAGTTCAAAAATATTGCTCAATATTTCTGGGTGTCATTAGGTCACTGATTCACTTCTTAAGATTTAGTTCCAAAGAATATTGATAGAAATTATAAATAATATACATATGAGAATTCTATTGAAAACTGATCTTGTGATTAAAGGCTTCAAGAACTAACAATGAAGTTTTATAGTTAGTTATGTAATTAATTGACTTAATAAGCTTTTTGAGGAAAGACTTTAAAAATATTTTCTTACCAAGTATATAATCATTAATTTAAAATAAAGTTAATATTAAACATATCTATAATGTCATATGTACATACATAATATGTGTATGTATATTCCAGTTGCATATATACATATATATGTATATTCCAGATGTCTCATTCAATTGATTCTACAATAAAAGAAAATAATGAACATGGAAAATCAACTTTTGATTTTAAACACCAATAAGAGCCTTAAAAAATAATCCATGCATCATTTTAATGGTTTACTGTAAGTATTTCCTTATCCTTTTGTTGTCCTTTCATGTATAATTTTACACTTTTAAGATTGAATTCTAAGAGAAGAATTCACACAAAGATTTCGAAAGCTTTGAGAATGGATGCATATCATAATTTGTCTTGTAAAACAACCAATTCCCCTACATTTTGCAGGGGTCTTGTTCCCTCAGACTATCAGTAGGAGGCTTTATAGAGAAAGCCTAAAGGCAGCCATGCCATCTTACGAACGTGCATAATTCATGCATAAGAATGTATTTCAGGGAATCTTGAAATCTTGTCATGTCTTTTTCAGTTAAAGTACAAGAAGAGTACTTAAAAAGTAAGTCCTATCAGTTCAGAAAGGCATTTTTAAAAGGCCATTATAAAAGAAGTTCTCAGAACTCTGGCTCCAGCAAAGATATAAAGGTTAAAAATTGCCTAGGCAGCCCTATTCTGTGATTATCTTATTTTAAATGCAGATTGTCAGCAACTTTGAACCATGCATGTTCATGATAAAATTTAGAGAAATGAAAAGATACGATAGGAGGAACGAAAGCATTTTCTTGCACAGAAATTTAAGAGAGAGGACAAGATGTTAGATAAACCAGCTTTAAAAGTACAGTCATTCTTATACAAGGCAAAACAATAATTTTACTTTATTTTCAAATTGCTCTTGTATATTAATATTTGATATACTGTTATTACTTACATATATTAGTAATAGTTCACAGGAAAAATATTGTGTAGTGACATACTCAGATTTTGAATGATTCATATAAAACTATTCTTAACAAAGGAGTTTTGTAATCTGCTTTCAAAAATGCAAAAGAGATGCTAAACACTGATTCATAAAGAAATTTGAAACTAATTCATGCACTTATACAGATACATGTGCTCTTATTGCTTAAAAAAATTTACAAAGTAACCGGACTGTCTTGTTCTTGTAAAAGTGCTTTAGTTTAGACCACAGAACAATATTTAAAAATGAATTAAAATATTATGGATCATCTGCTCTTCTTTCTGTCCTGAAAAAATTTTCAGGTAGCCAACTGTTTTGAAATAAATTTCCTTGCAGTTGCTATAGTGATGATAATAAAGTTCTTGCTTCTATTTGTGTTATAGATATTCCTAGCAGAATACTTGAAAAGGTAAGCTAATCAAAATGAAGACGCTGTTAGTTATCATCATGAAGGCAGCCTCCTTGAATTTAGTTCACAATTATAGGACTCAATCATTGTCGACAATTTTATCATATGTATATTATCATAATCCTTCTCAATGTCACCCTAAAAATTATACTACAGAGATGAGCCCTGTTTTTCATTATAGGTTAAAGTCATTGGACAAAGAATATTTAAATTAATTCTGGATATTTTGTGAGAAAATCATTGATTGAAGTAAAGATACCACTCCACTCCACTAGCTATTTTTGTCCATTAAAAAGCTTTATTTTTCTAACAATACAATGATTGTATGTTGTTTTGCTTCAATGGTACATGGTGTTCAAGTCTCCTTTTGTATCAGTGTTGATGCTAGCTAAAGAGCTTAAGCTTGTCAAACTGGATGAATCATTAAAGACATGTCATAGATAAAGCAGTATTACTTAGATACATGTTCTACCACAATGATGTAAAAAAGTAAAAAATAGTATTTACCTTAAACCATTTGGGAAATATAGTTTTAAAAATTGTCAGTTCAGAGAGAAATTATCTAAAGCAGCTCAAGCACATATAGAAGGCATTTTATGTCATTTTGATGAAGAAGCAGAAATGCGTATTCTGACGCTCAAACCAAATTGTTCGTTAAAAATAACCATCACATTTCAAGAAAGTATTTTCCTGAAATAGTTACCACATTTCCTAATCACGGTTATATTATAAAGATGTGTAGCACTTGTGTGCTAGTAGAAGTCTTGAGTACTACTTCTTTTAAATTTCATTACCTCCTAAAAGCAATGTTTTTTGCTTATAAATAAGCTACTATAATGGCATATATTAGTTTTCTACTGCTGTGTGACAAATTATCTCAAATATAGTATCTAAAACAACACTGATATATTGATAATAAGTCTAGGCACAGCATGACTTCCCTGGCAGCTCAGGTTGTAAAGAATCCACCTACAATGCAGGAGACCTGGGTTCAATCCCTGGGTGGGAGAGATATCCTGGAGAAAGGAATGGCAACCCACTCCAGTATTCTTGCCCTGAGAAGTCTATGGACTGAGGAACCTGGCAAGCTAGAGTTCATGCGGTCACAAAGAGTCAGACACAACTGAGCAATGAACACACACTCAGGCACACCATGACAGGCTCAAAATTTCTGGTCCTGCTCAGAATTTGCTTATTCTAAGTTGGAAACCAAGGTGTCAAGCAAACTGAATTCTCTGGATTCTCTGAGATAAGATCACTTTCAAATTTACTCAAGCTATTGAAAAATTCAGGTATAACCTAAATCAAATCCCTTATGACCATATAGCGGAAGTGAAAAATAGATTTAAGAGACTAGATCTGATAGAGTGCCTGATGAACCATGAACAGTGGTCCATGAATTTGTACAGAGACAGGGACCAAGACCATCCCCAAGAAAAAGAAATGCACAAAGGCAAAATGGCTGTCTGAGAAGGCCTAATAGCTGTGAAGAGAAGAGAAGCGAAAAACAAAGGAGAAAAGGAAAGATATAAGCATCTGAATGAAGGGTTCCAAAGAATAGCAAAGGGAGATAAGAAAGCCTTCCTCAGTGATCGATGAAAAGAAATAGAGGAAAACAATAGAATGGGAAAGACTAGAGATTTCCTCAAGAAAATTAGAGATATCAAGGGAACATTTCATGCAAAGATGGGCTCAATAAAGCACAGAAATGGTATGGGTCTAACAGAAGCAGAAGATGTTAAGAAGAGGTGGCAAGAATACACAGAAGAACTGTATAAGAAAGATCTTCATGAACCAGATAATCATGATGGTGTGATCACTCACCTAGAGCCAGACATCCTGGAATGCAAAGTCAGGCAGGCCTTAGGAAGCATCACTACAAACAAAGCTAGTGGAGGTGATGGAATTCCAGTTGAGCTGTTTCAAATCCTGAAGGATGATGCTGTGAAAGTGCTGCACTCAATATGCCAGCAAGTTTGGAAAACTCAGCAGTGGCCACAGGACTAGAAAAGGTCTGTTTTCATTCCAATCCCATGGAAAGGCAGTGCCAAAGAATGCTCAAACTAACTCACAAATACACTCATCTCACATGCTAGTAAAGTAATGCTCAAAATACTCCAAGCCAGGCTTCATCAATATGTGAACCATGAACTTCCAGATGTTCAAGCTGGTTTTAGAAAAGGCAGAGGAACCAGGGATCAAATTGCCAACATCCACTGGATCATGGGAAAAGCAAGAGAATTCCAGAAAAACATCTATTTCTGCTTTATTGACTATGCCAAAGCCTTTGACTGTGTGGATTACAATAACTGAAGAAAATTCTGAAAGAGATGGGAATACCAGACCACCTGACCTGCCTCTTGAGAAACCTGTATGTAGGCCAGGAAGCAACAGTTAGACTGGAAATGGAACAACACACTGGTTCCAAATCGGGAAAGGAGTACGTCAAGGCTGTATACTGTAACCCTGCTTATTTAACTTCTATGCAGAGTACATCATGAGTAGCGCTGAGTTGGAAGAAGCACAAGCTGCAATCCAGATTGCTGGGAGAAATGTCAATAACCTCAGATATACACAACCTTTTAGAAATAACACTCAAAAAAGATGTTCTTTTCATTATAGGGGACAGGAATGCAAAAGTAGGAAATCAAGAAACACCTGGAGTAACAGGTAAATTTGGCCTTGGAATGTGGAATGAAGCAGGGCAAAGACTAATAGAGTTTTGCCAAGAAAATGCACTGGTCATAGCAAACACCCTCTTCCAACAACACAAGAGAAGACTCTACACATGGACATCACCAGATGGTCAACACCGAAATCAGATTGATTATATTCTTTGCAGCCAAAGATGGAGAAGCTCTATACAGTCAACAAAAACAAGACCAGGAGTTGACTGTGGCTCAGATCATGAACCTCTTATTACCAAATTCAAACTTAAATTGAAGAAAGTAGGGAAAATTGCTAGACCATTCAGGTATGATCTAAATCAAATCCCTTATGATTATACAGTGGAAGTGAGAAATAGATTTAAGGGCCTAGATCTGATAGATAGAGTGCCTGATGAACTATGGAATGAGGTTCGTGACATTGTACAGGAGACAGGGATAAAGACCATCTCCATGGAAAAGAAATGCAAAAAAAGCAAAATGGCTGTCTGGGGAGGCCTTACACATAGCTGTGAAAAGAAGAGAGGCATAAAGGAAAGATATAAGCATCTGAATGCAGAGTTCCAGAGAATAGCAAGAAGAGATAGGAAAGTCTTCCTCAGCGATCAATGCAAAGAAATAGAGGAAAACAATAGAATGGGAAAGACTAGAGATCTCTTCAAGAAAATTAGAAATAGCAAGGGAACATTTCATGCAAAGACGGGCTCGATAAAGGACAGAAATGGTCTGGACCTAACAGAAGCAGAAGATATGAAGAAGAGGTGGCAAGAATACACAGAACTGTACAAAAAAGATCTCCATGACCCAGATAATCATGATAGTGTGATCACTAATCTAGAGCCAGACATCCTGGAATGTGAAGTCAAGTGGGCCTTAGAAAGCATCACTACAAACAAAGCTAGTGGACGTGATGGAATTTCAGTTGAGCTGTTTCAAATCCTGAAAGATGATGCTGTGAAAGTGCTGTACTCAATATGCCAGCAAACTTGGAAAACTCAGCAGTGGCCACAGGACTGGAAAAAGTCAGTTTTCATTCCAATCCCAAAGAAAGGCAATGCCAAAGAATGCTCAAACTACCGCACAATTGTACTCATCTCACATGCTAGTAAAGTAATCCTCAAAATACTCCAAGCCAGGCTTCATCAATATGTGGACCATGAACTTCCTGATGTTCAAGCTGGTTTTAGAAAAGGCAGAGGAACCAGAGATCAAATTGCCAACATCCACTGGATCATGGAAAAAGCAAGAGAGTTCCAGAAAAACATCTATTTCTGCTTTATTGACTATGCCAAAGCCTTTGACTGTGTGGATCACAATAAACTCTGGAACATTCTGAAAAAGATGGGAATACCAGATCACCTGACCTGCCTCTTGAGAAATCTGTATGCAGGTCAGAAAGCAACAGTTAGAACTGGACATGGAACAACAGACTGGTTCCAAATAGGAAAAGGAGCACGTCAAGGCTGTATATTGTCACCCTGCTTATTTAACTTATATGCAGAGTACATCCTGAGAAACGCTGGACTGGAAGAAACACAAGCTGGAATCAAGATTGCTGGGAGAAATATCAATAACCTCAGATATGCAGATGACACCAAACTTATGGCAGAAAGTGAAGAGGAACTAAAAAGCTTCTTGATGAAAGTGAAAGAGGAGAGTGAAAACGCTGGCTTAAAGCTCAACATTCAGAAGACAAAGATAATGGCATCCGGTCCCATCACTTCATGGGAAATAGATGGGGAAACAGTAGAAACGCTGTCAGACTTTATTTTTTTGAACTCCAAAATCACTGCAGATGGTGACTGCAGCCATAAAATTAAAAGACGTTTACTCCTTGGAAGAAAAGTTATGACCAACCTAGATAACATATTCAAAAGCAGAGACATTACTTTGCCAACTAATATCCGTCTAGTCAAGGCTATTATTTTTCCTTTGGTCATGAATGGCTGTGAGAGTTGGACTGTGAAGAAGGCTGAGCACTGAAGAATTGATGCTTTTAAACTGTGGTGTTGGAGAAGACTCTTGAGAGTCCCTTGGACTGCAAGGAAATCCAACCAGTCCATTCTGAAGGAGATCAACCCTGGGATTCCTTTGGAAGGAATGATGCTAAAGATGAAACTCCAGTACTTTGGCCACCTCATGGGAAGAGTTGACTCATTGGAAAAGACTCTGATGCCTGGAAGGAATGGGGGCAGGAGGAGAAGAGGACGACTGAGGATGAGATGGCTGGATGGCATCACTGACTCGATGGACATGAGTCTGAGTGAACTTTGGGAGTTGGTGATGGACAGGGAGGCCTGGCATGCTGCTTTCATGGGATCACAAAGAGTTGGACACGACTGAGCAACTGAACTGAACTGAACTGACACAGATGACTCCACCCTTATGCAGAAAGTGAAGAAGAAGTAAAGAGCCTCCTGATGAAAGTGAAAGAGGAGAGTGAAAAAGTTGGCTTAAAGCTCAACATTCAGAAAACTAAGATCATGGCATCCAGTCCCATCATTTCATGGCAAATAGATGGGGAAACAATGGAAACAGTAACTGAGTTTATTTTTGGGGGGCTCCAAAATCACTGCAGATGGTGATTGCAGACATGAAATTAAAAGATACTTACTCTTTGGAAGAAAAGTTATGACCATCCTGGACAGCATATTAAAAAGCAGAGACATTACTTTGCCAACAAAGGTCCGTCTAGTCAAGGCTATGGTTTTCCCAGTAGTCATATATGGATGCGAGAGTTGGACTGTGAAGAAAGCTGAGTGCTGAAGAATTGATGCTTTTGAACTGTGGTGTTGGAGAAGACACTTGAGAGTCTCTTGGACTGCAAGGAGATCCAACCAGCCCATCGTAAAGGAGATCAGTCCTGGGTGTTCATTGGAGGGACTGATGTTGAAGCTGAAATTTCAATGCTTTGGCCACCTGATGCAAAGAGCTGATGCATTTGAAATGACCCTAATAATGGAAAAGATTGAGAGCAAGAGGAGAAGGAAAAGACAGAGAATGAGGCTGGATGGCATCACCAACTTAGTGGGCATGAGTTTGGATGAACTCTGGGAGTTGGTGATGAACAGGTAGGCCTGGCGTGCTGCTGTTCTTGGGGTCACAAAGAGTTGGACACAACTGAGCGACTGAACTGAACTGATTGGAAAAATTCAACTCCTATGATTCTAGTAAACTGTATGTTTACAGTCTAGTAAACTAAACTGTATGTTTCCTTAGGCGCTATTACTTGGGGATTCACTCTGCTCAGAGAAGTTACCTGCATTCCTTGTCTCATGGCTTTCCCCACCTTCAACACCAGCAATGGAGAATTTCTTATGTGGAATCCTTCTAATTTTTACTTTTAAAGGGCTCCACTGGTTAGGTGAGGTTCATCCTGAACAATCTCTCTTGGTTAAAGTCTGCTATGGCTTATAAATTAATCTATCATTTGGAGTAAAACCCTCTATGTTCATGGTCTGAGGGATTATGTAGTATGTACTTACCTTAGTATGGATATTGTGGGGGTTCATCTTAGAATGCTTCTACACGTAATACAAACATATTTGGTTAATGAACCAGGTGTCATTCATATATATATATATGACTCAAGATAGACTGCATGTAATAAAGTACTAAGTAATTTATTTTTATACCTAATTGTAATTTTTTTCCAAGACAGAAGGTAAGTGTACAGATATAGGGAATTACTAGTTTTCATAGAGCATAATGTTGGTGGTACAATGTAACTGGAGCACTTTTCTCCTTTTCAAAATTGCCAATTATAGGTCACAATCATAATCCAAAATTCAGTGACACTGAGAAGTAACTCAAGCAGTTTACAGAAGCACTTTAGTCAAAAATCTAATTCACCTCAGTTTCCTGTCATTTTATTCTTTACCACTAATAATAGACATTTAGGCAAGCTATAAAAATACAGATACATAAAAAAGAGATTAAATATGAAAGTCAATTTTTTTCATCATTAAATTAGGATGTTATGTGTATCAATGTTTCAGTTTAGGAATCACACTCCATGAATTTTATTTGGTGCTGTCATGTATTAGCTTTGTGATTTTGAACAAGCTAATACACCCTTGATCTCCAATTTTTTTACCAGTAACATGGATATAGTAATAGTATGTCTCAAAACTGTTGTGAAGAAAATTGAGACAAAGTATATAGCCTAATTACTGCATAAAGCCAAGTGCTTAATAAATGGCAGTTGTTGCTATTATTATTGTTATTGTTATTACTACCCAAGAACTTATGCAAGATGTTCAAAGACAAGAAAAACTACTAACACATTTATTGTTATATAAATGAAGAGATGATATTGAAACAACATAGAATTTTGATTGACCCTCACAACATTTTATGATATGGATATTATTTCCATTGAGCAGGTAGGAAACCAATTACAACTGTTTGACATACTCAAAGCCCAGAACTGGTTGGTAGCAGAGTGAAGTTTCCAGCTGACCCCTATGCTTGCAGTCATTCCTCTCTGCTTACACAATTGTCCTAAAAGTCACAGGAGACAATGTACTTCAGTTATGTAATCTGACCACAGATAGAATTGTTCCCAACCTCCTGATATTCAGAGAAGCTAAAAAATGTTCCTATGGATTGAAACAGACATCAGAGAACATTACCTAAAGGAGAATTTTCTTATATTCCAGGACATAAAGAAGTCATATTTATCAAACACTGGAAAATTGAGGAAACCAAAGATAATCTTGATTAACCATACAATACTGGAAAGGGTCAGTCCTGGATAGATTTTCTTTAGGATTCTTTCTCAGTACACCAGAAAACTGATTACTATCTAAATATATATATATGTATTTGAGTTGGCCAAAAGTGTTTTCAAGTTTTTCCATAAGATCTTATATAAGATATATATCATAAATATATGTATTTATGAAAGTGCAAGGAGAACACTGACCTGAGACCATGAGGCCATTTATACAAAGTCTTTTACAGTTATTGGTAGTTTCAAACCATGTAACAGCTTAGTCTACATCATCGTAGTGAAAAAAGCATATGTGTACAAATTTCTGACTATGAAGCTAATAATTTATTTTACTATGAGCTTTTTAAGCCAAAAGTTTCCATTTAAAACAAATATTTTCCAAAACAAAATATGTTTATAGGCCAGAGATGTGAAGCCATAACCTGACCAATGACATATGGGTCATGAATAAACATATGATCTGCCATGGTGACTCAATTAACCATCCATCAATGTAATTGCATAATATCTCGGAAGAGCTAGTCTCCACAACTGAGGGTCAGTATCCCATATTAAGTTTATCAGGCCAAAGCATCACTTTGTTATTGCTTATTTGACTATATTATATAAAATATTTTAAAATGATGCACTTGATATTGTATTTATATTTTTGCTCTCTGGAAGAAATTTTTGACAAACTTAGTCTTGGACTGCTATTAAGAAATTATTTGTCTTACGATAAGCAAGTATAGGTGAAAAGCACTACTTACAAGTATAGATAGCACTTTAATCGATCCTAATCATGCTAATGTTGAAATAAGAAGAAGGTATATCATTTATACATTATGTAAATTATGTATAAAGGTAACACATTACAAACTTCCAAAAAGAACCATGCCTGAATTGATTTATGCAACTTTCTAGACAGTGAATCTTTCTGGAATACTACATATAATGAAATAATGACAATACTCTGTAAGTAATTTTAAAAATGTGTGTGTAAGAATTGACTTAGATTGGAAGTATGACAGTGAAAGAGCTTGAAATTATGAGCAAATAAACATTGCATTGGATTTATAATTCATAATTAAGATGTACTTATTAAATTAAGACATGCCACGTTCCTATCTGACATCCTTCTTCTTCATTAAGGTTCACATCCTGAGAAGCAATTTCGTATCATTAACCTTCTGTGAATTTACCCATAAGCCTTAGCATAACAAGGAAAAAACTCTTGAGAGGAATTAAAGGGTATATTTTAGTCAATCAATACATAGTTGCTTATTTGCATTTTATGCAATTTGCATTACATTTGGAGAGAAGCAGGAATCACTGGCCAGAGCCCTAATCTTACATGATTCTTGACATGGGAAAAGAATTCCATGCCACCAGATTTATTTTTCTACTTCAGAATGTGATCTTCCTCTGGTGTGTTTCAAATTTTTCTGACCTATGGTAGTTTGATACAAAAATCTTACTAAATTTCTGGTTCTGCTTATTTTTTTCAGGAATTGGCTCACTATTTTAGAATAAGATATAATAGTACTTAAAACAACAAGAAGAAAATATTAACTATATTAACCCTCTAAGAAGACAAAACTGTATCTGGTTAACTGTCAGTTGTGGTAGGATTTTTTTTTTTTTTAAAGGAGAGACCAAGTAGAAGATATGAACAAGTTTTCAAAAATTGTTTTTGCTATACAAACTAAACTACTATGGCTGTTAGCACTGATGAGCCTGGTAAAGTTAACTGAAAAAGAAACCAGACACTAACATGAAAAGATATTCTCTACTAGTAAAATTAACTTGAAAAGTCAGAACCTACACAGACAGTATTAGCTCAGCCGTGTCCGACTCTTTGTGATCCCATGGACTGTAGTCTACCAGGCTCCTCTGTCCATGGAATCCTCCAGTCAAGAATACTGGATTGGGTTGCCATTTCCTTCTCCAACTATTAGCCCAGCTGGACCCAAATAAGAACTATTTGGAACTTGTCAATTCTCCCCATCCTTTAGATTTTCATTATCAAAAAGTCTGATAATTCTTTAATGTTAGTGTGTACTCCTTACCACTTTTTCAGGTCCAGAGATTTAATCTAAGAATAAAGCCTTTCAGCACTTGGATGCTCCTACAGAAACAAACACCTTTTGCCACAACTTCACTGCTTCAACAGAAAGTCATGAGGGCTGCTGGGATTATTCTTGCCCATCAAAATCTCTTCCACCCAATATATATCCCACCATTCAAGAAAACTACGGATGACATCCTCCTTACACACAAGATAGCCAGCCAGCAGCTTCAGTGCCAATGCCAAAGCCATTTAAAGATGTTTAAAACTGGTAGATTTCCACTTGAAAACTGTAAACTGAAACTGACTAACTTTTACCATTATGGATGGGCTTGAGGCAAACTTGGTTCATGTCATTGCATTGATGAAATTAAATTCTTGTAAAATAGCTCTGTCTAATGTTAACTTCATACTTTCATCTGCTTAAAAAAAAAAAACAAAAAAGAAAGAATTGATTAGCGTTTCCACATTAAAGCAAAATCTCTGTTCTAATGCATTCTTTCACACTTCAATGTGAACAGATGATCCACTCTTTTGAGTGAATGAATGCATAAAAGTCATGCTAGTTTAATTTTTGCAGTTCTTTTATGCTACCTCCAAGCGTACTTATCCCTTCACCGAAGATTTACTCCTTTCTTTTTTGGGTTAGGGGCCAGTGGTTTTTAACAAGATGCATGATGCTCTTCTTGGGATTTGGAAACAGGAGGGATCAGAACCATCAAACTGTTACAGAACTCTACATAATCATCATAGGATGACTGAAGTTTCAGGACCCAATCAAGTTACTATGTGGGAATTAGGTATTTTATGCTCAATATTATTAGTCATTGAAAATGCAAATTAAGTCCAAAATGAGTTACTTGAGAGAATGGCTACAGAATTAAAATTAAAACTGACAAATCCAGCTCCTGACCAGAATGGGGAGCATCTTGAATTGTCAGATTTTGCTGGTAAAATGCAAAATACTACCATCACTATGGAAAACAGTTTGATATTCACACAATAACCTGCCTCTGCATGTATGTAACAGCTTTATTTGTAATAGCACAGAACTGGAAACAACCTAAACCTCTCTCAAATGAGGAAGGGAAAAACAAATTGTGGTTCATTCACATCAGGGATTACTCAGGAATGAAAAGAATTGACTCTTGAAACTTGCAACAATGTGAATGAAACACAGATGCATTCATAGGTGTAGTTCAGTTCAGTTCAGTTCAGTCGTTCAGTCGTTCAGTCGTGTCCAACTCTGCGACCCCATGAATCGCAGCACGCAGTTAGTAGAAAGCTAAAATTCTACTCTCCTCTTATATTACATTCTAGAAATATACAAAATTATAAGAATGGAGAATTGCCGTTAAGAAAGAAAGGAGGGCTTAAACACAAAGATTAGCATACAGGGAGAGTGATGGAACTATACCAGTATCTTAACTGTGGTGGTGGTTATGAGTATATGCACTTATCTAAACTCACAGAACTGTTGACCCAACTGTGTGAATTTTATTATATGCAACTTTTTAAATTTGAAGAACATAAATTTAGCAAAGTGAATTTTGAACAACTAATAGTCTCTGCAGTGGGAAAAATATGACTTTCTTCTCTGGAACAATAGAACACTCAAGCCCAGATACTAGCAGATGATGACTGATGAAAATTCTTGTAAGTAACAACTCTTAGGGGACAAGAACTTGGTCAGAGAAAGTGCAAATGAGCCTGGAACATCTTATGACAAAAAATTTTAAAGTACTAAAATAACGATCAGTTCAGTTCAGTTGCTCAGTCGTGTCTGACTCTTTATGACCCCATGAATTGCAGCACGCCAGGCCTCCCTGTCCATCACCAACTTCTGGAGTTCACTCAAACTCACGTCTATTGAGTCGGTGATGCCATTCAGCCATCTCATCCTCTGTCATCCCTTTCTCCTCCTGCCTCCAATCCCTCCCAGCATCAGAGTCTTTTCAGATGAGTGAGCTCTTCACATGAGGTGGCCAAAGTACTAGAGTTTCAGCTTTAGCATCATTCCTTACAAAGAACACCCAGGACTGATCTCCTTTAGAATGGACTAGTTGAATCTTCTTGTAGTCCAAGAGCCTTCTCCAACACCACAGTTAATCAATTCTTCAGTGTTCAGCTTTCTTCACAGTCCAACTCTCACATCCACACATGACTACTGGAAAAACCATAGCCTTGACTAGATGGACCTTTGTTGACAAAGTAATATCTCTGCTTTTTAATATGCTATCTAGGTTAGTCATAACCCTCCTTCCAAGGAGTAAGCATCTTTTAATTTCATGGCTGCAATCAACATCTGCAGTGATTTTGGAGCCCAAAAAAATAAAGTCTGACACTGTTTCCACTGTCTTGATGACACATGCTAGAAAGATACACGTCGGCTTGAAAGGGTTCCCACTTACAAAACATGGGATAATATTAATGGACTTTAACCCATTAAAAAATAGAAATCCATAAAGTCATATTGGTGCGTACATATACATATGTACATGAAGAGAGAGGGAAAGAGAGGGTAATTTTTACTTACAATAAGATGCTAATACTTTTAGTAGGAATTATGGAATTAGAATTAGAAAAAAATTATTTGGCAGCTATCATAGTCATCAATAGATGCTAAGACGGTGCCAGGAGCCAGCATGAGAAACTCCGCCCTTGGCAAAGGTCATGAGGAAGGAGGCTCAGCATATGCAAAGGCGTGATCAAGCCTCAGGAAACCCCCTGTCCCCGAGCATCTACCCCCAAAACCAGAGTCTGTTTTATGCTCTCACCTATACCTCTGACTTTACACGGGGCTCTCCCCCATCACCATTTCTCTCAGAGAAGGAGTTAACTTGCAGCTCTAGTTAATAAAAATTCCTGGGTGTGACAAGAGTGTTTCAACTTAACAAATCTCCTCTGAAGGTTCTCTAGCTTGCCTGAGCAAGTTCGTCCAGCCACATGTGATTGTTTATAGCCTCCCAAACGTGAGAGGCACGAGATGCTTTAAACTTTCTATATACAGACTGTTTTGAAAAGTTAGAAAATTATTAGTATAGTATAGTGGGTTGATTAGAAATTATATTGGTGAAAGGGTTTTTTCATTTGTTGTGCTCATAATTGCTGTTAATTCCTTGCCCTGGGTGTGACAAGGGTGTCTCAGGTCAAACCTCTCTGCTGACAGACTAGCTTGTGTGATAACCTATCAACCATAAACAGCACAGAGAGTTTGGAGTATTTTGAAAGTCTTAATTAGCACCTGATTATTTTAAAAAACAAAAAAAAGGGGAGATGCCAGGAGCCAGTGTGAGGAACTCCGCCCATGGCAAAGGTCATGAGGAAGGGGGCTTGGCATACGCAAAGGCGTGATGAAGCCTCAGGAAAGCCCCTGCTCTCGGCATCTTTGGTTAAAGAATTTTTTAAGAATGGTATGTTTCTGTAGTTTCAAAGACATTCCACAAAGTACTTATTAATTACAAAGAGGTAAATGGAGAAACTAAGTAGATACCACATTAATCAAATAATTAAAATTAAAGTAAAAATGTAACAAATAAAAATCATGTACTACTTAATGAAATGCAATAAAAGGAATACAATATCACCTCTATGATGTTCTTTTCAAAGTGCATAGTATTAATTTACTCATGAGGAAATACCAGACAGACCCAAATTGAGAGACATTATGCAAAAGAATTGTTGTATAATATTAAAGTCAGGGAAAGACTGACTATTCCAGATTGAAGAAGAATGAAAAGATATAGCAACTAAAATAAAATCCTGGATTATATCTGCTTGTTCTAAAAAGAAATTTTTGAAATAATTGTCCAAAAAGAATGGGTTCTTATACTGATAGAGTGAAAGTGTAAGTTTCTTGGTCATGGTAGACTCTTTGTGACCCCATGGACTATGAACAACCAGGCTTCTCTGTCCATGGCATTCTCCACGCAAGAATACTGGAGTGGGTAGCCATTCCCTTCTTTGGGGGGTGGTCTTCTCAACCCAGGGATCAAACCCTGTCTTCTGGATTGCAAGCAGATTCTTTACCATCTGAGCCACCAGGGAAGCCTGTTGTGTCAATATTTATTTCTCAGTGTTGATGAATATATTGTGGTTATGTAAGAGAATGTTTTACAGAAATTCCCCACTTAACCATTTGGGTGTAATAAAATGTCATGTCAGCAACTTGCTATCAATATTTTTTTTAAGTTATTTCTATTAATTTTGTTTGAAAATAAAAGACCTTTCAAGACAGCATTTTGTGATTATTGGTTGTGTGTTAATATGTGGGACTTTGACAAACTATGTGAAATGCCTTTCAAGATATTCTTTTGATGAGGAGAATAAGAAAAGCATGTTCTACTAGCTGCCATCTTTTATTGTTTTATGGGTTGCTGCACATGTATTAACTCTTTTGTACTCTCTTGCACATGCATATAGAACAGAATGAGTTCTCTCTAAACTGACCCTAGAGAATCCAACAAAGAATTCTTAAGAAAGGAAGTTAAAGGTGTGCATCATGGGCTTAAAGTGATATCAAGTAGGACATTGCATAAAGCTGTGCTGAACTGGTTTCCATAGAGGCGACTGGAAAGAATCAGGTGAGATAGGGTATCAGAAATGGTAAGAAAAAAAGTGAACACCCTGACATCATTCAGATGGCTCCTGCCCTCTATTATATCTGGCTACCCACCTACTATATGGAGCCTAATGTTTGTGACTGAGGGGTGGTAAAACATCAGTTCATTCCAGAGTCAGTTCAGATGTTGGCCAAATGCAACCTTTGTAAAAGGTAATATGGAATCATTAGTGGAAAAATTGCAGTGGCCAGAGCTACTGGAGATATTTTAGAATATTATTCTTAACTACAGAAGGTTATATATTTGCTCTGGAAGCCAGTCAATACGTGAGCTCAACAAGTGAGGCTTGCCACATAGCATCCTTATGCAACAAATATACTACTAACGCCATTGGATTGACTTGACCATAAGTTCCTGTGACTTAAGGAAGTTATAAGAAAGACTTCATTTTAAACCTACATTCTATTTGAATCTGGCACATTTTTGTATCCAAGGACAGTATTAAATTGCCTTCAAATTTCACAGAATTCCATCAGACACTGAAACTCCTTATGGTAGTTATGAATGGATAAAGAAATTGAAAAATTAAAAAAAAAGAAAATAGATGTCCCAGAACAGATGGCTATCTCCAAACTCCTAAAATATTCACTTATGTTTTTTCTTCAGAGTCAATAGTCCACCCTCTCACACATGCCTTACAGTTTTACTAGGGCAGATAGCTTCTTTCCTGATCCTTGCTCACCAGGTTCAATTGAAATGATATTATCAATACTGTGAACCAATATGACGGCATGGCATCTGCAGAATGTCAAGATAATTCTGTTTATCAGAGTCTTTGCAGAACTGGCCACTATGTTAATGGATGAAATAAAAGACAGATAAGTCCAACAGGTTCTGAAGTGATGCATAAATGGTGTCCAAAATAAGCTAGTAGCAAATAACAGAATCTAGAAAACAGAGCAAATGAGGTTTTTATTGCTGTCATAAAAAATTAGCACAAAACTTAGAGGCTTAAAACAACCCCTGTTTATTATCTCACAGGCTCTTTGCCTAGGGCCCAATTTCACTCCATGAAGTGGATCTCCATGGCTTCAGCTCAGTCATCTCAGCCCTTATCTACTCAAAGGTTTCTTCCTTTTCATGAAAAATGGTTCATACTTGCAACTGAGTAGCCTTCTCCACTTTATTCTTTGTCATTCAATGAGCTTTTTTTTTCTTTTTTTTAGTTGTCAGCACTTTTAATCCAAGCTGGTATTGGTTCACCCAATACAATTCTCCCAAAACTTTGTGATTTAGCGAGCTGTGTACAGCACTTTTGCGATTTTAAGAAGCCTTTTCTCCTAGCTTTTTGAGACACAGCTTTCACTCTTTCTGAGGTTTCAAAAAGTATCCTTCACTTTCATCCTAGGCTTAATGTTTACTATGAGTTGTGTGCCACTAATAGCATCCAGAATATGATCTTTATCTGAATTAGTTTCTATTTCTATTCAATAATTTTCAGAGTTTTCTGCCAGAAAACCCTGAAAGTGAAAGTCATTCAGCTGTGCCCAGCTCTTTGCAACTCCATGAACTATACAGTCCATGAAATTCTCTAGCCCAGAATACTGGAGTGGGTAGCCATTCTCTTCTCCAGGGGATCTTCCCAACCCAGGGATTGAACACAGGTCTCCAGCATTGCAGGCAGAATCTTTATCATCTGAGCCACCAGGGAAGCCCAGAAAACCCTAAGGATAGGGAAAAAAAAAAATTTCTTTTAACGCAGCAAGTAGTAACTCCTTTATGTTTCCTCTAATTTTGCTTAAATACTGAACAGTTATTTCTTTAGGTCATCTAAGCTTTCTCACATTTTATGATAGGAAACTAAATATATCTAGTTGGCCCTTCTAATTTTTAGAATTTTTTTTTCTAAATTTTCTAGAAATCTTATCAAAGTTACTAAATACTGTTTTTCATGTTACTGCTGGTGACTCCCACCAATCATTTTGTAGAACAAATTTGAGTCCTTTTACTTCAGCCTCCAATAGCAATTTTCTTTATGCTCTCAGGTCTTCACCTGACTCCTGGTCCCAAAGCATGTGCCATGTAGTTTATTATTTGTTATGATAATACCCAGCCTCTGGGTACCAATTTCTGTTGCAGTTTTCTGTTGCGGTATAAGAAACCACCTTAAAATTAATAACTCAAAACAAGAAGTATTTATTTGTTCATGATTCTTTAATATTGAGTGGGCTTGATTGGAACAGTTGCTAGTGTTCCCTACTGTATCTCCTAGGACTGCATGCTCATGAGAACTTCTCTCACACACTTGGTAGAATAGCTGGGGTAGTTAGAACAACTGGAGCCAGGCTGGACATCTCTCTCTCTCTCTCTCTCTCTCTTTCTCTCTCCACATGGCTTTTCCATGTCTTCCTCAAGGCTTGGTAACTAGAGTCCAAAAATGTAACCCAAGAAAACAAGCACTAATGTTCCAAGTTCTTACTGAGCTTCTGCTTACATTATGTTTCTAATGCCCCAGTGGTCAAAGCTAATTGCATCTAGTTGCAAGGTCAAATTTGGAATCAACAGGAGAGAAAAACATAGAAAAGTGTTAATTCCAAAAGGTTCTAGTTTCATTGAGGCCACCAAAGTAACTATATACAAAAAGTTTCTTATATAACTTTCTTGCCTTCAGTCTCACTGTGTCTCCTGCCTCATCCATTCTCTAGGCGGTTACCAGCATGCATGTTTTGTCTTTTTGAAATAGAGATTTTATACAAACCATATTGTTTGAAGAATATATTATCATTTAAAAGTTGTATAAGTATATATTCTCATTAAATATCAATTTTAAGCTTCAGGCAAATTAATTCTATCATATTAATATATGAATACAGAGGATCTGAAATATGTTTTATTATACCACAACACTTATTATTCTATTCATAGCAGCAGCTAATGAGCGCTGAGTGCTTACTGTGTGCCACTATGGTAGGTGATTTTGTGCATCATGTGTGTTTAAGGAAATAACATTTATAGGGGTGAAACAAAGTCAAACAGTTGCCCATGTGCAGGAGCTGCCATGCAAATCTAGGTATTTTTGTTTCTAGAGAATGAAATATTAACCACTTAAACAATACTATATGTTTTGTATTGCTTTTGTTAATTTCTTCTCAAATGCTTTCAAACAATCCCTCTATTTACTTTCATGGGATCCAAATCCCTGGAAGAGTGAATGCAGCCAAGAAATTAAAAGCCATTTGTCTCTTGGGAGGAAAGTTATGACAAACCTAGATAGTGTATTAAAAAGCAGAGACTTCACTTTGCCAACAAAGGTCTGTATAGTCAAAGTTGTGGTTTTTTCCAGTGGTCACATATAGATGTGAGAATTGGACCACAGAGAAGGCTGAGTGATGAAGAATTGATGCTTTTGAATTGAGAAGACAATTGAGAGAGTGGTTTGGACAGCAAAGAGATCAAACCAGTCAATCCTAAAGGAAATCAGCCTTGAATATGCATTTAAAGGACTGATGCCGAAGCTTAAGCTCTAATACCTTGGCCACCTGATATGAAGAACCAACTCACTGGAAAAGACTCTGATGCTGGGAAAGACTGAAAGCAAAAGGAGAAGGGGACAGCAGAGGATGGGATAGTTAGAGAGCATCACTGACTCAATGGTCATGAACTTGAGCAAACTCAAGGAGATAGTGGACGACAGAGGAGCCTGGCATGTACAGTCCATGGGGTCAAAAAGAGTCGGCTATGACTTAGTGACTAAACAACACAAACAGTCCTACAGGAAAAAAAATCTATCTGTAAGGTTTCTCATAATAATAGAGCTCCACTTTGCTGTGTCTTCCACCACTCACTGGATATACAAACACTTCCTTGCTGTACCATTGCTCGTGCTCATTTGTCTTTGAAATGGATTATTTCACCCAGAATGGGGAAATTCTACTTATTTCTAGCATCTCAATTCAAATGGCACAGTTCCTTTATAATGTTCCACAACAATCCATATTTTACCCTCTTCTCTTACAGCTAAAGTAGAGATGTATTCTGGTTTGCTTGAAGCAGCCATTGTTATAGTCCTATTGTTTCAATGTAAATATTAATAGCCTAGTTTTCACCATTAAGAGTACCATAGTTTTGAAATGATTCTTGCAATTAATCAAGCCTACTTCTAAACTCAGAATGTAGATTATTAATATTATGGAAGAGCATTTATGTTATATATGTTGTTTCTATTACAATGTGAACATTTGGAATGCATACTTTATTAGTATTTTGTCTCCAAGGCCTTTTAGAATGTCTGTGCCAAGTATGGTTTTTCAGTAAATGAAAGGTAAGAATATTCAGAATAATTAAAGCTCCTTCCATACTCCAGCAGAACTGATAATGTGAGTCCCATACAACTGATAACTATAAATTTGAAGTCAACCAATTCACTAAATTTCATTTCCAATCCCAAAGAAGGGCAGTGCCAAAGAATGTTCAAACTACCATACAATTTCACTTATTTCCCATGCTAGTAAGGTTATTATGCTTAAAATCCTTCAAGCTAGGCTTCAGCAGTATGTGAACCAAGGACTTCCAGCTTTACAAGCTGGGTTTAGAAAAGGCAGAGGAACCAGAGATCAAATTGCCAGTATTCATTAGATCATAGAGAAAGCAAGGGAGTTCCGGAAAAAAAGCATCTACTTTTGTTTCATTGACTACGTGAAAGCATTTGACTGTGGATCACAGCAGACTGTGGAAAATTGTTAAAGAGATAGGGCTACCAGATTACCTTACCTGTCTCCTGAGAAACCCATATGGGGGTCAAGAAACAATAGTTAGAACCTTTCATGGAATAACTATACTGGTTCAAAATTGGGAAAGGAATACGACAAGGCTGCATGTTGTCACCCTGTTTATTTAACTTGTGTCCAGAGTACATGAAGCAAAATGCCAAGGTGGATGAGTTACAAGCTGGAGGCAAGGTTGTTAGGGAAAATATCAACAACTTCAAATATGCAGATGATACCACTCTAATAGCAGAAACTGAAGAGGAACTAAAGAGCTTCTTGATGAGGGTGAATGAAGAGGGTGAAAAAACTGGTTTAAAACTCAACATTCAAAATAGTAAGATCATGGCATCCAGTCCCATCTCTTCATGGCAAATAGAAGGGGGAACAGTAGAAGCAGTGACAAATTTTCTTTCCTTGGGCTCCAAAATCACTGCAGATGGTGACTGCAGCCATGAAATTAAAAAACACTTTACAAACCTAGATACTATATTAAAGAACAGAGGCTTCACTTTGCTGACAAAGGTCCATATAGCCAAAGCTATTGTCTTTCCATAAAGAAGGACCATAAAGAAGGCTTAGTGCCAAAGAATTGATGCTTTTGCATTGTGATACTGGAGAAGACTCTTGAGAGTTCCTTGGACAGCAAGGAGGTCAAACCAGTCAGTTCTAAAGGAAATCAACCTTGAATATTCATTGGAAGGACTGATGCTGAAGCTGAAGCTCCAATACTCTGGCTACCTGATAGGAAGAACAGACCCACTGGAAAAGATTCTGATGCTGGGAAAGATTGAAAGTGAAAGGAGAAAAGAGCAGCTGGGGATGACAGGTGTGGATAGCACCACTGACTCAATGAACATGAATTTGAGCAAACTCCTGGAGATAATGAAGGGCAGGGAAGCCTCATGTGCTACAGTCCATGGGGTTGCAAAGAGTCAGACATGACTTAGGGACTGAACAACAATTCACCAAAAACATATTGCAGAGTGCCAAAAATTAGTGTGATTTGGTCTTTCACTAAATTGGACATTTATCAATTTGCTTTTAGGCAAATTGGCATCCTATGAATTGAGTCTTGGTAAATCTACTAACACTCTTTGTAAAATGACCTTAAAAGAGTCAACCTGTATAATCAAAGAACTTGATTCTGTGTGGTTTGATTTGTAGGGAGAGCAAATTAAGCTGCATAAAATTTGCTTCTTTATAGTTATTTTTGTCAGGATGACAAATAATAATTTTTATTTTCTTCCTTCTTCTAGACATCAAAATCCTGGTCAGCCTAATGAATCCCATCTTTAAAACAAAAATAAAAGAAAATAGCTTATCTTAATGCCAAAATTGCTTTGAAAGTCATCCAGGATTTAGAGAAAGTCTAAAAAGTATGTGAGCAGTATACTTTGCTCTTAGTCCCCACCCCCTTTCAATTCAAAACACTGCTTTTCATGTGTTAATTCAATAGAAAAGAGACATGGTATCAAGTCTGTCTCTCCAGTATGTACTACATACTGGGAATGTGATAAATGTATTTATTCATTTTAACCAAATTCAACCACAACAAAACAATTTAGAGGCCCCATGGAGTCTATTATAATGGGATTTTACCTGTACTTTGATAGAATTAAAGGATCCTACACAGAAATCAGCTATTTAAACATCATCCACAAGGAGCTGAATCATAATGTCTTTCTCTGAAGGAGAACATAATTTACCATAGTTTTGGACAGAGACTAATTAATCCATATTTTGGATAGTACCACTGCTGGTTTCTGACAATGCGCTCTGCATCCCACCACTCACACAATTCTCTTTGTAGAAAACACCTATGAAATTTCCTAAGCAGAATTCTGCATGAATTTCTTGGAAATAGCTCAGACTTTTGTTATGCTTCTGACGTTTATAGGGGAATTTTTTTCACATTAAATAATATCATTTATTGGGAATCAAAAATTTGTTGACACAACTTTATCTTAGCCACTTACCTTTCTTTCCCAAATGTGTTTTAATATATATGGTAAATACAGCATAATTACTTTATATAGTCATAACATCTACTGAAATAGGATATAATGATAAGCAATAATCACCAGAAAGCCTTCTCATTATAATTGTTTTAGCATTTGATAGAAGGTTTGCCTAAGGCAAAGCCAGGAGCTTCATTTATTTCAAAGAGATAAAAACAAGAAAATATGCACATTTTGCATTAAATGTTATTATGCAACCAAGGTCTATGAGAGGTGGAGAGGAAATTTGTATTCACATGTAGATTCTTTCTAAGCTTTGAGGCTTCCTAGTGACCACAGAAACACTGTCATACCAGCCATTCTGCAAGTCTAACTGCCAGCGCAGTCTGAGAACCCAACAATTGCACACATATTGGTAATAACATTAGATTTCCATGTGACAAGAAATTTGCTATTATGTGTTATTTTTTTAATTGCAAAGCTGATGAGTTTAAGTCAACATATTTCTTTCCTGCTCCTTCTGCTTGTCAGCTGTAGCTAGATTGATAAAATGCAAATGAACAAATCATTAACGAGTACTGGTTATGAATCTCTCAGGCAGTTCAGGACCCTATCAAATCCTGCACCTATTACTTTGTGTGATTGATGTACTATTGTAAGTGATTGTTCCTGATCTTATTAAATCTTATTGATTTTTTCCCAGTTTCTATTTTATGCAGGGCCAGGCTTGGACTATTATGAATGTTGCTGAACACTGTTAATCAAGCTTACACAGCTATTTTGATGGCAAACAATTAGAACTCTGCCGCTCTACCTTGCAATTAGCTTCAGGGATATGGACCTCAGCACCATAATAATGAAAGAGACCTCCTTCAAGCATGGTAATGAGATTTACAATTATGACCCCAAATAACCTCTGAAAATAACCAATCTGCAAATTTAGATGTATTTATCAATAATTTCTCCCTTTTATGAAAATGAATTTGTGAAATTTTCTCAACAATAATACTTCCCAGAGCACTCATTTTTCTTATCTCTTTACTATATCACAAATAAAACTTAAACAATTTTGATTATATAAATTGCTATTATAAATATTTTATATGATAGCTAACATACAGATTAAAAACTCTCAAGTAATTCCTTAAATAGATTCATAATATTCATATTTTCCAAATATAATACTAGAATATGTTCAATGAAATACAAATCATATGGAGTGTTCATTTTTTTCACAGATTCATTCTTCAAAATTTAATTAAGCATCTACTATCTGAATTGAACTATTGTCAAATCTATGAATCCTACAAAGATAATTGAGCATTATTTCCTGCTCTAGATTGCTCTTACATGATATTATGAATGTATAAATAAAAATTATTGTAGTATTCTTGCTAATATAATTTTATTTCAAATTTATACTAGAGAATCCCAGGGACAAATTATATTCCAAGCCTTGTCTACATTCCTTAATTATTTCTAATCCCTTATTCCTAGAGAAGCACATCACCTACTGCCTTATTTAGAAACTAGTACCTGGTGACATTTTTCTCTTTCAATTTTATCTTTTCCCTCTTGTCACTTAAAGAAGAGGTGCATGTCTTTGCCTATTTCCTCACCAATGATTTTATTCCCATACTCTCTTCCCTTCCTATTTGCCTCATTGCATTTACTTTATGTTTCCTGTTTATAATCATATTCTTTTAACCAACTCTTTTCTTTATAAAGGAACAAGTTACCAGCTTCCTAAAACAAAAGAAACTGAGTAACTAACCACCTCAGTCTATAAGTGATCTGATATTACATAACTCTACAATTTGGTTCACTTTTCTGCCAAAATTCTGCAGCTGATGTTTGATAACTATGATCTTCACTGTAAGGCATATGGCATTTTGAAGAACAGCTCTGTTGGCAAAGGCTAAAAATAAACCATTAAACATCCAGAGTGTTTGATAACAAGAAAAGTGTTAACAAAGACTTCACTCATCCTAGAGCCTCATTAAATGTCAGGCATGGGGTGAAGTTGATACAGGGGTCTGAGTTGTGATAAGATTCAGGTATATTAGTTGTCTACAGTTACTAACATTCGGCCTATTATAGTGTGGCCAGCATGACTCACGATTAAACATATAGTCATTTTGATTTTAACTTCCCTATTTTTCTTAGCTGTGTGTTGCAATGAGAAGTGGAAAGAGCAAGATAGTAGTTATCGGGTCAGAAAGTAGTGGATTTGAAATCTTGTCTAAAACTTCTGATGAGCTATGTAACAGTATTTTACCTAATTCCTCCAAAGCCTCAGTTTCCTTTTCTGATATTTAGAGCTCATTGTTAGCCAGTCAGGGTTTAAAATCATGTATATTGCATGGCACAAACCCAAAACATTTTAAAATGCCTTTTTCACTCGCTGTTTCTCTCTTCCAGTCAACTTTGAGATAAATAAGTCTCCTAATTTTCTACCCATCTACCCATGGCCAACGCTAATTAGACTCAAGCCTAAACCAGAGAGGAATCTCAAAATCCTCTCCTTCTCCTACTGCTCCTACATTTGAACTAACACAGGAAGAGCTTATCAGCATTTGAGAGTGGACCTTCTATTCCATAAAATCTAAGTCAAAGTCTTCATCAATTCAAGACAAAGCTTAATGCAAGTTAAAACTATTGGGAAGTGTCTGCACAGCCTGCCAATACAGGCAGAGAATGTGTTTATTTTTACATATCCAAAGGTGGAAAGAAATGAAGAGACAGAGATAAAAAAAGAAAGCCAGAAGGAGAGAGAGAAAGACAAACAGAGAGAGAGATTGTTTCAGCATACATTCACACCCAAGTGAGCACAGTAGTCCTTGGTCTTGATGTTCTCTAGTTCTTGTGAAATCTGGCTGTGTTTTACTAGCATGAAACATAATCTTAACCTTCCCTATGTTTATTTATTTTTTTGCTTGAGCTAATCTTAGTGAATCTTTGTCCAATACATGGCGGTGTCTGCTATTTATTTATTTAAAGGGCATTTATGATGACCTATTCTAGTCTTCGGAGAACAAAAGTGAAAAAATTAGATAATCCTGCCCTTCGAAGTTTTCATTGCACTTCCTCTTTTACAACATTCTTCTCTCAAAGCCTTGGAATAATTTACGTTAGTTAACTGTTTTAAGTCAGAAAATCTTACTTATAGATAGACATTGCCTGTTCTTTCCACTGTCTTGGCCCTTGGTCAGACCCTCATGGCTGCATATACCCCTATTGAAACAGACTGTTTATCTTTTGTTTCATAAAATGCCAGACTATCCTACAAACTTCCAGACAGATCTTCATAAAGCCAGTCTTTGAATATGTTTTTAAAATATTAATCACTATTCTAACCACAATCAAATAAAATTTAAAATAAATTATAACTTTTCACTTATCAATAAATCTAAACTCCTTCACCATATGTTAAAAGCTTGCTAACATCAACCAATTTTTCTGACTAGATTTCCTACCAGCTTTTCAATCGATTTCTCTGAATTATTAATATTATATATAATTTCATACTTGCATTTCTGTTTTGTGGTTATATTTTGTTTCTTTTCTAGCATAAAGTGTTTTTTTCTCTGTTTGAATTTTAACTTATGGGAATCTTTTTATACTTTGCAATAATACTCTTTGAATCCTAGCCTTATCATTTTTTCAGCTATATAAAATTGAAGAAGGTATTTAAACAATCTTGTCTCAATTGTCTTACCTATATAAAATAGCACTTGCCTCATAAGGCTGTTTTACTTATTTTTTAAGTATTGCAATAGACAGTCTCTGAATCTCCTCCATGGTTCAATGGTAAAGAATTCACCTGCAGTCAGGAACTGTGGGAGATGCTGGTTTGGTCCCTGGGTCAGGAAGATCCCTGAAGGAGGTCATGGAAACCCACTCCAGTATGCTTGCCTGGGGAATCCCATGGACAGAGCAGTCTGGCAGGCTACAGTCCACAGGGTCTCTAAGAGTCGGACATGACTGAAACGACTTAGCATGCCTGCAGGGCAGTCTCTAAGTTGGACTCTAGTGATCTTTGGCTGTATGATTTTCTTATCTTTTTGTAATGCCAGCCCTTTAATTATGGGCTGAACTTCTTGGCTTGCTTCTGATGTATAAAATACGGCAGAAGCAATGATGTCACCTCTGAGATTAAGTAACAGATGACTGTGGTTTCCATCTTGGGTACTCTCTCTGGTTCTTCTTTGTTCTCCTTGGAGAAAATCATTTGCCATGTCACAAGGTAGTTCTGTGGGAAGGCCCATTTGAGTGGACCAGGAAGCAGATTTTCTGAGGCCCGCCAATAACCAAATGAGTTTAGAAGTGTGTTCTTCAGCCTGGTGAGCCTTGAAATCACTGCCGTGTTGATCCAATGCCAACTTGAGTATAACCTTATGAGACACCTGGAGCCAGAGGGCCCTGTTAGGCTGCACCTACACTCCCGATCAACAAAAACTGTGAGATAATAAGTGTTTATAGTTTTAAGCTGCTAGTTTGGGGCATAATTTGTTATCCAACAATTAATGACTAAAAGGAGAATTTAATGAGATAATTCATATCAAGAGCTTATTATCAATAAAACATTAATAACAACAAGTATTTATGTTTGTATATGTATGCTTGTATTTATATGCCTGCATATCTAAATCTATATCCATATATACTTCATATATTTTATATATATGCCCATATCAATATGACATCAATATATTTATGTCTTTGAGGTCAAGACATTTTTGACTTTACCTTTCCCAAGCACTGTGTTAAACCTAACACAAAATGTGAATTTATTGCATGATGAATAAATTGGTGCTAGATAGAATGACACACTTTGATCCATTAGACTTGCTTTAAGAAAACTCTGCAAGCTGCAGAACTGGTATTTCTGGAATCCATTTAGAGGTGACTGTGAACTGGGTCAAAGGGAATTAAACAGATGGAATTATCTGGTTTCATTTGAGTGAGCTGCAAAAATAGAGACAGCATAGTCTTGGTTGCATAGTCAGCAGCATATAGACTTTGATTTAATATTGGACTATATATACATATATATATATAAATGTAAAATTAAGACCAATTTATATGATCAAAAATCATTTCAAATGCTAGTGAATAGTAAACCCACATACCACTAATCTTGAAAGCTTACATTGTGTAGGAAGAAACTTGAATTGCTTTGTGTCTGCTTTAAACATTATTGAACAGCTAGATTATGTGTTTATGTGCCGTTTTTCATTACATCCATTAGTTTAAATATTACGTGGTTGCACAAATCAAACTGATACAGACATTCAGTTTGAAACCTGGAGGCAAGTTTCTGACCCAAAAAGCACATGGATTTGGTAGACTGACAGATCTGTGCCCAAATCCAGGTTCAGTCACTCACTAAATTTCTGCCTTTGAGCAAATGATATAAACTTTCTTAATCTTGGTTTCCCATTGTCTAAAATGGGGATAACAATATTTGCCTTACAGAATTATTTTGGTGATTAAATCAGGTTATAAAATATCTGCTACACAGAAAGTACTCCTCCTGTCTTCATATTTTTGAATGTTTATTAATATAAGCAGTTTATAATTTTAAAAACATATAACAACTAATTAGAAAATACCATGAAAACATCCAAGTTCAGAATTAATACCTGATGTTCAGCTAATTTTTGTTGACTGTTTTATTGTGGCCAACCTTGAATGGTGTTGTACAGTGTTACAAAGCTAGGAACAAGAATAGCAGCCAAGCTGCCAAAAGGATTATGAAAACATTCTTTGCTCACCATACTTT
The DNA here is from genome assembly GCF_001704415.2 of Capra hircus. Taxonomy (NCBI): domain Eukaryota; kingdom Metazoa; phylum Chordata; class Mammalia; order Artiodactyla; family Bovidae; genus Capra; species Capra hircus. The sequence continues at coordinate 42,816,806 of NC_030821.1, forward strand.
TAAGACTCAAAACAGTCAAATTAGCCAAAGGAATTTTACAAGAGAAACTATTTTAATTATTTCTGGGGAAAGAAGAAGTTGCTTAGGTTTTCTTTCTTGCAGTTAAAACTTCCTACTTCCCAAGTATCAATATATGAATATCAACTATCATGTATTTTTATTTCCTTGTTTTTAAATTGTTCCTCAAAATAATTTGGAGATTAACTGAACAATGGAGGTTAAGTGATAATATAGAAACATTTGATTGAATAATATAAAAACAACAACTATAATTTTAAATACAGTGGTTTCTGTATAAATTTAGGCTAGTTTTTTGAAATGGAAATTTAAGAAATAATACAGTTGACTCGAATGAGATCATTTTTTCCCTCCATCTTTGTAATCACTCTCTTGCAACTGACTTCAATTTTCCTGCATTTCTCTTCCTTCTTATAATTTCCTGACAAGACCACAACCCTAGTTAAAAGATAGCTCCCCCGCAAATAAAAAATAAATAAATAAAAAACTAAACCCAAGTATTCACCTACTCTATGCCTATAATAGGGCTGCTGACTAGGTAGGGGAAAAAAAATCTTCAAATGCTGAGTAGCCTTAGTCCATGACCATAAATCTCAAATGAACATGAAATCAAATAGGACTGTCTTATCACCTTTACTGAATATATTAATATTTGCTTGCATAAAAAGGACCATTTCATACCAACTTTTCCGTTCAAACTCCTCAAAATGCTCCCAAACCTTGCAATGGCTCACTCATAATGCATAATTGCCGTTACCGTATACACGTGAATATATACTCCCAGGCAAAGAGGCACATGGAATAAACATTTATCTTGAGTTAATAATTTTTCTTCTACATTTTTTCCATTAACATGCAAACATACTCTAGTATCTTGAATCCTTAAGACTGCACTTTTGGTTCATATCCCATATTGGGACTCTCATTCACACAAAATGTTTCAAAATGTCCAATTTCTTCTTTCCAAGCTTTATACCATTTTCTTTCCTCAACTTGTCCAATAAAGTGTCAATGAAACTTGCCTCACTAAGGTCTTACAAGAATTATGTATGCTGAAAAATGTAGTAGTTTCTTTTCTGTTTGCTTCCATCCTTAGTAACTTTCAACATAATTGGCCAGTCCCTCTTTTTCAAAACATTCTGTAGAATTTTAAGACAATCAGTCACTTCCCCTTGTTTTCTTTCTGTAATCAAACTGCTGTTTTACAGCTCCTCTGATGGCTGTTCTTCCTTGTTTGAACTCTACGGTTTGGTAGATTCCAAGAGTCCATTGTAGGCCCTTTATTCTCTCTATATTGAATCTCTGACTAGGTAATACCATTCCATGCCACGTGACTTTGAACAATCTAGACCTGATTTCTTTACAAGTGACACTCCAGGCATTTTTATAAATACTCTGATAGAAGTGTGAACATACATGGTTAGTCGTGTCTGACTCTTTGTGACTCCATGGACTATAGCCTGCCAGGCTCCTCTGTCCACAGGATTTCCCAGGCTAGAATACTGGACTAGGTTGCCATTTCCTTCTCTGGGGGATCTTCCCAACCCAGGGATAGAACCCAGGTTTCCTGCAATGCAGGCAAATTCTTTACAATTTGAGCCACCTGGGAAGCCCAAGAATACTGGCGTGGATAACCTATCCTTTCTTCAGGGGATCTTGCCGACCCAGAAATCAAACCAGCGTCTCATGCATTTCAGGTGGATTCTTTACCAGCTGAGCTACCCAGGAAGCCTGTGAACAATGTAGTGAGGATATAATCATGTAACAGTTTTTTCCAATTATTGCCTTCAACTATGATAGGTTAAAATTCCCATAATAATATCCATGGCAGTAAACATACCTTTCAAGTCACTTTCTGCTATTAAACTAATTCAGTCAAACTCAGTTTAAAATTCAATCTTGCATCTGGTTTTTAATTAATTAATTAATTTAGTTGGATGAACTGAGCCTGTGTTGCTGCACACCTGTTTTCTCTTGTTCTGGCGACCTGAGTATATTCCTCACTGTGGTCCGCAGCCCTCTCGTTTCTGTGGCTTCCCTTGTTGGAGAACATGGGCTCTAAGACGTGTGGGCTTCAGTAGCCGTGGCAGCTGGGCTCAGTAGTTGCTGCAGACAGGTTTAGTTGCTACACAGCAAGTGGGATCTTCCCAGACCAGGGGCCGAACCCATGTTCCCTGCATGGCGAGGCAGATTCTTAGCCACTGGACCACTAGGGAACCCCTCATATCCAATTTTATAGATGTTTCTTCCCTGTTCCTAAAACTCCTGAAGAAGGAGGTATACCTAGTAGTACTTTGGTGGCTCTCAGTAAACATGTTCAGTAAACATTACTTCAGCTGGGAGATTTAGTCATCTATCTGGGCAACATAAAGGTAGCAGAGAGCATGCTGTTACACTCATATACTCAATTACCTATTCGTCATTTCTCCTTGGCTATCTACTGGATGTCTCAAAGCTTTACAGTAAAAATATGAATCTTGATTTGGTAATCTTGATTTATGGTAAAAATATGAATCCCTCCCAGAAACCTGTTTCTCTCTGTCTTTCACATCTTACTGCTTGTAACTATTATCCATTCTGTTGATAAAGACCAAAGCATAAATTATTTTTGATTCTTCTTTACCCTTTACCTACCTCCATGTGCAAGTCAAAGTAAGTCTATCTTCATTTTTAAATACTGTTCCAAACTCTCTCTCTCTCGTTTTAAATGTATTCAATAGTTTAGGCTAAATGCTTCTTTTTTCAATTAGAGTGTAGTTGCTTTACAATGTTGTGTTAGTTTTTACTGTATTGGCAAGGTGAATCAGCAAATATCAGCATACACACACACACACACACACACACACACACACACACACACACACCATTTGCTGATTCAAATTTGGATTTCCTTTTTTGGATTTCCTTCCCATTTAGGTCACCACACAGTACTGAGTAGAGTTGCTTGTGTTATACAGTGGGTTCTCATTAGTTATCTATTTTATACATGGTATCAATAGTGTATACATATGTCAATCCCAGTCTCCCAACTCATTACACCCCCACTTCTCTCATGGTGTTCGTATGTCTGTTCTCTATGTCTGTGACTCTACTTCTGCTTTGTACATAAGATTGTCTATACCAGCTTTTTCAGATTCTACATATATTTGTTAATATATGATATTTGTTTTTCTATTTCTGACATACTTCTCTCTGTATGACAATCTCTAGGCCCATCCAATCTCCATAAATGACCAAGTTTTGTTCTTTATTATGGCTGAATAATATCCTATTGTATATATGTGTGTGTGAGTATATATATATATATATATATATATATATATATATCACATTTTCTTTATCCATTCATCTGTTATTGGATATTTAGGTTGTTTACAAATTCTGACTATTACAAATAGTGCGTCAGTGAACACTGGGGTACATGTGTCTTTTTGAATCGTGGTTTTCTCTTGCTATATGCCCAGTAGCAGAATTGCTGGGTTACATGTTAGTATTACCGACTTAGTCCACAGCAGCATTTCTTACTTGACTGTTGCAATAGTTCACTAATTGGCCTCCCACTTCTTTTCTTGCCCCTCTGAACCCATTTATCACATAATGAAGAGAGTGATCTCCTCCATGTGAATCTGATTGTCGCTTCTCTCATAAATGCTTCGTGGTCACCCACTGCATTTCATACAGAGTGAAAACTCCACACTATCACCTAAAAGACTTTAATGAGCCCGCTCTTACCCAGTTTTGGGTCCCATGTCACTCTACTACAGTCCCACAAGTCTTATTCATGGTGTTTAAAAACAAAAGCTAGTTTCAACTCAGCACACAGTACTTGATACTTGCTTTCCCTGGAGCAATCTACATCTATATCTTATCATAGTAATCTCTCTTTTTTTTTTTTCCTTTTATAATTTAGATTTTGGCTCAATACAGCTCAGTTCAGTCACTCAGTCATGTCTGACTCTTTGAGACCCCATGGACAGCAGCACACCAGTCCTCCCTGTCCATCATCATCTCCCAGGGCTTACTCAAACTCATGCCCATTGAGTCAGTGATGCTATCCAAGCATCTTAGCCTCTGTCATCCCCTTCTCCTCTTGTCTTCAATCTTTCCCAGCATCAGCATCTTTTCAAATGAGTTAGTTCTTTGCATCAGATGACCAAAGTATTGGAGTTTCAGCTTCAGCATCAGTCCTTCCAATGAACACCTGGGACTGATCTCCTTTAGGATGGACTGGTTGGATCTCCTTGCTGTCCAAGGGACTCACATCACAGTTCAAAAGCATCAATTCTTTGGCACTCAGCTTTCTTTATAGTCCAACTCTCACATCCATACATGACAACTGGCAAAAACACAGCTTTGACTAGATGGACCTTTGTTGGCAAAGTAATGTCTCTGCCTTTTAATATGCTGTCTAGGTTGTCATAAGTTTTCTTCCAAGGAGCAAGCGTCCTTTAATTTCAGGACTGCAGTCACCATCTGCAGTGATTTTGGAGCCTTCCAAAATAAATTCTCTCACTGTTTCCATTGTTTCCCCATATATCCGCCATGAAGTGATGGGACCAGATGCCTTGATCTTAGTTTTCTGAATGTTGAGTTTTAAGACAAATTTTTCACTGTCCTCTTTTACTTTCATGAAGAAGCTCTTTCATTCTTTTTCACTTTCTTCCATAAGGGTGGTGTCATCTGCATATCTGAGATTATTGATATTTCTCCCTGCAATCTTGATTCCAGCTGTGCTTCCTCCAGGCCAGCGTTTCTCATGATGTATTCTGCATATAAGTTAAATAAACAGGGTGACAATATATAGCCTTGACGTACTCCTTTTCCTATTTGCAACCAGTCTGTTGTTCCATGTCCAGTTCTAACTGTTGCTTTCTGATCTGCATACAGGTTTCTAAAGAGGCAGGTCAGGTGGTATGGTATTCCCATCTCTTTAAAAATTTTCCACAGTTTGCTATGATCCACACAGTCAAAGCTTTGGCATAGTCAATAAAAAAGAAATAAATGTTTTTCTGGAACTCTATTGCTTTTTTGAAGATTCAGCGGATATTGGCAATTTGATCTCTGGTTCCTGTGCCTTTCCTAAAATCAGCTTGAACATCTGGAAGTTCACAGTTCACGTACTGTTGAAGCCTGGCTTAAAGAATTTTGTGCATTACCTTGCTAGCCTGTGAGATGAGTGCAATTGTGTGGTAGTTTGAGATTCTTTGGCATTGCCTTTCTTTGGGATTGGAATGAAAACTGACCTTTTCCAGTCCTGTGGCCACTGCTGAGTTTTCCAAATTTGCTGGCATATTGAGTGCAACACTTTCACAGCATCATCTTTTAGGATTTGAAATAGCTCAACTGGAGTTCCATCACCTCCACTGGCTTTTTTCATAGTGATGCTTCCTAAGGCCCACTTGACTTCACATTCCAGGATGTCTGACTCTAGATAAGTGATCACATCATCATGATTATCTAGGTCGTGAAGATCTTTTTTGTACAGTTCTTCTGTGTATTCTTGCCACCTCTTCTTAATATTTTTGCTTCAGTTAGGTCCATACCATTCCTGTCCTTTGTGCCCACCTTTGCATGAAATGTTCCCTTGGTATCTCTAATTTTTTTGAAGAGATGTCTAGTCTTTCCCATTCTGTTTTTTTCCCTCTATTTCTTTCCATTGATCACTGAGGAAGTCTTTGTTATCTCTTCTTGCTATTCTTTGGAACTCTGCATTCAGATGCTTATATCTTTCTTTTTCTCCTTTGCCTTTCACTTCACTTCTTTTCACAGTTATTTGTAAGGCCTCCCCAGACAGCCATTTTGCCTTTTTTTGCATTTCTTTTTCCTGGGGATGCTCTTGATCCTTGCCTCCTGTACACTGTCATGAACCCCCGTCCATTGTTCTTCAGGCACTCTATCAGATCAGATCTAATCTCTTGAATATTTTCACCCTGTAAAAATTTCCTTGACTACCCAATCCACATTAACTTTCTCCATCTCCATTGTTTCTATCATATCATTTAGCTTTAATTCTCTTTGGAACTTCTGTCACTATCTGAAACTAGCTTTTCATTTACTTGTTTAATTGATTATTGCTGTTTCTCCCAATAGTGTACCAGCTCCATGAAAAGGAGAATATTTTGTTTGGCATAGGTAATAATATATGACCATAAGTCTTAATTTCTTTTCCTCTTGGACACACAGACTGTATTTCCTGCCTCCCTGGCAGCTAGATGTGGTCATCTGGCTAGTGTCAGCTGATGGAATGCGGGCAGAAGTCTTCCAGAATGCTTTCATGCCTGGCTTTTAAACCGTCCTGAGACCCTCAAGGATCTCTCTTCATCACCCAGACCATTGTAAACAATCTAGTGACAGACATTGAAAAACCAACGGCAGGCAGGAGCCATGATCTCTGCCTCACCATGTGGAGTGCTAAATCCAAAAACTCACTTGAACTGCAATAGGGGTGAAAAATAGCTTCTAATGCATTAAGGAACTGAAATTTTAGGGCCGTTGCTATATCTGTCTTATACACTGAGATACTTACAGTACTCTTTACCATCAGGACACAAAATATTTTGAATGAATAAATGATTGAATGTTTAGTAACTTAATTCATATTTGCAAATTTGATTAGTTTAAAATCGTATCTATGTGTATTTAACAGAAATTTTCAAGCATAGACTTTTAGATGATTTGTTTATTTCTTAGCAGTAGCTCTATGGCTAGTTAGAAAGTCTAAACTAGAGGGAAGATTCAGATAGACTTATTAGATCTGGTTTAAAAATCAATCACATAGTCTTCAATTAAGACAAACTATAAGAATGTAATCAAAGAGAAATTAAGTGGGAGAGATTTGACTTTTCTTATCTGAGAAAAAATAAATTTCTTTGAATAGTAAACTACAAAAATTGTTATACTTATAAAAAACACCCCACTGACAGTCAGATGTTTTCTTTAAATCTTGTTCCAAATGAAAATCAATGTATTTCTTTATTTGAAGGATGATGGCTAAAAAGTCAAATTTAAATAATCTTCTGGAGTTATAAAAAATCATAGAAGCTGATGTTTTACTAAGCTGGTAAATGAAACTGGAAAACTTAACTCAATTTCCCAGAGTCATGGCGACAGAAGTTTGATCTGAAACTAGGACCTAGATCTTCTAATATTTAGTCACCTTTTCATTTGCTGCCAGTGTTGATTTTGAAAATTTGTTTTTTGCATAAAGTGACTACTTTTGGTTTTTCATCTTAGATTTACTTGCTCACACTGAAATAATTCTCTACTTATAAATACTGAACATTATCACAATTGTTTTTAACTAACATAAATTGTTGAAAATATATTCAATGCTTTGTTCACTAGGTATAAAAGAATACATAGTTGCAAATGATAAATACAAAATCTAAAATATTTATATACTTTAAAACTATCTCAAAAATAAGGTTATCATTGCCCTTTTCTCCTATTATCTCTCTTATCAAACATCACCTGGATATTTTGATTTTATCTCAACAATATTATTCATTTTCTCTCTTTATTTCTATTACCATGGTTACAGTTCTAATTAAGACTCTCATTATCTTTTGCTTAAGCTATTTCTCTGATGCCCTGAAATTAACATAGTTGTAAGAGAAGACATTTTCTCATTGTTTCAGATGGACTCTGCTATGCATATCCCCCACAGCCTTCTCAAGTTTTGGAACATTGTTGTATTTGTTCAGTCAATTAACAAAATTTTATTGAGCTCCTATCCTTGAGCTAGATATCATAGATATGGAGAACAACTCACTCTCCAGCCAAAGGACAGATATTAATATAGCTTTATAAGTGCTAGAAATGTAATTCATATAAATGTGAGTTCACAGCTATGAAAATAAAAACAACAAAAAAGCATTTCCTAAAAGTACTGAAGAAATTTCTCCGAAGAGGTGGCAGTTTAGGTGGAACTCAAAGACCCAGTAAATATCAATCAAATTAAAAAATGGTTGAAAACTGTGCTTGAACTAGAAGTCTTAAGATAAAAAGTTCAAATATTGCTAGTAGTATGAAAAATTATAAGAAGTTTAGAACATTGGGAATATAGGTTAATTGGGGAAGGAAAGGTGATATGCTCCAACATCTGACATCACAAATGCAGCCAGAAGGTTCTTTATTTTCTGGCTGATTAATCAGGTGCCTTTATCTTTCTACATATCCCGTGAGCCTCCTTCCCACATCTACCTTCTTGATCAAAGAAAGTTAGAGAATGCCTGAGGGAAAGTAATGGGAGGCAAGTCTGGAAAAAAGGGAAAACCAGGTAGTGAAGTCTTTCTGAGATAATTTAAATTTTATTCTTTAGGCAATAAGAAAGCAACAAAAGATTTAAATAATCAAGTTTATGGAGAGTGTGGTCAACTAGAGGTGAAACTAACAAGAGACTTCAGAGTGACGTCAGGAAGGATTTTTAAAGCTCATGGTGTGATGAAGATCTAGACTAAGGCAATGGAAAAAGAAAATGAAAAGAAGCAACATTCAAGAGTGATCACTGAGGCCAAGGAAATGTAGAATTATAGGCTTTGTCAAGTGAATGAGGAAGCAGAATCTAAGATCACATCAAGTTTTATAGGAGGACTAGCCCTGTGTTAATAGAGAAAACATATGTATAGAATAGTAATACAAGAAGTGAAAAAAAGTGATTTAACCTGAAGACTGGGGGAAGGAAGTGGATACTAAGATACACTTTTAGAGAAGTATCTGAAAGTCAATGTAAGATAAGCTAGATGATTTGTATTAAGCAAGATAAAAAAGCCATACGGAAAACTATTTTTTCATTTAAAAAATACACTTTAAACATTATCAAAACTGTTAGTAAGTTATATAATGTATTAGAATATTACTAAACATAAAATCCTAAACTTAAACCAATATTTAAATAAAATTCTCTATCAAACTGGCTTTCTTACTGCTCCAAATTTTTTTGAAGCCTATAAAACTAATTGACTAATGCTGTGAACATATTCTTAGAAATTCTACTTGTATTTTGAAATCGTGTTTCTCCTGAAATGCATAACAGGAAAATACTGAGTTTTAGTGAATCTTCAGTGATAAGCATGGATTTCTAACTGTACTCTGTTAGGAGGGCAGATTTTATTTATTTGGACTAAGTAACTTCAAGCTCAGTACAAACTTCAGGCTTGAAGCTATTTCTAAGGAATATCGTAAATGACCCTATCAGCTATATCTAGTTTATTCTGACTCAAGCTTTCTTGATTTGGACATATAGTAAAAATATATATTTCTGTCTTTCTGTCCCTTTAATTTCAAGTTAGAAAGAGGGGTATTAGAGTTTCACATATCTTGCTTATTTTAAAAGTGTTCTCATACTAATTCCTTTTACAAACTGTTACTTGATGAATAACAGCTATTCTAAAACTGACTGAAAAATCTATAGCCCAAGGAGTTTGTAAAACTCCTGCACTCATTTCAACAATTTAAAATATTTTTTACACTACTTTTACCTTTTAAAATATTTGTTTGCACTACCATATGGGGTTTATCATTCTACATTTGAAGCAAACATACAATAAGTACCAAGCTGAAGTTACAATCAGTTCAGTTCAGTTCAGTTCAGTTGCTCAGTCGTGTCCAAATCTTTGCCACCCCATGAATCGTAGCACGCCAGGCCTCCTTGTCCATCACCAACTGCCTAAGTTCACCCAAACTCACGTCCATCGAGTTGGTGATGCCATCCAGCCATCTCATCCTCTGTCGTCCCCTTCTCCTCCTGCCCCCAATCCCTCCCAGCATCAAAGTCTTTTCCAATGAGTCAACTCTTCGCATGAGGTGGCCAATGTATTGGAGTTTCAGCTTTAGCATCAGTCCTTCCAAAGAACACCCAGGGCTGATCTCCTTTAAAATGGACTGGTTGGATCTCCTTGCAGTCCAAGGGACTCTCAAGAGTCTTCTCCAACACCACAGTTCAAAAGCATCAATTCTTCAGCACTCAGCTTTCTTCACAGTCCAACTCTCACATCCACACATGACCACTGGAAAAACCATAGCCTTGACCAGACAGACCTTTGTTGGCAAAGTAATGTCTCTGCTTTTTAGTATGCTATCTAGGTTGGTCATAACTTTCCTTCCAAGGAGTAAGCATCTTTTAATTTCATGGCTGCAATCACCATCTGCAGTGATTTTGGAGTCCCAAAAAATAAAGTCTGACACTGTTTCCACTGTTTCCCCATCTATTTCCCATGAAGTGATGGAACTGGATGCCATGATCTTCGTTTTCTGAATGTTGAGCTTTAAGCCAACATTTTCACTCTCCTCTTTCACTTTCATAAAGAGGCTTTTTAGCTCCTCTTCACTTTCTGCTATAAGGGTGGTGTCATCTGCATATCTGAGGTTATTGACATTTCTCCTGGCAATCTTGATTTCAGCTTGTGCTTCCTCCAGCCCAGCATTTTGCATGATATACACTGCATACAAGTTAAATAAGCAGGGTGACAATATACAGCCTTGACGTACTCCTTTTCCTATTTGGAACCAGTCTGTTGTTCCATGTCCAGTTCTAACTGTTGCTTTCTGACGTGCCTACAGGTTTCTCAAGAGGCAGGTCAGGTGCTTTGGTATTCCCATCATTTCAGAATTCTCCACAGTTTATTGTGATCCACACTGTCAAAGGCTTTGGCAGTCAGTAAAGAAGAAATATATGTTTTTCTGGAACTCTCTTGCTTTTTCCATGATCCAGAGGATGTTGGAAATTTGACCTCTGGTTCCTCTGCCTTTTCTAAAACCAGCTTGAATATCTGGAAGTTCATGGTTCACGTATGCTGAAGCCTGGCTTGGAGAATTTTGAGCATTACTTTACTAGCCTGTGAGATGGGTGCAATTGTGTGGTAGTTTGAGCATTTTTTGGCATTGCCTTTCTTTGGAATTGGAATGATAACTGACCTTTTCCAGTTCTGTGTCCACTGCTGAGTTTTCCAGATTTGCTGGCATATTGAGTGCAGCACTTTCACAGCTTCATCTTTCAGGATTTGAAACAGCTCAACTGGAATTCCATCACCTCCACTAGCTTTGTTCGTAGTGATGCTTTCTAAGGCCCACTTGACTTCACACTCCAGGATGTCTAGCTCTAGGTGAGTGATCACACCATCATGATTACCTTGGTCATGAAGATCTTTTTTGTACAGTTCTTCTGTATATTCTTGTCCCATCTTCTTAATATTTTCTGCTTCTGTTATGTCCATACCATTTCTGTCCTTTATCGAGCCCATCTTTGCATGAAATGTTCCCTTGGTATCTCTAATTTTCTTGAAGAGATCTCTAGTCTTTCCCATTCTATTGTTTTCCTCTATTTCTTTGCATTGATCACTGAGGATGGCTTTCTTATCTCTTCTTGCTATTCTTTGGAACTCTGCATTCAGATGCCAATACCTTCCCTTTTCTCCTTTGCTTTTCGCCTCTCTTCTCTTCACAGCTATTTGTAAGGCTTCCCCAGACAGCCATTTTGCTTTTCTGTGTTTCTTTTCCATGGGGATGGTCTTGATCCCTGTCTCCTGTACAATGTCACAAACCTCCGTCCATAGGTCTTCAGGCACTCTATCTATCAGATCTAGGCCCTTAAATCTATTTCTCACTTCCACTGTATAATCATAAGGGATTTGATTTAGGTCATACCTGAATGGTCTAGTAGTTTTCCCTACATTCTTCAATTTAAGTCTGAATTTGGCAATAAGGAGTTCGTGATCTGAGCCACAGTCAACTCCTGGTCTTGTTTTTGTTGACTGTATAGAGCTTCTCCATCTTTGGCTGCAAAGAATATAATCAATCTGATTTCGATGTTGACCATCTGGTGATGTCCATGTGTAGAGACTTCTCTTGTGTTGTTAGAAGAGGGACGTTGCTATGACCAGTGCGTTCTCTTGGCACAACTCCATTAGTCTTTGCCCTGCTTCATTTTGCATTCCAAGGCCAAATTTGCCTGTTACTCCAGGTGTTTCTTGACTTCCTACTTTTGCATCCCAGTCCCCTATAATGAAAAGGACATCTTTCTCAGGTGTTAGTTCTAAAAGTTCTTGGAGGTCTTCATAGAACTGTTCAGCTTCAGCTTCTTCAGTGTTACTGGTTGGGGCATAGAGTTGGATTACTGTGATATTGAATGTTTTGCCTTGGAAACAAACAGAGATCATTCTGCCATTTCTGAGATTGCATCTAAGTACTGCATTTTGGACTCTTGTTGACCATGTTGGCTACTCCATCTCTTCTAAGGGATTCCTGCCCACAGTAGTTGATATAATGGTTATCTGAGTTAAATTCACCCATTCCAGTCCATTTTAGTTAGCTGACTCCTAGAATGTTGATGTTCACTCTTGCCATCTCTTGTTTTACCACTTCCTATTTGCCTTGATTCATGGACCTAACATTCCAGGTTCTTATGCAATATTACTCTTTACAGCATCAGACCTTGCTTCTATCACTAGTCACATCCACAGCTGGGTATTGTTTTTGCTTTGGCTCCATCCCTTCATTCTTTCTGGAATTATTTCTCGACTGATCACCAGTAGCATGTTGGGTACCTCCTGACATGGGGAGTTCCTCTTTCAGTATCCTATCATTCTGCCTTTTCATACTGTTAATGAGGTTCTCAAGGCAAGAATATTGAAGTGGTTTTCCATTCCCTTCTCCAGTGGACCACATTGTGTCAGACCTCTCCACCATGGCCCGCCCGTCTTGGGTGGCCCCACACGGCATGGCTTAGTTTCATTAAGTTAGACAAGGCTGTGGTCCATGTGATTAGATTAACTAGTTTTCCGTGATTATGGTTTGTGTGTCTGCCCTCTGATGCCCCTCACAACACCTACCATCTTACTTGGGTTTCTCTTATTTTGGACGAGGGGTATCTCCTCACAGCTGCCCCTCCTGACCTTGAACATGGAGTAGCTCCCGCACAGCCATTGCTCCTTGGACTTGGGGTTGCTCTTATTGAAGTTCCAATACAAGAGATCAATTATCTATGCTAACCTTAACAGACCAATCTCAAGAATAACCAAAGTTACTCTTAGTTTTAGGATTACAAATTTATTTCAGCTATTGCTTTGCACCACAGAGTGATGGGGTTTTGTAGGGGTTATGTAGACAATGGCTGAAAACCTAAACTGTAAGCAGAATGTTGCTTCTAAGGCAGGATCTGCTGGTAACCTGTGGCTCTCTGTTAAAATTAGCCCTAATCTAGCTCTGAATTTCCTTTCCTCCAGTTGTTTAAGGACATACTCATATACTCTACACAACACCCATATTAGCAGCTTTAAGTATGTTGTGTGTGTGTGTGTGTGTGTGTGTGTATAATCTGGCGAGGGAAGTGGCAACCCACACAGGTATTCTTACCTAGAAAATCCCATGGACAGAGGAGCCTAGTAGGGCTACAATCCATGTGGTCACAAGAATCAGATATGACCACCATATATATATAATCATATATATATGATTATACCATATATATAATCACCACCACCATATATATAATCATAATAAAAAAGAGAAACAACAAAAAAATGCATTTAGACATGACACCTATTCCTAAGAAGTTATTATCTACCTGAGAGAGACATAGAACATCTTAGAAGTTGTAGTAATAAACAAAAAAGTGAAAATTTGACTATAAGAAAATGCTTAAGGAAGACACAAAAATCATTTTGCTTAATAAATACAAATTAAAATTGAGGACAAATACTAAAGGTGAGTTTTTTTAAGTAATATATATTACTTTTGGCTTCCTAAGTGGCACAGTGGTAAAGAATCTGTCTACCAGTGCAGTAGATGCTGGTTGGATCCCTGGGTCAGAAGATCCCCTGGAGTAGGAAATGGCAACCCACTCCAGTATTCTTGCCTGAAGAATTCCAAGGAGAGTGGAACATGGCGGGCTACAGTCCATAGAGTCGCAAAGAGTTGGACATGATTGAGTGACTAAGCACAAGTAGAAAATATTAGAAAATTTAAATAAGACTACATAAAAGTCAGTTGTAGTCCTATTAAGTGGAAATAAGGGCTTCCTTAGTGGCTCCGTAAGTAAAGAAACCACTGCAATGTAGGACACCTGGGTTTGATCCCTGGGTCAGGAATACCCCTGAGAGAAGGAAATGGCAACCTACTTCAGTATTCTTGCCTGGGAAATATCATGAACAGAGGAGACTGTCAGGCTGCAGTCCATAGGGTCACAAGAGTCGGACACAACTTTGTGGCTAAACCACCAACTGGAGATAATAAACATGTTCCTCTGTTTCTTTGTGGCTCTTCTTCCTATGATTCTGTCATTTTTTAAAGGTACTATCTCTATCTCTACGTGGAGGCTATGCCATGTCTCCCAGGTATCCCTTCAGCCCAAGGCATTCACTTCCCAGCTGCTGGGAGTGTTGGAGCTGTTAGCCCTCAGCTGAGTGGCTCTCTGACAACCATCCTCAAACAAAGAGCTCCTTATGAAATTGGTTGAATCCATTGTTTCAACCATATTATAGTTCAACAACTTCCTCAGTTCAATCCTTCTTCCCTGAGTCCCCTTAAGTTATAGATCCAAATGACAGTGTTCACAGGACTTTGTGTTAGCAAATGTCTATCTTAAAGTCTGGGGTCCCAGGAAACCTCAGTTAAAATACTCTTAAAATGATTTTTAATCCATTTTCTCCCACTTGAAAATGTTTATCACTCAGCTTATGAATTTAAAAGTATGTGTAAAAATATTCTCAGGGACTTCATGGTCTCTTATTACATGAACATATCATATTGTACTTAATCATTGCTGTTATTAAATACTTAAGGAATTTGGAGTTTAAGATACAGAAAAGCTGTGGGAAAGGAGAAATCTGACCTGATGGCTGGGAGTTAAAATGGGCAAGCAGAGAGAAGGGATGCATGTTTAACCTGACAGGAGCAGGAAATCTAAAGAGCGAGGGTGATAAGGTAGGTGGAGCAACCGACAGTAGAACTCTGAAAGCAAAGATGAAAAATAGTTAGATTTAAAATAATAGAAGGAAAGAAAATTACTTAATAAAAAAAGTGGGTTTTTTCTTTTTCTTTTTTTTTTTTTTTTTTTTTTAAGCATTGAAAGAAAGTTATTCCAGAGGATATAAGGGAACTGAGCATACTGGAGAAACCCTGAGGGCAATGAAGCAACTAGGTCTCTAGCACCATTATGCAAATAGGACACCATGAATGCTTGGGATAAAGTGTTGACTGTTAAGCTGGAAAAGGAGGCTCAAGAAATATAATAGACCAAGCAAGAAAAAGTGTCAAAGCTTAGTGATGGATTAGATCTAGTGAGGAAAACAGAAAGGGAAAGTGAAAATGATTATAACATTTTTACCCTGGGGGACTGGGATAAAGACAAAGCTTTTAAAATTAGAACTGGTGACTGTTGGAAGCAGAAGATGATTAACTTACACTGATAGGTTAAATTCTTGTTGTTAGGAGTTCCTAGAAAAGATAATGTGTGGGCAACTTGAATTACATAGTACAGAAAGAAGGAGACTATATATATATATGTATGTGTATATAATATATATTTATATGTATAAAATGTGTGAAAGAAGAAAGGATGCTTTAATTTTAGCAAGATACAAAACAAAGCAGAGTTATAGAAACTAATACATATAAGCATGCAAAGCATTTAGCATATAAATAGTTAGAAGTCTTCTCCATGTAAAAAAATTTATATATATATACATATATATAAAGATTAAATTAGCATATTAACAGTTAGAAGTCTTAGTCGTGTAAAAAGTTATATATATGTGCAGATATATACACATCCATATATATTCACATAAATTTTCTCTAAGAATATTATAATTATAAATTTGCCCAATACTCCTGAAAACTTGAAGGTATAGCATACCAAATGTCTTGAGACAATAAGCAGATTTCATATTTATAGAGATATAAATACTTTTTTAAATCAATACTAAGAACAAAAATGAAAGTGAAAGCATAGTTACTCAGTCACATTCGACTCTTTTTGACCCCATGAACTGTAGCCCACCAGGCTCCTCCTTCTTTTGGATTTTCCAGACAAGAATATGGGGGTGGGTTGCCATTTCCTTCTCTATATAATAAGAAAAGCATAGACTAATTTTTATCACTGGACCAGGATCACCACACTTGGATATATTCTTAAGATATATTTGGAAGGAAATCTAATATTAGAATTATGTGATGAATAAAAAATAATTAAAATCTTTTTGAAGAATTAGCTTGGCTCTCTTCCTCCCTGGCTGCTTGAAGATCAGCCGCCATCATGAACGACACAGTAACTATCCGGACTAGGAAGTTCATGACCAACCGACTGCTTCAGCGGAAACAAATGGTCATCGATGTTCTTCACCCTGGAAAGGCAACAGTACCTAAAACAGAAATTCGGGAAAAACTGGCCAAAATGTACAAGACCACACCAGATGTCATCTTTGTATTTGGATTCAGAACTCATTTTGGTGGTGGCAAGACAACTGGCTTCGGCATGATTTACGATTCCTTGGATTACGCGAAGAAGAATGAGCCCAAACATAGGCTTGCAAGACATGGCCTGTATGAGAAGAAAAAGACCTCAAGAAAACAGCGAAAGGAACGCAAGAACAGAATGAAGAAAGTCAGGGGGACTGCAAAGGCCAACGTTGGTGCTGGCAAAAAGAAGAAGGAGTAAAGATTCTGCAGTGACTGTATCTGTGGTGATTGTGCAGATTTTTCATGAAAGAGAAAATAAACTAAGACCTTTTACATGGAAAAAAAAAAAGAATTAGCTTGGAATCTTAAATTTGCATTGTATTCATTTTAAGGATCATTCATCTTTTGAACCGTTGTGAAAATAGCATACCAGGGCACCAGTGTATTGATAACTTATTAGTACAATCTACTTTTCATGGATTATCTCCCTAACTTGCTCACGGAATGCATTCATCTCTTACCTTCACACAAAATCTTCAAGTTATTTCCTGGAATTCTTGGGGAACACAGACAGTTCTTGGTTAGAGCATTAAGTTCTGGCCTTCCTGGCTGACGTTGGTGGCCCTTGAAGCCAGCTGAGGGCTCCTTGGTTCTTCCCTTGCTTCCAAGCCCCACTGAACTAAGGATGACATTCATGGTAAAGGTGCAATATTGCAATATCCAGAACCCACAAAAAGATGCACAATTGGCACCAGTTTCTCTGGAACCTCAGAGAGTCTAAGGAACCTTAGTACACTGTGCACAGTAATATGAGACATTTTCCTAGGCTGCGTCACATTTTGTCACCTTGTCTCTTATCACCTTGCTTTCGTCCCATAAAATAAAACCCTATAAAAAAGCTTCTTTTTTTCTTGTATTTAGAGCTTTGCTCCTCAAGGCCCTGAGACAAGTCCGATCGGAGACAATGACCCTGCTCTCATTCCCTTTGCATTTCCTCTCTGTGACTTGTGCCTCTTCTCTCTTTCCCTCAACATTCTTAATAAAAATGATTCTGAGGAGTGATGTCAGCAACATAGCTAAAGAAGACATAGCTCATTGTATCCTGCTCAACAACAATAATTTGGCATCCATCCATGGACAAAGGTGCCTCTGTGGGAGCTGTAGAGTTCAGCATTATACATCAAGGGGCCCAGGAGGAGTCCTGCCCATTTACATGTCAGGTAATAGACACACAGACCTCACCACAGCTTGGGACCCTGCAGTGGCTTGTATACTGGCTCCAACCCCTCTTACCCATGGTCCAGGAAGCCCTTTAGACAATTACCCATGGATGAGAGAGCTATTGTGAAATTCTAGGTTTCCAACAGATGAATTCCAATGCAACATTAAAGTCCCCCCCCCAAAAAAATGTGAGCTTGGAGGATACTCATATTGGACAGAAGAAGAGGAAAATTTTGACCTTACCTACAACAACTCTCCTACAAGACATCACATCTCACAGTCAAGAAAGATCTTCTTGGCCTGAGATATCTTCTGCAGGGGAAAGATATGAGTTCCCAGTTTCTCCAGCCATGGGGGACATTGGAATAGAAGCTCATGTGAGCTTCATGAGCAGGTAGAGGCTGGGGGAGTGGCAGATACGATTCTTGTGGAAATTAAAGGAATATGGATCCAATTAATTACATTGCAGACTCCATCAAGAAGCCCAATGATGAGTTGCTGGGACACCTTGCCATGAGTTCTCCCAACTGCCCCAAGGGTATCTGCAGCATCCTACATGTCTCACTCACAAACACCCCACCCCGTGGTTGACTCTGTGCATGGTTCTGAAGCTGGAGAGACTGAGCTTTGGCAGATGACTAATAAATACCTGCAGAAAGCTGGCCTAACCTGCAGGCCAGGTACAGACCACAGGCCAAAGCAAATGGAAGGTTGTCAGTACCTGGCCTCATGGGCTGTAGAACTGAGAGAAGGCACACAAATTAAAAAATTCCCCCACCAAGGGAAGCAAGAAGCTTGGAACAGGCTTATCCATAGAACATCTAAGAAAGCCTCAGAATCTGTAGCAAGACTGACAAAAGGTAGTTCTCTCCTAAAAGCAATTAGTAAATTATGAAGGTAACAATAACTGCAAAGGCAAAGACAGCTACACAAAAATTCAAGAAACACGAAAAATTGAGGAAACATGACACCATTAAAGGATCACAGAAGTCTTTCTGTAACTGACTCCAAAGGCATGGAGATCTGTGATCTGTTTGATAAATAATTCAAAATAGTAGTTTAAAGGAAGGTTGATAAAGTACAAGAAAACAAAGAAAGACAATTCAATTAAATTAGGAAAACAATGTCTGGACAAAATGAGAAGTTAAACAAAAATAAATCATAACAAAAGAATCAAACAAAAATTCTGGAGATGAATTATACAATAAGTGAAATGAAACTGTGATACAGTATATCCTTGTGGTGTAAGGATGGTTCAACATGTACAAATCAATCAGTGTAATATACCATATTAATAGAATAAAATGGAGAAAAAAGTATAATCATTTCAATAGATGCAAAAAAACACACCTGCAAAAGAGAGGATTCTTTTCATGAAAAAAAAAAAAAAAATTGCTCAACATACTGGGGAAATGAACCTCAGTATAGTAAAGGTCATATATATGCCAAGCTCACAGTTAACCTCATTCAGTTCAGTTCAGTCCAGTTCAGTCGCTCAGTCGTGTCCGACTCCTTTCTATCCCATGGATCACAGCACGCCAGGTCTCCCTGTTCATCACCAACTCCCGGAGTTCACTCAGACTCATGTCCATTGAGTCAGTGATGTCATCCAGCCTTCTCATCCTCTGTCATCCCCTTCTCCTCCTGCCCCCAATCCCTCCCAGCATCAGTCTTTTCCAATGAGTCAACTCTTCGCATGAGGTTGCCAGAGTACTGGAGTTAACCTCATACTCAATGATAAAAGGCTGAAAGTTTTCTCTAAGATGAGGAACAAGACACAGGAGACCACTTTCCCCATTACTATTCAACATGACAAAAGAAGTCCTAGCCCGATGAATCAGGGGGGAAAAAAAGAAATAAAATATATCCAAATCCAAAAGGAAGAAGAAAAACTATCTGTTTGCAGATGACATGATCTTATATAAAATCATAAAACCTCCATACACGCACAAACGCAAAACTGTCAAAAACTAACCAATGAATTTAGTAAAGAAGTAAGATACAAAAAATAATTGACTTTCTACACACAAACAACAATATACAGATATTCCTTGACTTGTGATAGGGTTGTTGTTGTGGTTCAGGTGTTTAGTTGTGTCTGACTCTTGCAACCCTGTGGACTGCAGCACACCAGGCTCCTCTGCCCTTCACTATCTCCTGGAGTGCTCAATTGCGACCACTGAGTCACTGATGCTATCTAACCATCACATCCTCTGCTGCCCCCTTCTCCTTTTGCCTTCAGTCTTTCCCAGTATCCGGGAATGAGTTGGCTCTTTGCAATGGGTAGCCAAGATATTGGAACTTCATCTCATCCTCTGCTGTCCCCTTCTCCTCCTGCCCTCAATCTTTCCCAGGATCAGGGTCTTTTCCAATGAGTCAGTTCTTTGCATCAGGTGGCTAAAGTATTGGAGTTTCAGCTTCAGCAACAGTCCTCCAAATGAATATTCAGGGTTCATTTCCTTTAGGATTGACTGCTTTGAGTTCCTTGTAGTCCATGGACCTCTGAAGAATCTTCTCTAGTGCTGCAATTCAAAAGCATCAATTCTTCTGCACTCAACCTTCTTTATGGTCTAATTCTCACATCCATGCATGACTATTGCAAAGACCATCACTTTGCCTATACAGACTTTGTTGGCAAAGTGCTGTCTCTGCTTTTTAATACACTTTCTAGATTTGTCATAGCTTTCCTTCCAAGGAATAAATGTCTTTTAATTTCCCAGCTGCAGTCACCATCAGCAGTGATTTTGTAGCCCAAGAAAACAAAATCTGTCACTGCTTCCAATTTTTCCCTTTCTATTTGCCATGAAGTGATGGAATTGGACACCATGATCTTACTATTTTGAATGTTGAATTTTAAACCAGTTTTTTCACGCTCCTCATTCACACTCATCAAAAGGCTCTTTAGTTCCTCTTCACTTTCTGCCATTAGAGTGGTATCATTTGCATATCTGAGATTGTTGATATTTCTCCTGGCAAGTCTTGATTCCAGCTTGTGATTCATCCAGTCCAGTATTTTGCATGATGCACTCTGCATAGAAATTAAATAAGCTGGTTGATAATATGCAGCCTGGTTGTACTCCTTTCCCATTCTTGAACCAGTCAGTTGTTCCATGTTCACTTCTAACTGTTGCTTCATGACCCACATACAGGTTTCTCAGGATACAAGTAATGTAGTCTGGTAATCCCATCTCTTCAAGAATTTTCCACAGTGATATGCTACATTTTGATAAACCCATCATAAGTTGAAAATATTATAAGGTGAAAACACATTTAATATGCCTTACCTACCAAATATCATACTTAGCCAAACCCACCTTAAACATGCTCAAAATACATTAGCCTTCATGGGGCAAAATAATCTAACACAAAGCCTATTCTGTAATAAAGACTTAAATATCTCATGTAATTCATTGAATACTGTACTTTAAAAAAAAAAGGTTGGATGAGTACAGAATGGCTGTATATATATCAATTGTTTACCTTCATCATCACATGTTTGGATGGGAGCTGTGGCTAGCTGATGCTGTTCAGCACCACAGGAGAATTTTATACACTCACCTGAGAAAGATCAAAATTAAGATTTGAAGGATGGTTTTTACCAAATGCTTACTGCTTTCACACCATAAAGTTAAAAAAGTATAACTCTAACCATTTTAACTCTATACCTGAAAAGAAACTTCCTAAGAGAGTAAATCTTAAATGTTCTCACTACAAAAAGAGAAATGGTAATTACATGAGGTGATAAAATATTAACTAACTCTATTTTGGGATCAGTTTACAATATTCAAGTGTATCAAATCATCACATTATATACCTTCAACTTATATGTTGAATGTTATATGTCAGTTATATACCAATAAAGCTAGAAATATAGGTAGATAGATAAATGATTCTTTGACTTCTACTGGTCCTTTGTAAGACACTTTTTACCATATATTCCAACAGTAGCAAAATCTACAGGTGGGATCCTTTTTACTTCTGTTTCAGGTGAATGTTTCTGCTATGAACAAAATAGTCTAGATGATCTAAGATGCTCACACAGAGAGTAGAGAAAGAATGAGAGAGCCCTTCTCTTCATACCCTTTCTCCTCATTCCCTGATGTACATATTTGCCAGAACTTGTGAATCAGCTGGTTGCCAAAAGTTCCATTTGGGGCTAATAATCACGAAAGAAAGACTAGACATAGAGTTATCTTTATCTGATGTTAAAGAGCACTGGGGAACAGTGATGCTAAGTGACCTTTCAACCTTGGAGATGAAATTTCTAGGATAGGGGACTTGCTGACTCTTGAGGAAACAGATCTGTGGAATACAAACACCTGCACAATGAGTAAGGAGCTTACTGCTTAGAAGGAGAACTAGAGAAGTAAATAGTGATATTACTTAGGGGGAAAATAAAAGAAAGATGACTAAATGGATTCCTAACAATCACCTGCTTGTCAAACGGTCTAAGTAAAACTAAAATGTAAATATCTTTACTTTCAAAATTAAAGCAACTCAAAGCTTAATTGTCTTCCCTGGTGGCTCAGATGGTAACAAATCTGCCTGCAATGCAAGAGACCTGGGTTCAGTCGCTGGGCTGGGAAGATCCCCTGGAGAAGGGAGTGGCTACCCACTCCAGTGTTCTTGCCTGGAGAATCCCATTGACAGAGGAGCCTGGTGTGCTAGTACGTGGGGTTACAAAGAGTCAGATATGACTGAGCAACTACGTTTTTACTTCAAAACTGAATTAGGGGTATATTTCTTTTAAAATATTCTTTTTATTTAAATATTAAGTATGAGATACCAATGAAATATCACCTCACACCAGTCAGAATGTCAATCATCAAAAAATTTACAAACAATAAATGGTGGAGAGAGTGTGGAGAAAGGGGAACCCTCTTGAACTGTTGGTGGGAATGTAAATTGACACAGCCACTATGGGAGATGGTATGGAGATTCCTGAAAAAACTTGGAATAAAACCACCATATGACCCAGCAATCCCGCTCCTAGGCACATACCCTGAAGAAACCAAAATTTTAAGACACATGTTCATTGCAGCACTATTTACAATAGCTAGAGCATGGAAGCAATCTAGATATCCACTGACAGATGAATGGATAAAGAAACTGTGGTACATATACACAATGCAATATTACTCAGCCATGAAAAGGAATGCATTTGAGTCAGTTCTAATGAAGTGTATGAACCTAGAGCCTATTATATAGAGTGAAGAAAGTCAGAAAGAGAAAGATAAATATTGTATATTAATGCATATATACAGAATCTAGAAATATGGTACCAAATAATTTATTTGCAGGGCAGCAGTGGAGAAGTAGACATAGAGAACAGACTTATGGACATGGGGAGAGCAGAGGAGAGGGTGAGATGTGTGGAAAGAGTAACCTGGAAACCATATGTAAAAAGATAGCCAACGGGAATTTGTTGTATGACTCAGGAAGCTCAAACAGGGGCTCTGTGTGGTGGGATGGGGTGGGAAATAGCAGGGAGATTCCAGAGGGGTGATATATGCATTCCCATGGCTGATTCATGTTGAGGTTTGACACACAACAACAAATTTCTGTAAAGCAATTATCCTTACATTAAAAAATAAATAAATAAACTTAATTAAAGGCATATTTCTTTAAAAACTACTTTCTTATTTAAAAATATTAAATAAAAATAAATCATAGAATAACTTTAAGTAACAGGCTCTAATTTATTTAAAAATAAATGGTTGTAGAAATATTCAATAAATTCATAATTTTGAGATATTTTTCTTCTAAGAAGCAAGAGTAATCTAGACATTTCAAAGGTTACTCTGTATACTACAGATTACCTAATAAATAATTATTGACAACTCAGATGGTGACTAGATGGTTAACAATAAAAAATTTTAAAGATTTGATTATTTAAAATAATATTAATAGTATCATTTCCTTTTACTCCTTTACAAAAATAATCTTTGAAACACTATAATAAATAGCTTTCATTTTTCAAAACTATTGAAATAATACAATAATAGAAGTGTTCTTCTACTGAAGCTTTCCAACAAATTTTGATAATGCATATATGAGATAATGAAATAAATGTGTATCTTGCATAAAATAAAGAAAAATACCAAATGTCCAACTCTTACAAGATGGACAATGGCACTTAAATAGTATAGAAAAATAAAAAAAATCCACACTGCTAATATTTGTAAATAACTTGCAATCTCCTTCATTCTGTATCAATATCTATGGTACCTTAATTAAAGATATATTGTTCTTATATTGAGGATTTACCTTATCCCAAAGGACCTGTTTTAAAAATAATATCTTGAATTCAAAGAATCACTTCTGGTACAAATAAGTGCTGGTTTCCAACACAGATAAAGCTAGCTTTCATATTTATCAACTTGGTATTCAGTTTGAAATATCAGATAAGCAACTTAAAATACACAGAAGAAACCTATTTTTACTGTAATAAATAATAACCACCAAAAGAAAATGCCACTATTTTTAAGGCTTTATTAGCCCTATGTCCCGCATCTTATGTACATCATTTCATATAATTCTCGCAAAAGTCATATGACAAACACATATTAATGGTCAGTGTTATGAATAATGTAATTGAGTTGTGGGAAGATTACAGCTATATACGATCATGGGGAACTAAGTGTAACTAATCCAAATTTATTGTGTCTAACTTCTGCATATTGGCCCACTGTGCAAGACCGTCTATCTGAGTAGCTCTTCTTTCACTTGTGTCTTTTAGCTCCTGCCACATTTCCATAGGTACCTAGAACTAGACAGACAACGCCTAACCGTTAACCTAAGGTGTTTGCTTTACAGTACAAAATAAAGTTTTTACAACCACATAAGGAATACTTTCTTCACATTATTCTTCCTTATATCCCTGTTTTGTTTTTCTTCTCCAATGCACACCATAGGACTTTCCTTGGTAAGGAGAGACAACATTTACACTGTGTGCAAGGAGGTTACTTTTTGATTTTCTTCCTCATAGGGAAGGAAGGAATTGGGGCTTCCCAAGTGGCTCAGGTGGTGAAGAGTACACCTGCCAAGGTAGGAGACCCAGGTTCCATTCCCTGGATCGGGAAGATCCCCTGGAGTAGAAAATGGCAAAGCTCCAGTACTCTTGCCTGGAAAATTCCATGGACAGAAGAGCCTGGTGGGATGCAGTCTATGGAGTTGCAAAATAGTTGGACATGACTGAATGAATGGGCACACAAGGAAGGAATATCACAAAATATGTTGTGCTGATAGGTCTGAATAAATAGCCTGTTCTAAAACTGAAAACCAGTTTACTTTTGTAGATAGGGTTACCTTCAAACTTGAGAGAGATAAACATGTATTTTGAGAGTATGGAGATAAGAGTGGAAAGAAAAACTAAAAAATAATTCTTCTAACTTGCTTCTCCCTGTTTGTACTTGTATTTATTAATTTTCAATATTAACGTTATAAATGCTTTGATGACAACAGTTGCAACCTCTCTCATTGAAATCTTTGGGATTCAGGACAAAAAACTTCAGTTTATCAAACTAAGCAATTCTTCATTTCCCATCAGTTCAGTTCAGTTCAGTCGCTCAGTCATGTCCGACTGTTTGCGACCCCATGAATCGCAGCACACCAGGCCTCCCTGTCCATCACCAACTTCACTCAGAGTCACGTCCATCAAGTCAGTGATACCATCCAGCCATCTCATCCTCGGTCATCCCCTTTTCCTCCTGCCCCCAATCCCTCCCAGCATCAGAGTCTTTTCCGATGAGTCACCTCTTCGCATGAGGTGGCCAAAGTACTGGAGTTTCAGCTTTAGCATCATTCCCTCCAAAGAACACCCAGAACTGAGCTCCTTTAGGATGGACTGGTTGGATCTCCTTGCAGTCCAAGGGACTCTCAAGAGTCTTCTCCAACACCACAGTTCAAAAGCATCAATTCTTCAGCACTCTGCTTTCTTCACAGTCCAACTCTCACATCCATACATGACCACTGGAAAAACCATAGCCTTGACTAGGTTTGTTGGCAAAGTAATGTCTCTGCTTTTGAATATGCTATCTAGGTTGGTCATAACTTTCCTTCCAAGGAGTAAGTGTCTTTTAATTTCATGGCTGCAATCACCATCTTCAGTGATTTTGGAGACCAAAAAAATAAAGTCTGACACTGTTTCCACTGTTTCCCCATCTATTTCCCATGAAGTGAAGGGACCAGATGCCATGATCTTCATTTTCTGAATGTTGAGCTTTAAGCCAACATTTTCACTCTCCTCTTTCACTTTCATCAAGAGGCTTTTTAGTTCCTCTTCACTTTCTGCTATAAGGGTGGTGTCATCTGCATATCTGAGGTTATTGATATTTCTCCAGGCAATCTTGATTCCAGCCTGTGCTTCTTCCAGCCCAGTGTTTCTCATGATGTACTCTGCATATAAGTGAAATAAGCAGGGTGACAATATACAGCCTTGACATACTCCTTTTCCTATTTGGAACCAGTCTGTTGTTCCATGTCCAGTTCTAACTGTTGCTTCCTGACCTGCATACAGATTTCTCAAGAGGCAGGTCAGGTGGTCTGGTATTCCCATCTCTTTCAGATTTCCCACAATTTATTGTGATCCACACAGTCAAAGGCTTCATTTCCCGTAGTGGGTACTAACTCTTTAACAGTGGTGTAGCATCAGTAACAATACACACATTTAAAAACATGCATTAAAGTATAGGCCTCCCTGCTGGCTCAGTAGTAAAGAATCCATCTGCCACTATATGAGACGAAGCTTCAGTCCCTGATCTGGGAAGATCCCCTAGGAAAGGAAGTAGCTACCCACTCCAGCAATCTGGTCTGGAAAATCCCATGGACAGAGGAGCCTGGCAGGTTAGAGTCCATGGTGTCACAGAGTCACACACAACTTAGCGACTGAACACACAGACACATAAACATACAAACACACATCAAATTATAATACTCCATACCATGTAGAAAGTCACATTAATTCTGGAGACTGTTTCTCCAAAATATGTTTCAGTTTTGTTTTCAAAAACAGAATTGTGTGTGAGCTTTTAATTTTCTGTGCATGATTAGCAATTTTTTTGTGAATAATATTTGTATAATAATATGATAATAATATATTCTACAAATAATACAATTATTTGTAGAGTAATATTTCAACAATTTGATAATTCTATATAAACTTATGTAAGTGGAATATACATATATATATAAGAAAGTTTAGCAACTAAGTAAAATAAAATAAAACTACCAAACCTTGACTGATCTGGTATATAATATTAAATGTTCTATGACTTCAAATTATTTTCAACCCAGCTTGCAGGGGACAGTGAATTGGGAGTTAGAGTGATGCTTCAGAGAAGGCAATGGCAACCCACTCCAGTACTCTTGCCTGGAAAACCCACTCCAGTATTCTTACCTGGAGAATCCCAGAGGCAGAGGAGCCTCGTGGGCTGCTGTCTATGGGGTCGCACAGAGTCGGACACGACTGAAGCGACTTAGCAGCAGCAGCAGCAGCAGAGTGATGCTTAAAAAAAGAAAAAAAGTCTTCCAATTGTTTCTTTCAGGAAAAGACATGACATTTTGGTAAATTATAAAGTAGAGGGTGCTGGTGCCTTTCAGAAGATGTAAAACGCTTCACTTGGTACTAATGTACCTAAAGCAATTAGTTACTTGTCATGATGGGTGTTCCCTAAGGCAGTGCACTTTCTCCATTAGTATTTATATCTACATGCCATTACACATTGGGTAGCACTAAATAGATGAGATACGACCAGAGAATTACTCAAGGCATGTGCCATGAAGGGAAGAGATATTAACAAACATTATTAGCACACAGGTGGAGTTGGATCACTTAATTTCCAGTGAGATATTTATTTTTAAATGCTTGCTAAGAGTGCGACATTTAACCCCTTAGAGAAGAAGTTATTTTTTATCAACTGGTAAATATTTCTGTCTACTGAACACGACCATGACAATTTCGTTAGAGGTCATCTTCCCTGAATATTCTGCCTACTCTGGCTGGAAAATTCAAGGGTCTCTTCTATTTGGAAACTATGACTAATATATTAAGAGAAACTTCAAGAATCTTAAGTATAAAGCCATATTCTGTCACATTTTAGGTTTACCATAGATAGCTGAAATGAAACCAATACTGTGTTATTCATCCTTAAATATATTTTTCCTCTTCCTCTCCCTCTCTCCCCATCTCTCTCTCTGTCTCCACCCTAAGATCTTGAATATTCATATCTCTTAAAAGATAATCAATTTTTAACTTGACTCCCTTTAAATATGTTTTTATTTAAAAAGCTATTAAATTTTGATTCATCAGCTTTTACAATGAAATTATTAAAGCATAATCGGCCACATTCACCACACTTGCAGAAAATATTTATGAGTGTCTCATATATTCACAGTGTTAAAAGTTATCAGAGAGTATGGCTTTTGACATAGGGTTCATTTTTTGTTTAGAATGTGCCATGTTGTGTACCATTTACATCTATGTAGGTTTCTTTCTCTCATAATAATTCTCAATGCATTTTCAGGCCAAGTAGATTAAACCTGTATATGTAACACAAACAGTGAAATGCTGAAACCTTTAATATAGTTGTTACTGATATTTTTTTCAAGAATTTGAAAGCATTCTTAGTTGTTTTTCATCTAAAAATCAGGGCTCTTTTCCAAACAAGTTACTATGTTCCATTACAGGGAAAGAGGACTTCCTTGGTGGCTCAGATGGTAAAGAATCTGGCCGATAAGCAGGAGACCCAAGTTTGATCCCTGAGTCAGGAAGATCTGGAAAAGGGAATGGATAACCCACTCCAGTATTCTTGCCTGGAAAATCCTGCAGACTGAGGAGCCTAGTGGGCTATAGTCCATGGCATCACAAAGAGTCGGATGAGACTAAATACACATGCATGCTTAGAAATATTAAACTTATCTACACAAATATATTTTAAAAATATATAGTAAAATATTATTATATTAATATTGATTGGCAATATTACTTCTTAAGCAGATTCATTGCTTCTTTGCATACTTAGAAATTCCAAATATTACACATAGAAGGTAATTTAAATGCAACATAATTAATTTGAAATTTTTAACATATAGAAGTTTTAAATTTTAAACAATTTATCATATCACATTCACCTACTATAATTTTGCGGTATGTACCTATCAACCTGATATTTGGTAGTCAAAAATTATCTACGCTTAAAACATACAACATTTCCTAAATCATGTGTTCTGAGCCTTAAAAATTAAAATCATGGCAACTAAATAAGAATAATTTCTACCTTTTATTATGGCTACATGTATTTAAAAAAAATTGTACTCTGAAATGTAAATACATAACTTAGAAAGAGAAAGATACTGCTGTATGTCCACTGGTTTTTAAATTCCTCTTCTGTGTCTGGATTCCTGTGCAATATCATATATGGTGAGGCATTCAATATACAGAGGAAACACACAGTGTCCTTGAAGGATCTTTTCTATTGTGAATCTTGGGCAGGAAGATTTAGCCTTGAACATGCACTCAAGGCAAAATCTATAGAGACTAAAAAGACTAAATTGTCTGAAATATTTCTAGATCAACATTCCTCAAAATAACTCAGAGAAAAATTCTTGCCAGAGAGACTTTACTGCCAAGGATGAGTCACTCAGGGTAGAATCTAAGGCTTGTCAGCCTTCCTTCCAACTATAAAATGCTATACACTCTTGTTTTATGGTTGTTCTCTAAGTAATAATTATACAAATGCACTTCTAAACACTATATCAGCCTTAAGAAAAGTCTTATAAATTAGCTAATGTAACTGAGTCAATTGAATAGTGAATCACTACCACTTGCAATATATTGTTGTAGGTATATAAGAGATACATAACAATAATTCAGTCAGTGGTAAAAAATCCACCTGCCAATGCAGGAGATGTGGGTTCAATCCCTGGATTGGGAAGATGCCCTGGAGGAGGAAATAACAACCACCCACCCCAGTATTCTTGCTTGGGAAATCCCATGGACAGAGAAGCCTGGTGGGCTGCATGCACATGGGGTCACAAAAAGGCTGACACAGTTTAGCAAATGAGCACAATTCAGTCATTGCAACCATAGCTATCAATTTCTAGGCCAAACATGAAAATCCAAAACCATATTCTTTCTAAATATTAAGATGATAAGCAAATCATCTTTAAAAAATCTATCCCAACCTCTGTGTAAAGCTGCAAGCTTTTTTTTCATATGTGGCATCATACTAGAATAAGTGTAAATTTTAGTATCACTAAAATATTTCACTTAAAATAAAACCAGGCCTCACTGCAGAGTTAAAAATATAAAAGCACCAACTGAGTTATGTTTCAGGTTTTTACCTGGTTTTGTTACAATTGGGAGAGAATTGAGTTGGTAAATTGGCAAGAGTTCCATTTAGCAGGTATTTATGGAACAATTACTGGACAAAAAAGGCACCACTGGACAGGACTGACCACATAATTTGTAGGACTCAGTGCAAAAAGAAAGTTTCAGGATACTTGTTCAAAATTTAGTAATTTCAAGATGGAAACAGCAGAGCATTCAACCAAGCATGGGCCCTTCTAAGAGTGTGGCCCCGAATAACAGAACAAGTCATAAGCTCATGAAGCTGGCCCTGCTGCTGGACGATATGAAGTACTTGGATGAATATAACTTTCCTACCTTCAGGAGAAATGGGCAAGGTCCTACGGGGCGGTGGTGGGGGGTGAGGGAGGATGTGCTTACCTGAAAGCTAAATCAAATGATGGTTTTTAACTAGGGGAATCAGGAAATGTTTATTTAAAAATTAGAATCAGAACAGGACCCATCCTAAATGATACACTGAGTATATCATGGTGAAAATGGGGAAGTGAAACTATTTTGGACAAGGGCATACAATTGAGTATAAATTTGGGGTAAGAAAAGGACAAGGTGTGCTGGATTGTGTTCTTGTGGAGGAGACAAAAGAGACAGAGTTAAAACTATAGATGTGGATCAAAAACAGAAGTACATGAATGCTAGTACAGTGAGCTTGAATTTCACCTTGTAAGCAAATGGAAGACTTTGAGTAACACGATCACAAGCAAGCTGCAGAGTGAAATGGGAGTAGAGGATGAAGAGAGATAATCAGAGTCCAATGTCTGATTACTAAGTCAGTTATACTGGTTATCAGAGCTTGGATTAGAGAGACAGCAACAGAAGCAGAAAATAGAATGGTCATGAAGAGCATTGCAAGTGAAGTATTGGTATACACATGAGGAAGCAGAGAAGGTTTAAATAACAATGACTTATCAAGCAACTCAGCAAAAAAGAAGCAAAAGCAAGGTTCTTGGACTTTCCAGAAATCATTCCTTGAAAAAGTAAATGATAACTCTATTAGTAGACTTGGATGTAGGAAATGTGCTGTGCAATAAGAAGGGATTATTTGGTCATAAACTAAATAATACTGATTTCTAGAAAAAAGGAAGTTAATGATAAAATTTGAGAGCATGGATAGTTCCATTTGTAAGTAGATAAGACCTAACAAAATATATTTTTAGATTACTATAGCAGGACAATCAAGGATTATGTATGTGTGTCATATTGTCTGGTTTGAACATATCTTCAGCAAATTTAGCAACATCTGATTCCACGTTATAGGATGTATGAAAACAATAATAATGCAACCATTTTTTGTTTGTTTGTTTTGAATTTTTGAACTCATATTCTTCACACTAAAAAATGTATACAGATCATCTACAAATTACCAGGTGTTAGAAGGCAGAGGCACAGTAGAATGGAGCAGAGGAAGGGTGGAGAGATACATGAACAAGAAGAGAGGTCCTCAGACAGCCCACAGTCCTACAGGAAAAACAGATGATATCCATTCTGACTGCAGGTTGAGGCACCCGAAGGAAAGAAGAAATACAATGGCCAGAATGTGGGAGCAACCTAGATGTTCGAGAGATGAATGGATAAAGAAGATGTGGTGTTGTACACATGTATTCAGCCGTGAAGAGTAGTGAAACTGAGTTATTTGTAAAGATGTGGATGAGCCTTACTACAGAGTGAAGTAAGTCAGAAAAAGAAAAACATATATGGTATATTAGGGCATATATATGGAATCCAGAAAAATGGTACTGATGAAACATTTGCAGGGTAGGAATAGAGATGTAGATCTACAGAACGGACTTGTGGACACAGCAGGGCAAGGAGAGGGTAGGACAATTTGAGACAGTAGCATTGACATATATATTGCTACCATATATAAAAGAGAGAGCTAGTGGGAAGTTGCTGCATTAACACAGGGAGCTCAGTGCTTTGTGATGACCTGATGGGGTGGGGGGTGTGATGGTGGGTGGGAGGAAGGTGCAAGAGGGAAGTATGTATGTATATATGTAAACATGCATACAAAATATGTATACATATGGCTGATTTATGTTGCCATACAGCAAAAACTAACACAACATTAAAGCAATTGTCTTTCAGCAACAACAACAACAAAAAACAGGTTCATATTCATTCACTCTCTGTATACATTCACATGTTATAGAGTTTGCAACAAATCATTTTGTTACAACTCTTCTGAAGAAAAATATAATTAAATCAAATATTCAGCAATAACAAAACATTTTTTGTTTAAATATTTTATATATTTGCCAATTAGAAAAATATAAAGTGGTAACTCAAAATTAAGAGACTATTGGAATAAGGGCTTAAAAACATAGTACTTGCAGCTTTGTCTGATTTTTTTCCATTTCATAATCTTAAATATATCTTTTTTCTAAGCTCAAAATCTCTGTTATATACACTTTTATAACACACTTGAACATTGCAAAACTGAGCCACGTGTATTTTAGGACAAATATTGGGGAAGCTATGTTCAATACCAATATCTATCCCATTAAAACAATGGAAGCATCAGGTAAGTAACAACATTTAGACAGCAAGTCAATATGACTATGAAAGGTCTCCAATAATGAGCAAATTCAGACCAATACTAGTTTGAGTATTTGGCCTTCTTATTGACAAAGGTTGCTTTCAATCACACTGTATCTATTACCATATCAATCATCACTCCAAATGAATACAATGTTATCATTGACAAAGACATCACTTAAGCTGAGAAAGTAAAGATTCTAAATAACAAAATAATGAAAGGTCCGTTGTTAACAGCAAGAAAATGAAAAATACACCTTAAGAATTTATTCATAGGAAAGTAAAGAAATTGAGGACCACCACAAGAACAAAAGCTTACTTGCTCACAAGGACCTTGAAATAGAGTACACTTAATATCATACTGTTATTTATTAAACTTAATGCAACAGGGTATTTTCTTTGGTATACAAATTAAGACATGGAATTGAACTGATAAAATGATTTACATGCAGGATTAAAATATTGGCAGCTTTATAGAGTGAAATGTCACTTTTTGTCGTACTTTCAAGTTTTACATTTCCTCCTTTGAATCCCTGTCAGCCTTCATGAACAGTGGAGGGTTTAATCAATGCTTGAGGTAGCAATAGCATAACACTGAGTATTTTTCTTGCTAATAATCAAAATAAAGTTAGTAAACATCATAAAATAGAGTGAAACACACATACATTATCATATTACAAATTAAATGATTCCATATTTTTAAAAAATGTGCATTTAAAAGAAGCTTGCATTTCCATTAAATGAGCTGTTTTATAGTTACCCATTTAGCCTAAGGCGTTTAGTTTCAACAATAGATTCAAAGATCTGGAAATTTAAAATCTGCAGTTATCACAAATAGAGCCATTTTTTTCTTAATTCTATGATGCAAAGCTCTTGTAGAATCAGACTGTGTGCCTATATGTGTGTGTTTCAATGTTCTTCAAAGATTTGGGTTAATTTGCAGTTTTATCCCAGTGTAACTTCAGTTCAGTTGCTCAGTCCTGTCCAACTCTTCGCAACCCCATGGATTGTATAGCACGCCAGGCTTCCCTGCCCATCACCAACTCCCAGAGCTTACTCAAACTGATGTCCATGCAGGCAGTGATGACATCCAACCACCTCATCCTCTGTCGGCCCCTTCTCCTCCTGCCTTCAATCTTTCCCAGCATCAGGGTCTTTTCTATTGAATCAGTTCTTCACATCAGGTGGCCAAACTATTGAAGTTTCAGCTTCAGCGGTCCTTCCAATGAATATTCAGGACTGATTTCTTTTAGGATTGTTTGGTTGGATCTCCTTGCAGTCCAAGGGACTCTCAAGAGTCTTCTCCAACATACAGTTCAAAAGCATCGATTCTCTGGGGCTCAGCTTTCTTTATAGTCCAACTCTCACATCCATACATGACTACTGGAAAAACAAAACTGACTAGATGGACCTTTGTTGGCGAAGTAATGTCTCTGCTTTTCAATATGCTGTCTAGGTTGGTCATAGCTTTTCTTCCAAGGAGCAAGCGTCTTTTAATTTCATGGCTGCAGTCACCATCTGCAATGATTTCGGATCCCCACACCCCCCAAAAATTTTCCAGTGTAAAGAGACATACCATTAAGATTCCCTTGAATTCAGACAAGTGAAGTAAAAGGTAAAGGGTGGAGTCTCACATAAAGAATGTGAGATTTCTATTCAGTTAATTTGTTTATAAACCAAAACAATATTCAGGAAACAAAAGAGAGGAAAAGATGGCAAAAAAATGACAAAGCAAATCAAGAGAAAAATTTCAAGCAGATTCACAGGAATGAAGAACCCACATGGAATAGCATGACACATATCACCATTATGGCAGATCATACAAATGAGTGTGAGGAATGGCTGGACAATTTCATGGTGGGGGTAGGAAGAACCTGTAAAGTGTGGAAGCATAAAGGTCATACAGAAGGGATGTGAGAGGAAAGAGGCTTATAGCAATCTGCCTTCATCAGGCCAATGATTCCTACTCACCTAGAGATTGCTTCTCAGATCTATACATGGTCTCAGCTTTCAAGTAGAAAGGAAATACTGTTGCTACTTATGAATGTTTTAAATGACCAGGATGTAGTTCTCCTTCGAAGGTTTGGAGAAAATAGTTTAACTAGAAAATAAAACATCCTTTGATTTCAAAATAATTCTTGTAGATTAACTTTTCTTTTTTGTTGCTTATAAATAAAGTCTTAAGTTTAAAATCTTTGTATAATGAGAAAAGAAATAAAAATTAGTAAGCAAGGTTTTTCTTTCCAAATAAAAACTTAATACATGATTTTCACATAACACAAAGCAGGTAAATATTTCAATAAGCAAGGGAATATAGGACAGTTAACCAATATATGTTATATTTGCAATCTTAGTGATCTATTAAAACTTTTTTTCTCTTTTAACTTTTATATTAGAAGCATATCTTTCACAATTAGCACATGTCAACAATTTCATTCTCCTTATTGGCATATATACCTCACCATGCATCTTATGTCCTCCTCACATATCTAGGCCATTGCCTCCTTGAACTGAATTACACAAGGTAGACTGACTTTTGACATTAGTCCTAAAATGGCATTGCTATTTACACCTTCATTTTTGAACGAAGATATATTCTCTTCTCATAGTTACACTTTCATTTTCAAATTCTGAACATTTTACCCTCAGTTGTAACTATATTTGCCAATGTATGTCTTTTCATAGACTATTTTATATAGAGAATTAACATATTACTCCTCTAACCATTGGAACTAGCATCAAACACTAGTCTGGGCCCTTTATTAAATCACAGTTTGTATCTTGAAAACTTTGATGCCAATGAAAACTTTTGTTATTTCATGAAGCATATTGCCATAGCACTTATGAAAGTTTTAAAAAATAAGAACACCATATTTAATAACTCCTTTTAGAAGGACTAATTCATTTAACTAAAAAAAAAATAGGAAAAATTGGAAAATAAAAGCCTGCAGTGAGGCACATTTTGAAATCCTAACGAGAAGCTGGGATATCAAATTACCCTACCAGCGTGAAATGGGTATTACACAGACAGATTCTTATCTGATAATAAAATAGAAATAGAAACCAGAAGACACTGAAAGAAGTTTCTAACCAGTGTGAAGGAAGAGACTGCATGTAGAGCAATTTTATTCCCCCCAATGTAAAATAAAGAATTTATGAGAGAGAAATTGTTTTAAAAAAGACATGTTGCTTAAGTGTAGGGGAAAAAATTAAAATGAGCTAAAAGATTTTTTTTAAAAAAAGACCTAGACAGGAAAAAAGGCATTCTTTGTAAAGGATTAAGAAAAAAATGTTAAGGGGGCACCTTATAAAATTCTGATCTTCCCAAGCAATAGGCAGCCAAAATGGTGAGAGACAAAGAAAACTGAAAGCATTTCTATAGCTCTTACACCTGGATTTCATAAATACCACCTCATCATTAAAGTAAAAAATGCTAATAAAAGTAGAAATAAAGCAATTACGACACAGTAATGATCCAAGGATGGTTTCAGAGAACCAAAAGTTTCTGTTTTCAAATTTATTTCCTCGTGGATATCAGAGCTGAAATATTTCAGATCACTGGTTCTAGCCAAAGGCCTCTAGCTAATAGAGTTTTTGTGTCTTTATTTCATAGAAGAAATATGCAAGGACTGCTGCTGCTGCTACTAAGTCGCTTCAGTTGTGTCCGACTCTATGTGACCCCAGAGATGGCAGCCTACCAGGCTCTTCTGTCCCTGGGATTCTCCAGGCAAGAACACTGGAGTGGGTTGCCATTTCCCTCTCCAAGGCATGAGAGTGAAAAGTGAAAGTGAAGTCACTCAGTTGTGTCCAACTTCATGATCCCATAGACTGCAGCCCACCAGCCTCCTCCATCCATGGGATTTTCCAAGCAAGAGAACTGGAGTGGGGTGCCATTGCCTTCTCCGATGCAAGGACTAGGGAATTAAAAAAAAATAGTTAAAGCAACAAAAAATAGCTGTTATTTATAGCTAATGTTAATATCCTTAAGACAATAATAGCTAATGCATATACCTAATAAATACATGCTATTCAGCTGGCATATTCAAGGGAAAATTACCATATAATTGCTTTATTCAGTTTTTGCCTATCCCAATATCTCTTATTTACAAATTTTTGTCAAGATGCTGTGCATCTCTGCTCTTTAGGAATTAAGTTAAACCAGTTTGTGGTGGGTAATATGGCAATTGTAGTTTAATGAGGCCTAATTGTCATTTGAATAATTTTTTCTAGTTTATTTGAGTTCATATTATTCCATTTTCATCTGAAGAATTTTTGGTACCCCATGAGGATAGAAATGTGCCTATCTCTATGTTCATCTGCCCACTTCAGAAGTGTTTACAGAAGTACTCTACAAGGCAGTTTACATGTGTTATTTGTAAACATCACAAGGATCTTGCAAATAAATGATTACACCCACTTCACATTCGAGGAAATTTAAGCTTATTGATGCAAATGACTTACTTTTGGTCACAAACCCAGTGAGTGGGCCCTGGCTCATATAACTTTGGAGCCCATATTATCTTTACCAGACTATTCAACCTCAAATCATGAGTATCAGTCCTCTTCTGATGATGATTACAGATCTGATGATGCAAGCATATAGAAATAAAGTCTGAGCCTAATGCCTATGAAACAGGAACATAAAAAGAAAATGATAGAGGACTGATTAGAAGTCTATAGATTACTGTACACCATTATAGATGCTTTAAAAATGAAGAGAAAGAAACTGGAACTGACCAAAAATTTTTTTTAAGTGAGTTACACAGAGTTACTGACATGGCAAAATATTACATTGTTATATATATACACATTATATATATGTATTAAATATCACATATGTATGTATATGTAATTACATATTTAGATGTATGTATTATACATCTAATTAATATTTAGATGTATGGAATATACATTTAATGTGTATTATATATATTTATCCATTTCTTAAAATCTTTACATTTTTTCATTTTCAAGATATGATTTTTGTTTTATGTATTGTGGTTGAGAAAAAAAATGCCCATGTA
Organism: Capra hircus; assembly: GCF_001704415.2. Classification (NCBI taxonomy): domain Eukaryota; kingdom Metazoa; phylum Chordata; class Mammalia; order Artiodactyla; family Bovidae; genus Capra; species Capra hircus. Next base: position 42,854,363 of record NC_030821.1, read on the forward strand.
GATATGACTAATACATTGTAAGAAAAAGAACTTAAAGATCCTACTTTACAAATCTTATACAAGTTATTATACTGTATTCCTAAAAGATGAGAGCTCCCCAATCTCTTAACATCTGATAATTTTCCTTTATATATATAATATAAAACTAAGATATATAATATTAAAAAATATAATATAAAATGTATATATACTATATTACATATATAATATAAAACATAATATGTAAAGATAAAACTTTACATATATATAATATAAAACTAAATTTTATATATAATATAAAACTAACCAGTCCATCCTAAAGGAGATCAGTCCTGAGTGTTCATTGGAAAGACTGATGTTGAAGCTGAAACTCCAATACTTTGGCCGTCAGACGCGAAGAGCTGATTCATTTGAAAAGACCCTGATGCTGGGAAAGATTGAAGGTGGGAGAAGGGGACTACAGAGGATGAGATGGTTGGATGGCATCACTGACTCAATGGACATGAGTTTGGGTAAACTCCAGGAGTTGGTGATGGACAGGGAGGTCTGGTGTGCTGCAGTCCATGGGGTCGCAAAGAGTCAGACACGACAGAGTGACTGAACTGAACTAGAGGTAAAACTATATATATATATACACATACACATATATATATACACACACATATATATATAATATAAAATCGTGTATACAATAAGGAGAGCACATTAAGGAGAAGGTTTCCTTTCCCTGTATGATATTACATCATGGACTACTTTGTGGGGCAATGATTATTTGTCTCCGTATGTTTGATGCAGCTCAACAAAGGGGATTTGTTCAGGTCACCAGTTTAAGTTCTACCACATTGTATTCTACCAAATTGACAGATAAAAAATTACTTTCTGAAGTTTTAGAATTGGGCCAAGCAAGGTATCAGTATGAAACAAAGCAGAGAGAAACCATTTCTGGGGAATGGAGCAAGGAAAGCTGAAAGAATGAGAACCATTCTTTGCTAATTCCAGGGTGAATGCCTGAAGTTAAAGTAGTCTCAAGCAGCCTCATTTTCCATGAGAGAAATAGCACACAACTCAGGGGAAAATCCCACCCAGGAAGTCAAGTCATCCACACAGTTCAGATTGTTTCTTTGATGGTTTGGTTTCATGTTTACTCACATGCTTACATTCTGAGCTCAAGAGGAAAAAGACTCATTGGCTTTCTTATTAATTAGTTCAGAATTATACTGAGACCCTGTGATGTACTAGGCACCATGCAAGCTATTAGGGATATCTACATATATCACCTAGTAATTTCATGGAGAGTGTAGGAATATTAAGAAGGATAAGAATTTCAAACTTGGGGAAACCTTTATATAACGATGAATTGCTTCTTTAATTATAGATACACTTCATTTTTAAAAATTGCTTTTAAAAATTACATGTAAATATCATGTTTAGAATAAGGTTTATAGTTAATTTGCTTTTTTTCTAAATATCAGTTCTCAAAACTCAGTTTTTAAACTCTAATTCCCACATTCTCAAATCATTTGCTTAGATTTTAGAAATGTGATTTCTATTAAAGACAACAGGAATAGTGTTTCTTTAAACTCCAACCAGTACTTTGAAAAATTACCTCTATTTAAGTATTACAAGCCTTTCCAGCTGTTGATACTAATGTTTACCAAAAGTTGAATTTGAAAAATGTCCACAGATGTAAACAATTTTATCAGAATTTTCATGATTTTTCTTTGTGCATAAACTACCATGTTGAATCATTTGAAAAGTGTTTCCAAGAAAATTAAATTTTTTCATAGCTTAAAAATTGTTCCTTGCAATACTTAATAATTTTCCTTTAAATAGGAAAAACATATATGTTTTTATGTATATAAAAACAGCAGCAAATATTAATTTTATAAAATTTAAATATGAAAATATATCAGATATATTTTTAAAATTTATTGCATTTGAAAAACTTTTCCTGAAATTCCATGGAATTCTACATATGATAAAAAAAGACACAAGTTATGTAATATTCATGTGACATAGTAGAATCTACTTTGAAGGCAAATTCTGAGTAATGAGTACCTTTCCCATTTAGAGAGTGAGAGAGTGAAAGTTGCTCAGTCAAGTCCAACTGTTTGCAACCTAGAATTTTCCAGGCCAGAATACTGGAGCGGATAGCCTTTCCCTTCTCCAGGGGATCTTCCCAACCCAGGGATTGAACCCAGGTCTCCCGCATTGCAGGCGGATTCTTAACCTGCTGAACCACAAGGGAAGCCCAAGAATACTGGAGTAGGTAGCCTATCCCTTCTGCAGCAGATCTTCCCAACCCAGGAATCAAACTGGGGTTTCCTGCATTGCAGGTGGATTCTTTACAAACTGAGCTATCAGGGAAGCCTTTTTCCAGCTTAAGCCTAAGCTTTTTCATAAATGGCAATTAAGATAACATGTTAACATCAAATAATTTCATATGATTATGAAGAATGACAAATGTTTTATTTGTGCAATTTAAATAATTAATGGTATGCTACTAATCCAAGGTGTCTGTTTTGTTCATTTCCATTTCCTCCTCAAGGCTAACAAAGCAGCACTTTCTAAACAAACAATGGATCTAGTTGTATAATTTATTGATAGTAATTTAATAATAACAATTTTGACAGTGTGTATTTGTTTAGTACATTACCATTTGCAAAGCATTTTGTTTTATTCTCAGTTTGTCATTCAGTTATTTTAAGAACAGCAAATTGCATATGGCTGCAGTCAGGTAATGCGCTGTGACAGATTGATGGAAACAGTGATGCCAAGAATGACACATCCTGGAAGCCACCCTTCCAGGTTCAGCCACCACCTCCCTGCCTTACTCAACCCTCTATCTGTTCCCATGACTTCTACTACTTCCACTACAGTAACCCGTGTGTGTGTGCTAAGTCGCTTCAGTCTTGTCTGACTCTTTGTGACCCCGTGGACTGTAGCCTGCCAGGCACTTCTGTCTCTGGGATTCAGTAGGCAAGAATACTGGACTGGGTTACCATGACCTCCTACAAAGGATCTTCCAGATCCAGGGATGGAACCTGTGTCTCTTACCTCCTCTGCACTGGTAGGTGGATTCTTTGCCACTAGGGTCAACTGGGAATTTCATAGTAATGCATAATGATACATGCTTGGTTAGGTATCTGTCTTCCCAATTACACACACAGTTTCTTGAGTCTAGGCCCTTTATTCTTTTCCTGAGTATCCTGTGTGTCCCAAGCACAAAGTAGGTTTAAAATCTTAATGGAAAATCAATGAGTCCTTAATTTTCAGGCCAGGGAACAAAAGCTAAAGGGGAAACAACTCATGTTTCTAGTATCAGGTTAGTCCTTTAGCTCTAGATGAACTTGAGCTCTGCTTTGCGGTATAAAATTAATTTTGTGTAGGAACTGACTTGTTAGGAATTCAATGAATTCAACTAATGTAATAATAATAATAGTAATAAAACAGAAATGGATGAATGTATTGTTGTTGTTCAGTAGCTAAGTCTTATCTGACTCTTTGCAAGGTAGACCACCAGACTCCTCTGTCCATGTAATTTCTCAGGCAAGAAAACTGAAGTAAGTAGCCATTTCCTTCTCCAGGGGAACTTCCTGACCCAGGGGGTCAAACCTGTGTTTCCTGCATTGGCAGGCAGATTCTTTACCACTAAGCCACCTGGGAAGCCATACATTCTATCAAATAATTATGGTATTTACTGATACCCAATAATTACAGTCTTCAACTTTATACTTACCTAAATCATCAACCCAGGTCATTGTATGATGGGGCACGGTGTAAGGTTTGAGATCAAATTCTTTGGGGTCACAATTTAGTGCTGACATTAATTGCTGGATCTTGGACAAATTTCTTAAACTTCTGTGTGTCCCAGTTTTCTTGTCTGTGAAATATGAAAAACAATATTATCTTCTTCTTCAGATTATTTTTAGGGATTCCTTGAGTTTGGGCTCCAAAATCACTGCAGATGGTGAGTGCAGCCATGCAATTAAAAGATGGTTTCTCCTTGGAAGGAAAGTTATGACCAATCCAGACAGCATATTAAAAAGCAGAGACATTACTTTGCCAACAAAGGTCCATCTAGTCAAAGCTATGGTTTTTCCAGTGGTTATGTATGGATGTGAGAGCTGCACTGTAAAGAAAGATGAGCTCCAGAGAATTGATGCTTTTGAACTGTATGTTGGAGAAGACTCTTGAGAGTCCCTTGGACTGCAAGGAGATCCAACCAGTCCATCCAAAAGGAAATCAGTCCTGAATATTCATTGGAAGGACTGATGCTGAAGCTGAAACTCCAATACTTTGGCTGCCTGATGCAAAGAACTGACTCATTTGAAAAGACCCTGATGCTGGGAAAGATTGAAGGCAGAAGGAGAAGGGGACGAAAGAGGATGAGATGGCTGGATGGCATCACCAACTCAATGGACATGAGTCTGAGTAAAAACAGAGTTGGTGATGGACAGGGAGGCCTGGCATGCTACAGTCCATGGGATTACAAAGAGTCGGACAGGACTGAGCAACTGAACTGAGTTAGTAATAGAAAACATTATGCAAACTAGAACTTGACAAAAGTAATTTTCAATAAATGTTATCTATTATTATGACTATTTTATATTTATTTTTATCAGTGTCTGAACAGTTTAGAAGGCCTTAAACTTGAACTGCATCTGACTTTTCCAATTAGCTGTAACTAAATACCCTCTGAAAGGTAGCCAGCTCTAATACTGATCTTAGAGAATTTCAATTCAGTTGTTCTTAGTGGCAGGATTTCCTATTCAGAATATTTTTTCTTGTAAAACTGAAGTACAGATTCCTTTCAATAAAAATTTCAGCAAGTTGTGTTTCCATTAAGGAGGTAGAGGTGAAGGTGGAGAACTATGCCTGGTCATAGGTGAATTGTTTATGCCCATGTTTCAGACTTACTGTAGCTAAGTTCCACTTAGCTTAATTTGAACTATGTCTCTTTTAAAGCACATATTGCTGCTTTAGAATAATACTCAGCTTTCCTCCTTGCCTTGAAATTATCATCTTAACTGAAAAGCAGGTAATGAATAAGGTCACCCTGAATCTACATGAAAACTGTACTTTAAAATAGGGGAAAAAAGTCTGCATTTCCAAAGTTGTTACTGATAGCTAACTTTATAGCCATAATTCTATTTTCTTGTATCTTTTATTTAAATTTAGTCAAGTTCTTCTCATTATAAATGATATCAATAAATGTAAATTCTTTCATCCTTTTTGCTTTTATAATTTTGAAACAAGGTACAACATTATTTAACTCAATTTTGTCTTTAAATTGCATGAGTAGTAAATAGTTCAAGGTTAGCAAAAGTTTCCTGGACTAAACATTATATCCTTGCCATATGTCTGTGTTGTATTTTGGAGGACATTAGGGAGGCCTTGTACAATGTAAATATCCCAAATAAAAGCTTTAAAGGAGAACCATTCATCTAGATATTTTGAGCTATATCTACATTGCATAAACTAACAGCATTGTCTAAAATATCTGCTTGACTATATGGTTTTCTCACTTACCTAATTATATGACTTTACATAAGCCATCTTAACTGGTGTTGGTCACTTGAGGATATAAAAGGAATTTATTTTAGAGAGAGTAAATAAAAGTACAAGTCTGATATTTCATCCGATGGAGTTTGTCGTAATCATTAAGACAATGAATTAAGTGCACAGGATCCTTTAATGATGAAGAGAATAGAGTGAGTCATTGCCTTTTTTAGTATGATGAATATTTATTCAGAACTGTCAGGAATACTTACTACATACTATGTCATGTTCATTAAACATGTTATACAGCAGTCTGTCAGGGAGAGAATCAAAAGATATGCTAGAGAAAAATATGCTTCACAAGCAAAAGAGGTCATCATTAATTCAAAAGCAGAATACACCATTGAAAACAATATTTTTCTTTCCTGTTCCTCTCCCAACCCCCAATATTCAAAATTCAATAAGATGGCATCAAATACAAAGTGTCACACTAATAAAATCCTAGATGTTCCCTTGATATATGTCAGAAAATTGGAACAGTGTGGTTACATGCAAATAATCGAAGCCTTTAGTACACATTATTATCAAAAAGAAAAAATATACATACAGCTCCTATGGCCAGAAAGTAACTAGTAACTAGCCATAATTCACTACTTCATAAATTATATTATCATCAGAAAATATGTATAGTAATGGAAGAAGAAAAAGGAGGAGAAATGGGAAGGCAAGGAAAAAGAAAGCATGTACTGTTAAGATCACTAAAGCAGAACATAGACTGACCTTTCATCACCATCTTTTGGAGAATAAATAATATGAGGTAGCTTATTTAAAAATTTAAATGAAAAGTAGAAAGTAACTCACTGTCATATGAATTTGCATTTTCAAAGCAGTTCTGTTAATCTTGAACGTTTATATCCTGAGCATGATATATTTATAAGTTGCTTGTTTAACCAAGTATGATCTGTATATATTGAAAAGTGATTTCCTTTAGTTTTATCTTTAACTACTGAAAGGAGATCAACCCTGGGATTTCTTTGGAAGGAATGATGCCAAAGCTGAAGCTCCAGTACTTTGGCCACCTCATGCAGAGAGTTGACTCACTGGAAAAGACTGTGATGCTGGGAGGGATTGGGGGCAGGAGGAGAAGGGGACGACCGAGGATGAGATGGCTGGATGGCATCACGGACTCAATGGACGTAAGTCTGAGTGAACTCCGGGAGTTGGTGATGGACAGGGAGGCCTGGTGTGCTGCGATTCAAGGGGTCGCAAAGAGTCGGACACGACTGAGCGACTGAACTGAACTGAACTGAAAGAAAACTATGAATTGTAAGTGGGACATTAAAAAGCAATCAACAGGACTTCTCTGGTGGTCCAGTGGTTAAGACTCCTGACTTCCGGTGCAGGGGGCACGAGTTCAATCCCTAATCAGGGAGAAAAGATCCTGCATCCTGCATCCTACATGCCATATGATGTGGAACCTAGCTAGGGTTTGAGTTATTTGAGTTTTATTTGCTTGCTTGTTTTGATGTCAGAATGAAATTCCTTGGGGAGGAAAAAGGATATAATCCCTGGGGAGCATAGTTAACAATTCTAGGGACTTTTAGGGTTAAGAGTGTTCCATCTGTGAAGAGCTATCTAAGGGAGTTATTACAAAGGATTATTAGTAACAACTCCACTGCTTCCTTCTCAAGGGTAAACCAGTATTTGCTGATTATTTTCTCTTTTCTGTCAAGAATTACTAAGTGGGGAAATTTAGAAGATCTGGATTTATTTAGGGCACCCACTAGTCATAAGAGCATAGACAATTTTTACTAAAGCTCACTTTTCATAATTTGAAAGTTGGGAACAATAATATTTTTCCTACTCTTGAAAATCAACTTCTTAGAGGTTATAGTGATATAATACATGTGATTAAAAACAAACAAACAAACAAAAAACCACTGGTAAATGATCTATCTGCCAATGCAGGAGATGTAAGAGACCAGGGTTTGATCCCTGGATTGGAAAGATCCCATAAGTATCTTCAAATAAAATAAAATTCTTGTTTGAATAAATGTGGGATATAGCTGCTTCCTAGGATGGAAATAAAAATTACTGGAATAAAAACTATTTAAGAAACTGATTTGAAAATGGCAACCCACGCCAGTATTCTTGCCTGGAAAATTCCATGGACAGAGAAGGCTGGCTATAGTCCATTGAGTCACAAAGAGTTGAACATATCTGAGCAGTTGAGCACATGTATAGATTTAATATGTGTCAAAAATCTGCTAGAAAAATGTGCTTCATAAGTAAAAGATATCAACATTAATTCAAAACAAGATAGTCCATTGGAAACATTGTGTTAATATATTTTTCTGTTTCTAAACCACTACCCTAATTTTTTTTTTTTTCTTACTACCCCTGGTATCATTCTCCCCACCTTTCTTTATACAAAGGAAAAATTCTTGTTTGAATAAATGTGTGACGTAGCTGCTTCCTAGGATGGAAATAAAAATTACTGGAATAAAAGCTATTTAGGAAACTGATTTTCAAATCACAAATAATTACCATATTTTTACAGATGTAAGAGTTGGACCATAAAGAAGGCTGAGGACCAAAGAATTAATGCTTTAGAATTATGGTGATGGGAAGACTCTTGAGAGTCCCTTGGGCAGCAAGGAGATCAAACCAGTCACTCCTAAAGGACCCTGAATATTCAGCTGAATATTTAGCTGAAGTGCCAGTGTTTTGGCCACCTGATGTGAAGAGCCAAGTCTTTGGAAGAAACCCTGATGCTAGGCAAGAATGAGGGCAGAAGGAAAAGGGGCGGCAGAGGATGCGATGGTTAGATAGCATCGTCAACTCAAGGGACATGAATGTGAGCACACTCTGGGAGATGGTAGAGGATAGAGGAGCTGGGCGTGCTGCAGTCCTCTGTTTCTTCACCGGAGTTTGTCTAAAATGAGTCCTATTTTACAGGTTTATCAATTTGCTATTTCTTTGACCATTGTTATTATTTTTCCAGTTATACATTTAGGAATTCTTGACATCACCTTGACTTTCATTCAGTTCCTCAATCCCTGTTACACCTTTTGGAGATTTGCTTGCTCCACCTGTCCTCATGCCACCAGCTAATCTACATCTTTATTACTTCATCACTGGATCACTAAGATAGCCTCATATCTGGTTTCTCTGGTAAATAGCTCTCTCCTCCAATCTATCTTTTATGCTTTTGACAGACTCATTTGGTAAGGGGCCAATTTCATCATTTTACTTCTTTTGTCAAAAATTAAAAAGGGCTTCCTCTTATCTACCACATTGAATCCAAATTCTTCTGTTTGCCTTTCACTGTGCTTTATTATCTTTCTCCCCCTTGCAAATTTATTTTATTGTTCTGTGCCAGAAAAACCTGTCAAAAGTATCTCTTAGTTGTCCTTTCCAAATGCAGTAGTTAGACTCTAAATTTGTCGTGTATCATTACTCCTAAACTGCGTCAAATAGGAAGGATTTCTTTGCTTCTTTTATTTCCAAATTCCAGTCATTGTTAAAGTCCAATCATTTCACACATTTACTAGAAATCATTATTTTATTTTGATCTCATATTCCTTTATTTGAAGCACTTATTTTCAGTTTCAGTATGTTCAGTATGTTATACATGAATAATTAATTTTCATTTCTAAAACTACCCTCTTAGTCAAACACTATGCTTATTGTACAGTGAGTAGAATCTTAATCAACCTTCACAACAATCCTAGGAGGTAGAGATTCATAATGCCTATAGATTAACACCTCAAGTTTCCAGAGACAATGAATGACCCTGAAGATCCTCTATTCTCCCTACAAAGAAATATTTTATTTTGCTTAATTTAAGGTTGTCAAATTTAACAAATAAAAATATGGTAAGAAAATACTTAAATTTGAATTTTACTTAAAAAATCAAATATTTTTGTATAAGCATGTTCCATGTAATATTTAAGACATATTCATACAAAAATATTATTTATGGTTTACCTGAAATTCAATCAACTGATTTCCTGCATTTTATTTGAAAAGTTTGGCCTAAATCTGACATGGATCTCAAAACTTTTCATACCAAATAGTATATTTTTCATATGTTTGAAGAATATGGACAATAACAAGGCCCCTCTTCCCCTGGGATCAGCTTATACTTCTAGTGAAAGTAGAACTAGATGTTGGCTCTCTGATCTTCCTCCTGGATTGCTCCAATACATGGCTATTAAACATAAAATATAAAAGAAAAAATAATTAAATTAAAAGCAAAATCTTTGGGACCAAAAGAGAAATAAAATGCTAAGCAGTCAGTGGGGCTTAAGCCACACACTCCTAGATTCTTGGTCTAGAAGCAGGATTAGAAGGAAAAGAGACAGACTCATGAAGGAAAAGCAGAAAAAAGATGCTGAGCATAAGACGGAGTCAGGAGTTAAGGGCAGTAACTGAAAGTAGGATTTGAGGTAGGTTTCTTCACTCACGAAAAGTAGCTGGACAGCAGCCATTGCCAAGCAATCCTGAGGTTATGCTCATGTCGTATTGATGCTTAAGGAGGTGAGATATATTTCTTACTTCAGTTTTTTCATTCAAAACCTTAGGGCTACCAGCCACATTTTTCACAGAACTAGAACAAATAATTTCAAGATTTGTATGGAAATACAAAAAACCTCGAATAGCCAAAGCAATCTTGAGAAAGAAGAATGGAACTGGAGGAATCAACTTGCCTGACTTCAGGCTCTACTACAAAGCCACAGTCATCAAGACAGTATGGTACTGGCACAAAGACAGACATATAGATCAATGGAACAAAATAGAAAGCCCAGAGATAAATCCACACACATATGGACACCTTATCTTTGACAAAGGAGGCAAGAATATACAATGGAGTAAAGACAATCTCTTTAACAAGTGGTGCTGGGAAAACTGGTCAACCACTTGTAAAAGAATGAAACTAGATCACTTTCTAACACCGTACACAAAAATAAACTCAAAATGGATTAAAGATCTAAATGTAAGATCAGAAACTATAAAACTCCTAGAGGAGAACATAGGCAAAACACTCTCAGACATAAACCACAGCAGGATCCTCTATGATCCACCTCCCAGAATTCTGGAAATAAAAGCAAAAATAAACAAATGGGATCTAATTAAAATTAAAAGCTTCTGCACAACAAAGGAAAATATAAGCAAGGTGAAAAGACAGCCTTCTGAATGGGAGAAAATAATAGCAAATGAAGCAACTGACAAACAACTAATCTCAAAAATATACAAGCAACTTCTGCAGCTCAATTCCAGAAAAATAAACGACCCAATCAAAAAATGGGCCAAAGAACTAAATAGACATTTCTCCAAAGAAGACCTACAGATGGCTAACAAACACATGAAAAGATGCTCAACATCACTCATTATTAGAGAAATGTAAATCAAAACCACAATGAGGTACCACTTCACACCAGTCAGAATGGCTGCGATCCAAAAATCTGCAAGCAATAAATGCTGGAGAGGGTGTGGAGAAAAGGGAACCCTCCTACACTGTTGGTGGGAATGCAAACTAGTACAGCCACTATGGAGAACAGTGTGGAGATTCCTTAAAAAATTGCAAATAGAACTACCTTATGACCCAGCAATTCCATTGCTGGGCATACACACGGAGGAAACCAGAATTGAAAGAGACACATGTACCCCAATGTTCATCGCAGCACTGTTTATAATAGCCAGGACATGGAAACAACCTAGATGTCCATCAGCAGATGAATGGATAAGAAAGCTGTGGTACATATACACAATGGAGTATTACTCAGCTGTTAAAAAGAATTCATTTGAATCAGTTCTGATGAGATGGATGAAACTGGAGCCAATTATACAGAGTGAAGTAAGCCAGAAAGAAAAACACCAATACAGTATACTAACACATATATATGGAATTTAGGAAGATGGCAATGACGACCCTGTATGCAAGACAGGAAAAAAGACACAGATGTGTATAACGGACTTTTGGACTCAGAGGGAGAGGGAGAGGGTGGGATGATTTGGGAGAATGGGAATTCTAACATGTATACTGTCATGTAAGAATTGAATCGCCAGTCCATGTCTGACGTAGGGTGCAGCATGCTTGGGGCTGGTGCATGGGGATGACCCAGAGAGATGTTGTGGGGAGGGAGGTGGGAGGGGGGTTCATGTTTGGGAACGCATGTAAGAATTAAAGATTTTAAAATTTAAAAAATAAAAAAAAAAATAAATAAATGAAAGAAATTTTTTTCCAACATGACTGGCAAAATAAATAAATAATTCACTCAAGTTAAAAAAAAAAAAACCTTAGGGAAATAATAGATAGCCAACAGATTTATTCTGAGGATCTAATGATGAACACTCTTTAAAGCAATAAGTCAATAAATTAGAACATTTCTAGACAGCACCTATAATCAGGCTATGAATGTGATTACAACTTTAAAAACACAGTCTCGTTATTACATTGAGGTGGTAAAACTAGGTCATTTACTCTTGTCTTTAGAAGTGGAACCTGAAGATCAGATTAATTAAGTGTTTTATTCCAACCTATACTAAGGAATAACAGGGGTGGCTCAGAGGTTAAAGCGTCTGGCGGCAATGTGGGAGACCTGGGTTTGATCCCTGGGTCAGGAAGATCCCTTGGAGAAGGAAATGATAACCGACTCCAATATTCCTGCCTGGAGAATCCCAGGGACGGAGGAGCCTGGTGGGCTACAGTCCACGGGATCACAAAGAGTCGGATGCAACTGAGCAACTTCACTTTCACTTTCTTTCATACTAAGGAAGGGGGCTTCCTTGGTGGCTCAGTAGGTAAAGAATCTGCCTGCAATGCAGGAGACGCATGTTTGATCCCTGGATCAGGACAATCCCCTGGAGGAGGAAACGACAATCCCTTCTAATATTCTTGCCTGGGAAATCCCATGGACAGAGGAGTCTGGTAGGCTACAGTTCATGGGTGTTGCAAGAGTCAGATACGACTGAGTGACTAAACCACCACCACATACTAAGGAAATGTTTGGGCCAGGATTTGAACCCAAGTCTGACCAATAACCACTGTACCATGTGTGCTGTTATCAGTGGTGTAATTTATTAAGTGGGAAACAAAGCACAGAAAGAAGTGATTAAGTTCAGATAGTCAGTAGATGGTTGGAAGGAGTGAAAAATAAGCAACTTCACAGAAAACAACCATTTGAATTTTCAGACTCTAAGCATGATTTGTCACCAAAGATATATTTAATTATATTGTGGATAAGTTCATATATATTGGTTTGTAAACTGACCCTATAAACATGGAGGACAGGGAGGCTGAAAAAGAGGCAGATCACTGCAGACTGGTAAGCTAGGGAACATATGAGGCTTGTCTTGGGCAGTCACAAGATGAGCAGGTCTCTACACCTGTCTTCCAGAATCTTAAAAGGTTATCTTCAGACTTCAACTAGGTTCAGTCACATCTACAGTCCAGATGGTCTCAACACACATTTCTCTCTCAAAGCTGTGTCCTTGAAATAGTTACTATTGTGGGAATGGTGAGCAGAAGGTAACTTCCAAGGACAGAGGAGGAGGTGAGGGGCCACTAATTGCCCAGGTCCAGCTCTTGGTCATGTCCTCTCGATGATCTCCTCCAACAGTGCCCTCTACTCTCTCATCAATTACTTTATCCAGGGGAATGTTAGCCTTAAAATAGATGTTGAACAGATGTGGCTTGGTCAATCTTGGGGCTTCCCAGGTGGCCCTAGTGGTAAAGAACTTGCCTGCCAATGCAGCAGACATGAGACTCGGGTTCCTTAGATGGGTTGGGAAGATCCCTTGGAGGAGGGCATGGCAGCCCCTTCCAGTGTCTTGCCTGGAGTATCTCATGGACAGAGAAGCCTGGCAGGCTACAATCCATGGGGTCGCAAAGAGTCAGACACGACTGAAGTGATTTATCATGTACCCACACACAGTCAATGTATTGATAGTGAGAATTCATCTTCCAAGGATCATTCCTATCTAGCTGAATAAAACAAATATATATATATATACACATAAGGAAGTAAGGAGTCTCGATGAAGGTGAAAAAAGAGAGTGAAAAAGCTGGCTTAAAACTCAAAACTCAAAAAACGAAGACCATGGCATCCGGTCACATCACTTCATGGCAAATAGGTGGGGAAACAATGGAAATGGTGACAGACTATTTTCTTGAGCTCCAAAATCACTGCAGACAGTGACTGCAGCCATGAAATTAAAAGACACTTGCTCCTTGGAAGAAAATCTGTGATAATCTAGACAGTGTATTAAAAAGCAGAGACATTGCTTTGCCAACAAAGGTCTGTATAGTCAAATCTATGGTCTTTCTAGTCACATATGGACATGAGAGCTGGACAATAAAACAGGCTGGGCACTGAAGAATTGATGCCTTCAAACTGTGGTGCTGGAGAGGACTCTTGAGAATCCCTTGGACTGCAAGGAGATCAAACCAGTCAATCCTAAAGGAAATCAACCCTGAATATTCATTGGAAGGACTGATGAAGCTCCAATACTTTGGTCACCTGATGTGAAGAGCTGACTCATTGGAAAAGACCTTGAAGCTGGAAAAGATTGAAGGCAGGAGGAGAAGGGGACGACAGAGGACAAGATGGGTGTATGGCATCACTGACTCAATGGATATGAGTTTGAGCAAACTCCAGGAGACTGTGAAAGACTGGGAAGCCTGGTGTGCTGCAGTCTAGGGGTCACAAAGAGCCAGACATAACTGAGCAACTGAACAACAACAGGGCCCCCTTGATTAGAGTTTAGGCATTTGCTTTCCAAGCTGTAATATCTGTGGAACTCACCTGGTACCTATGGTTCTGAGGAAAAATGGATTAGTGAGTGTGCTTTAATGACTACAGCAAATAGCCCAGAGCCAAAAACCTAAGTATACTAACATGATAAACAGTTATATGTCACCTGTTTCACTTTCTCTTCCAAAGTAGATGAGAGAATGGAAGAACAGAGGAAAAATGGGCAGGAAAGAAGGCAGCTTACTCCACATAGTCAATCATTCATGGACCAAGGCTCTCCATCTGGTACCAACACACTCCCTTACAATCTCAGAACTTTTTATTGGATTCTCCATCTGATTACCCAGTGAGTAAAGATCCAGCATGGAAAACAGTGCAAGAGCTTATGGAGGCCAAGTCAGAAGTGATAGTAGGTTACTTCTACCCATATTCCATTTTTTAGAATGATAGTGCGACAGGCTCACTGTAGGAAAGGCTGGCCATTGCTGTCAATCTGTGAGCCTGGGAGGGAAGTAAAGTGCATTTGATGAAATAAGGGCACTGTTCCACCCTAAACCTATAAAATATGAAATGGAGCCTAGTTGCAAGACAGTCAAAACCAACAATTATCATAATTTGGCATAGGAAGAGATTACCATTGGCAGTCTCAGACTGTGCTTTCAATTCTTATTAATTTTATCACCAGTGGTGGCTTCTTTTCCCTCCAAGGATATCAAGGAATCTTATGCTTTATTTCTGGAGGTTTCACTGAAGCCTCTTCTTGTAGCCTTAATACATTTAGAGGTATAAGTGATTGATATGCTCTTCAAATGTAATAAATTCATGACCTGATTATTTATGATGGTAACTTCTACTTGTGTAATGTTTTATAACAAACTCTCTCATACATTATATCACTATATCTTTCAATATATGCTATTATTTCTAATTTCATAGACATTCAATCAAACACAAGTAATAGGCTTGCCCATCATAGCCCAGTTTGTAAATCAAAGAGAAAATCAAATACAAGATTCTTTGTTTTTTAAATCCAAGGTAAGCATTATTTGCACTTTGAAAACACAATTAGAATAAAATGGCTATTAAAACTCCAGATTATCTTTTTGCACCCTTTGCAATTATAATATAGATATATTAACCTATTCATTACCACTGTGTGTTTACTCTTGTTCACATATTCAGTTCAGTTCATTTCAGTTCAGTGGCTCAGTCGTATCCGACTCTTTGTGACCCCATGAACTGCACCACACCAGGCTTCCCTGTCCATCATCAACTCTCGGAGTTTACTCAAATTAGTGTCCATTGATTTGGTGATGCCATCCAGCCATCTCATCCTCTGTAGTCCCCTTTTCCTCCTTCTCTCAATCTTCCCCAGCATCAGGGTCTTTTCAAATGAGTCAGCTCTTCACGTCAGGTGGCCAAAGTATTGGAGTTTCAGCTTCAACATCAGTCTTTCCAAAGAATACCCAGGACTGATTTCCTTTAGGATAGACTGGTTGGATCTCCTTGCAGTCCAAGGGATTCTCAAGAGTCTTCCCCTACACCACACTTCAAAAGCATCAATTCTTTGGCACTTAGCTTTCTTTTTAGTCCAACTATCACATCCATACATGACCAATGGAAAAACCATAGCCTTGACTAGATGGACCTTTGTTGGCAAAGTAATGTCTCTGCTTTTAAATATGCTGTAGGTTGGCCATAACTTTCCTTCCAACGAGTAAGCATCTTTTAATTTCATGACCACAGTTACCATCTGTTGTGATTGTGGAGCTCAAAAAATTAAGTCAGCCACTGTTTCCACTGTTTCCCCATCTATTTGCCATGAACTGATGGGGCCAGATGCCATGATCTTCGTTTTCTGAATGTTGAGCTTTAAGCCAACGTTTTCACTCTCCTCTTTCAATTTCATCAAGAAGCTTTTTAGTTCTTCTTCACTTTCTGCCATAAGGGTGGTATCATCTGCATATCTGAGGTTATTGACATTTCTCCCAGCAATCTTGATTCCAGCGTGTGCTTCTTCCAGCCCAGCATTTCTCATGATATATTCTGCATATAAGCAAAATAATCAGGATGACAATATACAGACTTGACGTACTCCTTTCCTGATTTGGAACCAGTCCATTGTTCCATGTCCAGTTCTAACTATTGCTTCCTGACTTGCACACAGGTTTCTCAAGAGGCAGGTCAGGTGGTATGATATTCCCATTTCTTTCAGAATTTTCCACGGTTTATTGTAATCCACACAGTCCAAGGCTTAGGCATAGTAAATAAAACAGAAATAGATTGGTTTTTTTTTTTTTTTTCTGGAAATCTCTTGCTTTTTTGATGATCCAGTGGATGTTGGCAATTTGATCTCTGGTTCCTCTGCCTTTTCTAAAACCAGCTTGAACATCGGGAAGTTCACGGTTCACATATTGCTGAAGCCTGGCTTGGAGAATTTTGAGCATTACTTTACTAGCATGTGAGATGAGTGCAGTTTTGAGGCAGTTTGAGCATTTTTTGTCATTGCCTTTCTTTGGGATTGAAATGAAAACTGACCTTTTCCAGTCCTGTGGCCACTGCTGAGTAGCAGGCAAATTTGGCCTTGGAGTACAGAATGAAGCAGGGCAAAGGCTAGTAGAGTTTGCCAAGGGAACACACTGGTCATAGCAAATACCCTCTTCCAACAACACAAGAGAAAACTCTACACATGGACATCACCAGATGGCCAACACTGAAATCAGATTGATTATATTCTTTGCAGCCAAAGATGGAGAAACTCTATACAGTCAGCAAAAACAAGACTGGGAGCTGACTGCGGCTCAGATCATGAATTCCTTATTGCCAAATTCAGACTTAAATTGAAGAAAATGGGGAAACCACTAGATGATTTAGGTGTGGCCTAAATAAAATTCTTTATGATTATACAGTGGAAGTGAAAAATAGATTTAAAGGACTAGATCTGATAGACAGAGTGCCTGATGAACTATGGACAGAGGTTCGTGACATTGTACAGGAGGCAGGGACCAAGACCATCCCCAAGGAAAAGAAATGCAAAAAGGCAAAATGGTTGTCTGAGGATGCCTTACAAATAGCTGTGAAAAGAAGATAAGCTAAAATCAAAGGAGAAAAGGAAAGATATACCCATTTGAATGCAGAGTTCCAAAGAATAGCAAGGAGATATAACAAAGCCTTCCTTAGTGATTAGTACAAAGAAATAGAGGAAGACAATAGAATGGGAAAGACTAGAGATCGCTTCAAGAAAATGAGAGATACCAGTGGACATGGAGGAGGCCTGGCATGCTGCGATTCATGGGGTCGCAAATAGTCGGACACGACTGAGTGACTGAAGTGAACTGAACTGAACTGAACTGAAGGGAACATTTCATGCAAAGATGGTCTCAAGAAAGGACAGAAATGGTATGGACCTAACAGAAGCAGAAATATTAAGAAGAGGTGGCAAGAATACATAGAAGATCTGTACAAAAAATATCTTCATGACCCAGATAATTATGATGGTGTGATCACTCACCTAGAGCCAGACATCCTGGAATGTGAAATCAAGTGGGCCTTAGGAAGCATCACTGTGAACAAAGCTAGTGGAGGTGATGGAATTCCAGTTGAGCTATTTCAAATCATAAAAGATGATGCTGTTCACATATTACCTACTCTAAATGTGCCTACTATGTCATTTTAGGCAAGGGTTCCACATGCCTGCAGGGCTGGGTTTGATTAGTTGGTGACATGCCAAACATAATTTTTTCTGGATGATGAAAATTAAAAGTTACCTTTTGTTCCTGCTGAGCCTTCAAAAGTATTTCAGTGAAATATGCATGCCACTGTCATTATCATGGATTCCATATTTGAAATTCCATCTATTCATTACAATTTACTTGTAACCCCCAAATCAATATTTGCAGTCCTTTTGAGGATCATCTGTGCACATGTACATGACAGCAAAAGGCTTGAGTTTTCCAAGGAACATTTTCCCAGATGAGGCTGAACAAAGCAATGCTCTGACTTCTTGGTGTTTTAAGTAGAGGGTCATTACTTTACAAGGTTGTGTTAGTTTCTGCTGTACATCAATTAAGCACACTTATATCCCCTTCCTTTTAAGCCTCCCTCTTTCCCCTCGACTTCTTATTTAACTTTCACATTGTCAACAGTGTTCTTCATTTGGCCTATTCAGTGCCACATTTTCCTCTTTTTTTTTTTTTTTTTTTTTTTTGCTTTTTCTTCATACTTTTACTTTTTTTAATTGTCCCCAAGTTTCGTGCTGAAGTGCCGTCTAGTGTTCCTAAGTACAAAGCTGTTATGTCACTTGTGAGAAAATGCATGTGTTAGATAAGCTTTGTTCAGGCATGAGTTGTATAGTTCTGTTGGCTGTGAGTTCACTGTTAATACATCAGAATATATTAAATAAGATGTTTTTAATCTTCTGATAGCTCAGTTGGTTAAGAACCCACTTGCAATGCAGGAGACCCTGGTTTGATTCCTGGGTCGGGAAGATCCACTGGAGAAGGGATATGCTACCCACTCTAGTATTCTTGGGTTTCCCTTGTGGTTCAGCTGGTAAAGAATCCCCCTGCAATGTGGGAGATGGGGTTCTATCCCTGGGTTGAGAAGATCCCCTGGAGAAGGGAAAGAATGTCTACTCCAGTATTCTGGCCTAGAGAATTCCACAGGCTGTGTAGTACATAGGGTTGCAAAGAGGCGGACACAACTGAGCAACTTTCACAACAATCAGAAGAGAAGGTTATGTATCAGTTGGTTGATAAAAATGTGATGGGAGGCTTTGAGGAACCTAACCCTGTATTTTGACAAGGAGCAATGACTCAATTGCTAATTCAGTGTTTATGATGATTTTACAAAACATAACTACTGTGAATAATGAAAATCAACTGTACATGGCTGTCAGCCACAATCAACATAGTTCCAAACCCTTTGAGCAAAGAGTACAAATCTTTTTTTTTAAGGTATACACTTGTCTTTTGTAATAATACAATAATGTCAGCAAGAGAATTTTGATATTACTTATATAAAAACAAAATATCTTACTATCCTTTGACCTAGTTTATGATGAAAAACTAAAGGTTTTAGTGATTACAAGCAGACCAGAGATATTTGACATTTAAGAGAGAGAGGTAGATTAATGATGTTTGATAGACCAGGTGTGCTGCTCTTAAAACATATAAAGTAGGTGTATGTCCATTTCTTTTCTCACATTAGAACTTGGTAAACATTGTGAGAAAAGCATAGATTCCAGTATTCTCTTCCAGCAGGTCAGAGTCTGCTTCCCTGAAACCATCACTAGAGACATGAGAAGGAATGGAGGATAAACATTTCAGGGCAAAGAAGAATTTTAGTAATCTAGCAATGGTAAACCCTGCAAATGATTTCTGTTCCTTTTCCTCTAGAAACAGAACCTTGGTGTGTTCTTCACTGTCATACATGGTGAGAGTGAAATGCACTCTTCATGTAAAATGCTTGTAGATGAATTTGCTATGATATAAAGATAGGCTACATCAAGAAAAAAAGAATAAATACAAGGTGGTCAATAATAGAAAATCAAATGTGTTTATTCTAGATTTTCCCTGGTTCAATTACCTCCACTAACATATAGTAATATTCTTCCTCTACCCTCTTTGGTATATTTGGTAAATGCCATAAAACAATAACTACAAAGGGCTTTCTGCTTATGGCTGTCAGTTTTTTTCAGTTGCCTGAGTCCCCAGAAGGCTGAGCACCAAAGAATCGATGCTTTTGAACTGTGGTGGAGAAGACTCTTGGGAGTCCCTTGGAGATCAAACCAGTCGATCCTAAAGAAAATCAGTCCTGAATATTCATTGGAAGGACTGATCCTAAAACTGAAGTTCCAATACTTTGGCCACCTGATGGGAAGAACTGACTCACTGGAAAAGACCCTGATGCTGGGAAAGATAGAAGGCAGGAGGAGAAGGGGATGACAGAGGATGAGATGGTTGGATGGCATCAACAACTCAATGGACTTGAGTTTGAGCAAGCTCTGGGAGACAGTGAATGGCAGGGAAGCCTGGTGTGGTACAGTCCATGGGGTCACAAAGAGTCAGACACAACTGAGGGACTGAACAGAAGCAACTTGTTTCTTCCTTGTCATGATACTTGATCATTCCTATTTAATAGGGCTTCCCACGTGGCTCAGTGGTAAAGAATCCGCCTGCCAATACAGGAGATGCAGAAAACTTGGGCTTAATCCCTGGATCAGGAAGATCCCCTGGAGGAGAGCATGGCAACCACTCCAGTATTCTTGCCTGGGAAACCCCATGGACAAAGAAGCCTGGTGAGCTACAGTCCATGGGGTAGCAAGAGTTGGACATGACTGAGCAACTAAGCATGCATGCATGCATTAAATATGGAAGTTATCCATCCATCAGTCAACCAATCCTTCTCTCTTCCCCTACACCCTACACATTTACCTACAACATCATCATACAATGCCAATGCTTATTAAATCACCTATTGTCTCTTTTTGCTAGGAAATGGGGATTACTTTTTCAACAAATATGTATTTTTCTAATTTGACAATGTGCTGTACATTGATGGCTTTTAGGGCATTTAAAAGTTTGTATTATTATACAACCATGTGATAACTGCAATACTTACATACTTGACTTATCACTTGGATAAATTCTATGAACATTTTAAATTTTGGTAAACATTGAAAACAACACTCTAGGAAGGGCATATAAACTTGAACATCCTCTAACAGAGTATGTGGGTGTTATTTTCCCAAACCCTCTCCAACTCTAAAATCCGCATTTCTATTTTACTCTAATATTTAGGCAAAAACTAAAACAATACAATGCAAGAGAGAGAGAGAGAGAGAGAGAGAGAGAGAGAGAACAGAAGGAGAGATAAAAGAGAAGAATCACAGAACATAAAATCTTAATTTACTTTTATAGATTATTTTTAGTAGATTAACCACTTTCCTATATTTATTAGCCATTTGTACTTCACTGAATTATCTATTATATCGTTTACCCATTTATATTTTAAGGTACCTTTATTTGTAAACTTCCCTGGTAGCTCCAATGGTAAAGAATCTGCCTACAATGCAGGAGACCCAAGTTTGATTGCTGGGTCAGAAAGATCCCCCTGGAGAAGGGAATGGCAATGCACTCCAGTATTCTTGCCTGGAGAATTCCATGGAATAAGAGCCTGGTGGGCCACAGTACATGGAGTCACAGAGTAAGACATGACTAATTGACTAACACACACAGATTTGTGAACACTTTAAAATGTATATTATTTTAAAGAATACTATTTTTATATTAGAGGAAGCCTTTCACATAGCAATATAAAGCGATGCTTTCAGTAGTACTCTACAGTTACATTTTGCAATACAGATATTTGGTGGGTTTTGTGAGATGTGTGTGTGTGTGTGTGTGTGTGTGTGTGTGTGTGTACTCAGTAGTGTCCGACTCTGCGACCACATGGACTGTAGCCCACCAGGCTTCTCTGTCCATGGAAATTTCCAGGCAAGAGTACTGGAGTGGGTTTCCATTTCCTAACTATAATTCAGAGCAGACTCTGTATGAGAAAATAATTAAATTATTATCCTGACAGGATACAGTCCAAAGAGTCTTCACAAAGAGTCGGATACGACTGAGCGACTAACACTAGACATTAAATCGGGTATCTTCCCCTTCTATTTCTCATTTCTTTCTTTCAGTAACTCCTCTTCTTTCCTCTAATAATAGTGTTCGTGTATAGTGATTTAACTACTAAAATTTATTACCTCTCCTTCATCTTGTTCTTTTCCATTTTTTCCTTGTATAATACATAAGGCTAAAGATCTAAGATCAATATGATATTAGCCTAAACTGAACAGTCTTAGAAAGCTATTCTCAGTAGGGTTTCCAACAGTTAGACAGCTTGCCAACAAGTGTTCAGTGCTACCCTGAATGTAACTGAGTGGACATCAAACTTCAACCAATAAAAGCCTGGAAGAAATTTTCAAATTATATGTCCTAAGCATTTCCAACAGACATCATGCCCACAGCATATCATTGTGGTCAGTTTAGCAAGTATTAATAGCCAATATTTATTCAACATTTATATTCTGGGATCATTCAAACCATTTAAATGTATTCATTCATGTCATTCACATAACAGGACCTCAAGGCAGGTACTATTAAAAATTCTTACCTTAAAGCTGAGATAACTGGGGCACTGAGAGTTTTAATCATTTGCACAAGATCACATAATCAATAAAGGTTACAGGAAATTTAGAACCCAGATTATTTCATTGTAGAAGCTTTGAATATAGCTATTAGGTTAGTGGTTGTTTGATGAGTCGAAAGACCTCAAATTTAATCTTGTGTAGTTGGCATCCTAAGGATGTCTAGAATTCAACTGTATGGAACTGGAATTGCCAGTAAACTCTGCAGAGTCGTATTTCAGGGCCACTGGAGAATCTTCACAGGTTCGTAGAACTGTCAAACTGCCAAACATGCAGCCCCACCTTCGGATTATATCTTGGCCTTAGAATGCTACATCTAAAGGTACCATGAGCTACCCAATCAAAAAGAGAGAGAGAGAAATATTTTCCAAAACAATATTGAAGAAAACAGCATTGAGTATTTGGGGATGAAAGTGAATCTCTTAAATTACTCAAAACTCCTAATATCTGTTCTCAAAGCAAGATTCTCAGAAGATGATCAGCCATGTAAGAACTGTTGTGTTTGACTCTCAAGCTGAGCAACAAGCTGAAACAATAGCCCATTTGTCAAAATCACACTCAACAATCAAAGATGTGCTGCCTTCATAGGACATCAGATAAAACAAAATGATGTGGATGTTTCTGAGGGTCCACTGTATTATAGGTTCTGGCTCTGTGACTTCAATTATTTTTAAAAATATTATCTTCACAATATAGCTGGTGAATTTAGTTTTGGTAAATTGGTTGCTATTGTTTCAAAGCATCCTCTAATTTAAATGCAGGAGCTTCTGTATTCCTTTCTCAGGTTCAGAATCAAATCCACCTTTTAATCCATTAAAAGGGAGGTATGAAAACCTTCATTTTAAAGATAAGGAACCCAAGACTCCTCAGATTTCATAGCTACTAAGTGGTAGAACCAAGCTGTAAACCTGGACTTTTTTTTTTTTTTTAAACTGTCTGCCTACAATGTGGGAGACCTGGGTTCAATCCCTGGGTCGGGAAGATCTCCTGGAGAAGGAAATGGCATCCCACTCCAGTATTTTGCCTGGAAAATCCCATGGATGGAGGAGCCTGGTGGGCTACAGTTCATGGGGTCGCAAAGAGTGGGACACAACTGAGGACTTCACTCACGCACTCAAAAACAAAAATAAACCTGAGATTATCTGTTATTCAAGCCAACATGGTGACATCTGAACCCCGGTCTCATCAATATCCACAACATCTCTTCTCCATGCTCAGTATTTTCAACTGCTGTTCATATGAAATTATTTTAGGACTTTATCACAAGTCTGGCTTCCTCCTTCTGAAAATATGTTAAAACTCTTTAAAGACAGACACCAACACCTGACCACTCTTTTCTGACCACCAGAGGATTCTATCTCACACCTTAGCCTCTCTAGGCTTCAGTTTTCCATAAATTGGTTTATGACATTTAAATACTTTATTTCACAGAGACGTGAATTTCAATTAAATCACATGGCAAATTTTCTAAATTATACATTGCTATACTTTTGTACCAGCATTAAAATTACAAGAGGTATATTTGAAGTTCAGTATTTTTTCAATAATTATCTGTAGTCATAAGCTTTTCTCTTAAAAGATATACTATGATTTCTATTGATATACATTCTACATACTTCAAAAGGTCTCTGTTTCCTAAGCATTAGCTTGATGTTTCATATGGTGCACAGACGGAGTGTATCTTGTACCGTCTCTAATTTGCAAATCGAAAAAGACAGGAAGTAGAAACCATTTGGTAAATTAATGAAACATTTAACAATTATACAAATTTTGTGACTCCAAAATCAGTACATTAAGACTTTTGATTCACTTATCTTTAATTCATGTGTAGTTCACTGATGCAAATGTTTTGGATATAATGTTTCTATTGAATCAAATGTATGCTCCATTAAAGGCTCTGAGTGACCTTAGGGCCTTATCTGACTTAATTCAAATGATATTAATGATGGAACACATTCTCATTTACTATAAATTTTTAAAAACCTTTCATACCATTGCTCAGGAAAATGATTGCCACGGGTGGCAACTTTTATTACAATGAAAACTTGTGTGGTATTTATTTGCCTATTAGATTTACTCTTGATTAGCATAGAGACAATTTCTGGGATTTATTTGATTTTTAAACTATAAAATATACAATAAATATATAGGAAAAGAATAATATCAATAAAAAAGCAAGGAAATATGTCATTATTTCTAAAACTTCATGCTGATCTATATATTTCCAGACATTTTTATGTATGTATATATTTTATGCAGTTATGTTTTACAGTATGCTCTCTTACTAAATATATTGTAAACATTTTCAAAATCAATAAATACATTTCTTCAAATTCATTTCATTAATCTCTAGCATTTCAGCATATAAATGGAATGATTTCTCAATCACTCTTTATAGAAAGTCCTTTTTAGTCTAATTTTACTTGCTAAGTGATACAATAACTGTATTTGTGGTTAAATTTTATCCTAATACTTCACTGTTTCCTAGGGATAGATTACTAACATTGGAACTGCAGTCTTCAAGGGTTTAGATGCAGATTGCCAAAGTGATTCATAGAATGGGTTTATGGATTCTATGAATTGACTTCCCACAATCTCCTTGTTTTAAGGCAACACTGGCTGTAGTCATTTTTAAGTTAAATCTTTCTCAGTTCCATAAATGATACATCTTCTTGAAAATTGCAATTCTTTCCTGGTCATTACAATTTAAAATTGTTAATTGGCTATTTTAATATCTTTTCCTGCACAGTTCATGTTCATTTCTTTTTTATAAATTATAAATATAGCGTTCTTTTTTCTTTTTTTTTTGGTCTTAATTTTAAGAGTTTTTTTTAACATTTATTTAAGAATAATTATCTTCTCTGTTTAGATTTTTAACCTATTTTAAAATTTACAATTTTTTTATATGAAAAGTTAATGTGTCTTGAATGTAAGGGAGAAAACAATTTTGCCTCTTTTCTAGAGTTTTTTGGTTGGGCCTGAGAATTAAACTGACAAAGGGCAGATTAATAGGAGAAAAGCATACAAATTTATATGTTTTACATAACACAGGAAATGAGCCCCAAAATAGTGGCAAAACCTAAATACTTTTATACTAGATTGAACAAAGAAAGGCAATTGTAGAAAAGGAACTAAAATGTATGGGGAGGCTAAAGGAAGATAAATTATTTTCACAGGTCTATTTGTACAGGCCTTAGTGAAAATTGCTCAATAAATATGTTATTGTCAGAAGTTATCATTGGTAGCTGACAGGCCCAGGGTCATTGAGTTGGGTAAGCCAGCTCATTTTGGTTCTGCATATTGACCTTGATTACTCTTTGTCTAAACTATGATACTGTAATATAATTATAAACGGGGCAAACCTAGAGACAGGCATTGTACACTAATTCTGATACTTGCGTGTGTTAGTCACTCAGTTGTGTCCTATTCTTTGCGACCAAATGGACTGCAGCCCACCAGGCTCCTCTGCCCATGGGATTTCCCAAGCAAAAATACTAGAGTGGATTGCCATATCCTTCTCCAGAGGATCTTCCCAACCCAGAGATCAAACCTGGGTCTCCTGCATTACAGGCATATTCTTTACCCTCTGAGCCACTGGGGAAGCCTATATCATTTGTAAGCTACTTATCATCTCTATGTTTCAGTTACTTTATCAGTAAAATTTGGTTGCTCATTCACATCTCTTGCCTTTGTCCATATGCATTTGTATCTTAATTTTTTCACACTGTATATTGATTTATTCAAATATATAATGAGAGGTGATAATGATATAGCTGTTGTTCCAGATGCTGGAGATACACTGGTTTCTTTTACAGCCCCTAGACTGAGTTCCTTGGTGCAATTTTTCTCTCTTGGTGCAATTACATAAAGCAATTTTTACTTATTTTTCTAGTAAATATTTAACAAAATAATTCCAGCAAATATTTAGCAAAATAATTCCCTGGGCAACTATAGTCTCATATATTCTAAAGCTGCTGAGGTTTCCCCACAAAGTGAGAGGTAGCCTATCCTTTTCCACTATCCAAGAAGTCCTGAGGTCTCAAGAAATTCCATTTGATGTTTCAGAGCATATTGAAGACACAGATTTGAGGGGAAAGGGAAGCTGTCTTCAAGGAGTGCTATTTTTATTACCTTTCTAACACTCTCTGCCATAAAAGAGAAATACTAGCATCTAGTAGAGTTGTCATGGCAGAAAGATCTGATATTCTCTAAAGATTATACTTGAACCCCTGGGAATGTATCTAGGAAATGAGAATATTGGCCTGTTGTGAGCTTGATACAAAACTGCAGAGGCCAAGATCATGTTTGCTTAAACCGTCAGGAAATTCAGATGGAAGGGACAGTGCTACCATGTCTGAGTGAAATACCGGACATCTTCCTCTGGGTTTGTGGACTCAGGATGCCCAGTTTTCAGTATTTATTATCAATGTGACATGTACTCCACCAATTGATGTTCCTCTGGGTTGCTTTAGAGCCCCATGAGCTGTATTCTCTTGGCAGCTGTAGTTATATAAATGGCTCTGGACTGGGAACACAGTTCTTTGTTAAGAGAGATATTCACAATTAAAGGAAGAGGCTAAAGACACACCAGCCCCTAATATAGATCTCCTTTCTGATGAAATCAGGAGAACTAAAAGATCTGGAGGGAAGCAAAAAGAGACCTGTGGATTATTTTAGGTTGAAACCCACAACTTTAAGTTTGCCCAATTCTACAAATCTTTATACATTTCATCCTTCAAGTAAGAAACCTTCCTGAGCATATATCATGCACTCAGAAAATAAGTTCATATGAGATTTGACAAGCTTTAATAAGTTATGACCAACCTAGATAGCATATTGAAAAGCAGAGACATTACTTTGCCAACAAAGGTCCGTCTAGTCAAGGCTATGATTTTTCCAGTAGTCATGTATGGATGTGAGTGTTGGACTGTGAAGAAGGCTGAACACCGAAGAATTGATGCTTTTGAACTGTGGTGTTGGAGAAGACTCTTGAGAGTCCCTTGGACTGCAAGGAGATCCAACCAGTCCATTCTGAAGGACATCAGTCCAGGGTGTTCTTTGGAAGGAATGATGCTAAAGCTGAAACTCCAGTACTTTGGCCACCTCATGAGAAGAGTTGACTCATTGGAAAAGACTCTGATGCTGGGAGGGATTGGGGGCAGGAGGAGAAGGGGACGACAGAGGATGAGATGGCTGGATGGCATCACTGACTCGATAGGACGTGAGTCTGGAATGAACTCCGGGAGTTGGTGATGGACAGGGAGGCCTGGCATGCTGCAATTCATGGGGTCACAAAGATTCGGACACGACTGAGCGATTGAACTGAACTGAACTGAACTGAATATGTAGTTGTCATTAGCATAATTTTTGAAATCATACGTAAATATGCACGTGTTTTAGAAATTTATATTGCCTATCTAGAGGAAAGTTTTTCACCTTAAAAGGTTCAATTTCTTCCCCTCCTGTTCTTTACCCTGGTCTGCACTCATTGTCACTGATGACTCTTTCTTTTGTCCCACATGTGGGCCTTCTATGGAAAACTATGAGGTAACTTTTAAAACAAATTATAATTATTGGTTTATCTGTTTATCTCTTCCATTAGATAATGAAACACACTGAACACAGTATATTCAGTCCTGGAACACTGCTGCTGCTAAGTCACTTCAGTCGTGCCTGACTCCGTGTGACCCCATAGATGGCAGCCCACCAGGCTCCTCCGTCCCTGGGATTCTCCAGGCAAGAACACTGCAGTGGCTTGCCATTTCCTTCTCCAATGCATGAAAGTGAAAAGTGAAAGTGAAGTTGCTCAGTTATGTCCGACTCTTCACGACCCCATGGACTGCAGCTTACCAGGCTCCTCCGTCCATGGGATTTTCCAGGCAAGAGTACTGGAGTGGGGTGCCATCGCCTTCTCCAGTGCTGGAACACAGTGAGCAGTAAATAAATGGCTATGAATTGACTAATGAACCACACTTATAAGGAAATACTAAAATATGTCGTTAAAAAAATCTTTTCAATTCTAGAATCATTGCAGAAGTTGATGCAAAGTTGGAAATTTTTCTACTTAAAAAATCACAAAATAAGATTATTTTTAGTAATTATGGTAAGAGTTAAAGAAAGTGAAATGAAAATATTCATTATTTTCATTTTTATTGGTTTAATTTGTAGAGTTAATATTTGAATGTACTCTGAACTGTGATTTTTTTCCTCATTTTCAGTTAGATGTATTATATTTTAAGTGAAGAGTTAATAGAAACAACAAATGACAAAACTTGAAATTGAGAAGGATTAAAGTTACCATAATAAATATTTCCTTTGAAACTTATGAGAATGTTTTGTGATGGTATTATTTAAGAAGCCTATGCTAGTCATTCTCATTATAATGTAATTTATTTCATAAAGGTGTACTTTGGTGTGGCACTTACAGTGATTTAAAAGGAAAAAGAATGCAATACATGATCGCATTTTACACTGGAGCTTAATTTATGTGGAAATCAAAGGAAAGACTCCCAAAAGCCCTTTGGTTCCTTTGCACAAATACCAAGTTACCTAAATACTGGCACACAGGACAGAAATAGCTGTGTATTTATCCTGTAATTATATGTAACTTAACCTTATAATTAAAGGAACAACAGTTGCCACGTACACAAAGTGCACTTACAGGAAATAAAAGCACTGTAAAATAAAGCAATTACAGAAATAAACTATATAATTAAAAAATCTCTTAAGGCAGCAACAAGACTTGCCCAACTAATTCTGAAAGCTGCAGGATAGTTACTCTAGATGCATTATCCTGTAGTTTACAAAAAATAGAAAATGCATCTTTTTCAGAAGCATGTTCTCTGGAAAAGAACACAAACAAGCTAAAACCTTTCATTTGTTCCCAGAGCTCCTATACCCACCCTGTTTGGGAAAAGACTGAAGTTAGAAGAGCATTCTGAACACTAATGTCCAAATGCATTTTTTATAATAAGTGATGATTCAAAGCAGACCTATCCATTGGCATTGAGAGAAACAGCATCTCTTTTTAAAGGCTCATCTCAGTAAGTAATATGTCACTTTTCCAAAAAAAAACTCAAAAGTAGTTGGACAGATATTTCTCTTTCTGAGTGCCATATATATTTGACCTTGTCTACCCTTTGTTCCAAATATGCATACAAGGACTGAGTAAGATTCAGGGAAGAACTTGCATGTTGTTCTCACCAACTTTCACTATAATTTCTCCAGAAATATCTTCTATTTCTATCCTAGCATTTGTTTACATTTTTGCAACTGTTTTTAATTGCATCCTCTTTTGTGGGAAATAAGATCTTATAAAGCCTTACTAATTTATCTCATATCACAGATAATGCACATGGAGTATCAAAAATGACTTCTGAATTTCTGACTTATGCAATTGCATTGATATAAAGGCCAGTCACCAAGACAGAAACTACTGATTAGTGTGGAATATGGCGAGCTTATTTTGGACCTGTTGGATTTGAAGCTGTTTCAGAACTCATGAATGATATTTTAATGTACACATATGAACTCCACAGATAGACCAAGGATACAGAGGATAATGGAAGTCATGAGTGTGGGTAAGGTTTTCTAGAGAGAGAGAGCACGTTGTGATAAACCCAGGTGTAGGACTAAGGTTGTGCAACAGTGACAAGGGATGAAGGGATGAGACAGCCATAGAGACTGAAAAAGACATGATTAGTCTGGTAGGAAGAAACACGAGAGAGCACAGGGCCAAAAATGCTAAGGAAAGGCAGTTTTTCCAATAAAGCAGGAGAATCAACAATGTTAAATGCTCCTGAGGCATAAAGGGATATGAGAACTAAAAATTACCCTTTGGGTTTAGTTTCATAAAGGACATTGATGACTGAAAGAGGTCACCAATGACAGTGGAGATTTACTGTATGTTTGTGAATCAGAGGACTTTTACACCCAGGGTATAAAACCCACAAGGCAATGTACCCCTTTAAGGCAGATCCCTGATGGAAAAGGAGGGCTCATCCAGATAAACATCCCATTTTCCACTTCTGATCAGTATAACTGGAAAAGTCATAGTAAGGGGTTGAGGGAAGATCCAGATGGGTTTCTGAGTCTGATTAGAAGAATCTTTTGGACCCATGAGCCCAGCTGGGCTGACATCCAGAGCCTCCTCAATGTACCCCTAACAGGGAAAGAAAAAGTCCTGATCTTTTCAAAAGTCAGAGAGGAAGCAAAGAGACCACTGAAGCCAAACTGGGACCACCAGGACAATGGAAGACAAAGGCTGACCCATTATAAAAATATGACCCTAAATGGTATCCAGGCAGCAGGAAGGAAACCTGTTGATTGGAATAAAATAAAGGAAATCAATCAGGATCCAACAGAATACACTTCAGCATGCCTAGAGCAGAGAATGTCTCTCAGTGTATTCCATTTCTGAACCAGAGTCATTGGAAGTGAATGGCAATCCTGAGGTTATATTTCACTTCTCAAAGTTCCTCTGACATTAAGAAAACTTCAGACACTGGAAATAGGACCACATACCCTTACCTCTTACCTAACTGAGGTTTTCTATTATTACTATGATGATGGTGATGATGATAATGATGATGACAATGCTAAGTTGCTCAGCTGTGTCAGACTTGTTGCTACACCATGGACTGTAGACCACCAGGCTCTGTTGTCCTTGAAAGTTTGCATGCAAGAACTGGTGCAGGTTGCTATTATCCTCTCCAGGTGATTTTACCAACCCAAGGACAGAACCCAGGTGTCTTGTCTTGCAGGCGGACTCTTTATCACTGAGCCACCAGGGAAACCCATGGAGCACAACTGTATAGAAACCATAGACATGATCTATTCCAGTCTCCTTGACCTAGGAAGTAAGTCTCTCCTAAATTCTGAGGAGGAATGGTTCAGAGACAAGAACAGTCGCTGAAAGAGGGAAAGAGGCTGAAGGTATATTTAATTTCCCAGACCCAAGTTATAGAGGCACAAAGCCTAGTCCTGGGGACTTCAGCCCCAAAGATCAAAATGATAGCCTTCACCAAATCCCTAGGGCTTGGTTGGGACAGGAAAGATCTTAAATGTTTATATAGCCTCCCAGTATGTCCATCCTACACATACAGGCCTATTTAGAAAGAAAGGGATAAGGTTAATTCTTAGAATAAACAGGTGAAACATGGCTTAAACATGTTGAGTTTCCTAGAAGCAGTGCAGCTTCTGAAAAAAAGGCATTAATTTACCTTAGTGATCATCAAAAAGGGAATATGGAGTTACTAAAGGGAAACAACCAAGCAGACACAGCTTCCAAAAGGGCCAGTAACTTGTCAATTACTCCTCATTCCTAAGAGACCAGAGCCATCAATTACTCCCTTATTCCCCAGTCTATACAAAGGAAAAGTATGGGGCTTTTGTACAGATCTGGGAGGTCATGAATGGCTAATTAATGAACATGGGAAATTATTTTCCCAAACTGCAGCTTGTCAACCCATTAGGAAATGCATCAAGGAACTCACTATGGGAAGGAAGCCCTGTAAAATGGATTTGTTAGTCATATTATTTCCTGACATGCAAAGCTAGTTGAGATATGCCCCATATGCACCTGATCAACCCCAACAACAGACCCGTCAGAGGATCCCAGATTAGATCCATCCAGACCAAAGGATGGATCCTGAGGAAGACCGGCAGACTGGTTGCACTATCATGCTCAGAGCACCAGGCAACTTCAGGTATTTCAGTGCTATGGACACATTTTCAGGATGGGTAGATGCTTTGCCTACTAGAACTAAAATAGCAGCTCAAGTGGCTAAAGTATTACAAATAGAGACAATTCCCAGGTTGGGGCTCCCAGGATCCCTACAAATTAATGATAACTCAACATTCCTGCCTCCTGCCTTAAGTAACAAAAGGGATAAAAAATGCCCTGGACATAAATGGCCCTTGCACTCAGCCTGGATACCCCAATTGTTGAGGAAAGGAGAGAGATTGAATCAGACCTTGAAAGGAACCTTAGTCAAACTACGCCAAGAGACTCAAGGAAATCAAATTGTTACTTCCAATTGTCCTGCTCTGCATGTGGTTAGCTCCAAGAGATAAGTTAAAGTTAAGTGACTTTGAACTTATGTATCGTAAACCGTTTCCCCAAGAAGTTTCACCTTCATCTCCTTGAAATGGAACAACTTCACGTATGCCCTATAGGTGTGTGCCCTCCAGGTAGGAGAAACCATGAAAGCATGAATTTCATAGAATACAAGCAGGTGCTACCAGCACCCACCAATCTGGCTCCCCACCACTTCAAGCCAGAAGACTGAATTAATAAAAAAAAAACCTGGAAAACAGGCAGCCTGCAAGACCAACTCACTTCTAAATGGAACAAGCCCCGTGGGTGATCCTAACCACCCACTCAGCCCTTAGGTTATAGAGGATGACTTGGTGGTTACATCACACCTGAATGAAGGAGTCTCAGAGCCCCAATCTCCAAGGAGACAACCTGGGACAACAACCCCCCTTGACTACTCATATGAATCTCTCTCTGATATGTGAATCAGACAGTTCAAAAGGGAAAAACACAGCTTTAAAAAGGGTAACCTAGATGCCCCAATAAGACCCTAGAATCATTATATTCACAAGGGTGCTAATAACCTTGATCAGGGAACATTGTATGTAACAGTATAGGTAACAAACACTATAACCATAGAAAAGGTAACTGTTACCATGGTGACAGAGGCCCAGGAGATCAACCTTGACTTCACTACATTAACTAGCTAATATTGTCCTGGGTAACCAAATTGCCCTACATAACCTATCAATTGAGAGGCACAGAGAGGGGCTTGAGCACCAGCCAACACTTTATGCTATTGGCCTTATTGAAGAAAGTGCAGACAGACTACTGGGAAAAGCAAATTGTCTTGGGAAACAGGTAGTCTAATCTAGCAGAACAAATTTGGAGCAGGGTAAAATGGACCCTGGCTTCCCAGGTGGCTCAGTGGCATCTGTCTGCAATGCAGGAGACACAGGAGATGCAGGTGTGATCCCTTGGTAGGGAAGTTCCCTTGGAGAAGGAGATGGCAACCCACTCCAGTATTCTTCTCTGGGAAAACTTGTGGACAGAGGAACCTGATGGGCTACATTCCATGGGGTTGCAAGAGTCAGACACATCTGAGTGACTAAACAGCAACAACAACAACAAAACGGGGCCTCCTTGGCATCACTTACTTTGTATTGATACCTTTTCCTGGGCCCCTTAATGACTATATTGTCTGGCCAATATTTGGGCCCCACATTCTATATTGTCTGCTGTCCCTTATCTCTAAAAGTTTAGAATCTATAAAACTCTAAATAGTGGCCATTCAGAAATAGGAACTGGAGAAGGCAGTGGCACCCCACTCCAGTACTCTTGCCTGGAAAATTCCATGGAAGGAGGAGCCTGGTAGGCTGCAGTCCATGGGGTCGCTAAAAGTCAGACACGACTGAATAACTTCACTTTCACTTTTCACTTTCACACATTGGAGAAGGAAATGGCAATCCACTGCAGTGTTCTTGCCTGGAGAATCCCAGGGATGGGGGTGGGGGAGGGGGGAGGTGGGGGCCTGGTAGGCTGCCGTCTATGGGGTCACACAGAGTCAGACATGACTGAAGTGACTTAGCAGCAGCAGCAGAACAGACAGGGCTGAAGTCCAATGACTATCAAATGAATCTAAAGGCAGTTGAGAGGTTCTGCTCCTCTACCCAGGGTTAGGATGATGCCCAAACTCATAGGAAGCAGTTAGAGAAGATGCGCCTGTGCTCCTCAGCACCCCTCCAAAAGGAGGAGCAGGACAAGAGGCAGAGGAGGGATTTCTGACTGCCAAAGCCTGTCAACTAACAAAAAGATGTACAAGTTGAGAGTTGCAAGTTTTATTTGGGGCAAAATGAGGACGGTAGCCCGGGAGGCAGCATCTCAGATAGCTCTGAGAGACTGCTCCAAAGCAGCAGTAGAGGAAAATCAATATATAAGGTTCTGGTGAAGGGTGAGTTCAATACCATGAAGCACTCATTTTACAAAAGCTTTTTTGTTATTCATGAGGATCTGATGTCACTGGGAAGGGATTTAGTGCCTCTCTAGATGTGAGGAGATGCAAGGATTGATATCAAAAAGTATGTTCCTAAAAACATCAAACTAGCTAAAGATCTGTCCCACTAGATTCCCTGAAACACAGAGTGCCTCACTCCACCCTGAACTCCCCTAGGAGTTGTCGAAGGTCAATAGCCACAGCAGCATGGGGTTCAAACTCCATGGCAGAAGGCAAGCGCCTTTGTTGTCCAGTCATTGGCAATGTTCTTGGTAAGTGCCAATTTGTAGTTGGCAAGCCCATGTATAATACCCAGGAAATAAAAATAGAATCTAAAAATAAAGTCTAACCCTTTTTTTTCTTCCTTTGTTCTTTGTCTGGTTTCACTTGCTCACGGTGGGCCAAGGGCAGAGGCCTCACAGCCAGCGCTTAAGACCAGCATTCCTTGTGTGAAAAAACCATGCAGACACCAACATCTCAGCTTGGAGGGGCCTGGTGCAGACGTGCTACATGAGCCCTTGTATTCAAGACAGCCATGGCTGGCCACGCCCTGTGAGAACTCCGCCTTCTTCCCGCGAGAACAATTCTATGTGAGAACTCCACCTTCTTCCCGCGAGAACAACTCTATAAAGCAGCCTTGTCCATGAGGCTCAGTGCTCTAGAGCACAGGCTCATACCTGTCCACTCTTTGCTGTTGTTGTGAAATCGCTAAGTAGGGTCCGACTCTTTTGCAATCCCATGGATTGTAACCTGCCAGACTCATCTGTCCATGGGCCTTTCCTGGCAAGAATACTGGAATGGTTTGCCATTTCCGTCTCCAGGGGATCTTCCAGACCCAGGGATCAAACCCCAAGCTCCTGAATTGGCGAGCAGGGTCTTTACCACAGAGCCACCAGGGAAGCCCATTTAATCAAAGACTAAACTTTCCTTTGCTTCTGAACCAAATTCAAGTCCGTTTCTATTGGCATGAACGGTGTCAGGCAGAAGAACACTTTTGGGGAACCGAAACAGGAGAATGAGTAACAAACTCACTGTTCAGAAACCCATTTAGTGATAGCCATTTAGTATCAGATCACTGATAAAACAGATAATATGCTATTCTTTGAGTAGTTATTTTGAAAGACTTTTTATCAAAATGCATTTGAAAAGAGATGTATATGCATTCCAAGCAGCATAATATATTCTGCCTTAGTATTCATAAGACTTTTATTCTGCTTGCCATCACCCTCTGATCCATGACATTTGAATCATAACTTTTAGACTTAGTTTCATTGTTTTAATTGACTTTTTAAAAACAAATAAGCAGAAATATTTAAATTTTTAAAAACTGGTATGTGTATCTTTTTTCCTTTTGACCCAATGTAAAAAGAAAATGGGAAACAAAATATAAATAAATGTCTATTCCTTTAAACATTTTTGAAACCCTTTCATCTTCTGTGCCTGTTTTTGTCATTTATCTATTTCACCGGAAAATCCCGTGGATGGAGGAGCCTGGTAGGCTGCAGTCCATGGGGTCGTGAAGAGTTGGACATAAGTGAGCAACTTCACTTTCACTTTTCACTTTCATGCACTGGAGAAGGAAATGGCAACCCACTCCAGTGTTCTTGCCTGGAGAATCCCAGGGACGGCAGAGCCTGGTGGGCTGCCATCTGTGGGGTCACACAGAGTCAAACACGACTGAAGTGACTTAGCAGTAGCAGTAGCAGTATCATCATGTTTTTTTCTTCTATCCCATTGTTCAATAAGTCCCTTGCTGTGGGAGCGAAGGCAATACATCTTGCTCCTAACGATATCCCTTTCAAAACCTAACATAGAACCTTGAACATTTTAGAGATTTCATAAATAATTGGTAAATAAAAGTGATAGAAATAGAAATATAGGATTTCTCACTCTACTAAGCACACATAATTTGCATTTCAATTAATTTAACATGTGGTTATAACTTTTGCTGATTTAAAGCCTTTGAATAGCATGCCTACAGCCCTAGGGAACACTCACTCTTTCAAAGATATCCTTCAGTTTTCTACTCTGAACAGACACTATGACAAAGAGGGACAGAATCTTTGTCCTCACTGGAGTAAGACCTCTGAGGTGTGCCCTATTAAGTGAAGTTTAAAGCAATTGACTACCTCTTTTTCTTTTACAGGAAGAGTATGCCTCCTTTGGAACTCTTGGAACTAACAGATTTTATTTTTCTCTTATTTTGTGTCACTTTATTTTATGGTTATGAGTTTCTGTTCACCCTCTGTTCCAGGCTTCTGACTCAACAATGACTTTCAGCAGATTTATAATCGTTGTCCTCCCGCATCCCCACCCTTTTTCTAGGACTCTATATTCCAATACGTTGTTGGGAATGGGGTTTTTATTGTTCAGTCACTAAGTCCTGTCTGACTCTTTGTGACCCCTATGGACTGCACCATACCAGGCTCTTCTGTCCCTCACTATCTCTCAGAGTCTGCTCAAATTCCCATCCATTGAGTCAGTGATGCTATCTAATCTTCATATTCTTTGCTGCCCCCTTCTTCTGCCTTCAGTCTTTCCCAGCAATGAGAATTCCGGGATTGGGGAGGGGAAGACTAATTCTTTCCATTATGAGAGATTCTTATCAATTTCTAGCATACTGACCTACCAAATATGCCTCTCTCACCCAAAGAGGCAATTAGTGAGTTGAGGAGAGAAAAACTCTCCCAACTCCCTGCCATGTCCCTCCCCACAGGGTACCCCAGGTTGTCAAGCAACCACTGGATGAAGAGTTTCGGCTCAGCTACTCTATGCTGTGATGCAAAGGCACCTAGGCAGCCTGGCTGTGTCTAGCACTGATTTTGACTAGGTGTGCAGACTTGTCTAATTTGGGGAAGCATTGCTCAGAAATACTGTCCACACTAGGCTCATGCTTATCAAATGTTATTATTCACTCACTCAGCTGTGCCTAACTCTTTGCGACCCTATGGACTGTAGCATGCCAGGCTTACCTGTCCTTCACCATCTCCCAGAGATAGTTCAAACTCATGTCCATCAAGTCAGTGATACCATCCAACCATCTCATCCTCTATTTTCCCCTTTTCCTCCTGCCTTCAGTCTCTCCCCAAATCAGGGTCTTTTCCAATGAGTCGGCTCTTTGCAACAGATGGCCAAAATATTGGAGTTTCAGCTTCAGCATCAGTCCTTCCAATGACTGTTCAGTACTGATTTCCTTTAGGATTGACTGGTTAGATCTCCCTGCAATCCAAGAGACTCCAAGAGTCTTCTTCAACACCACAGTTTAAAAGCATCAATTCTTTGGTGCTCAGCCTTCCTTATGGTCTAACTCTCACACCTGTAACATGACTACTAGAAAAACCAAAGCTTTAACTATATGAACCTTTGTTGGCAAAGTAATATTTCTGCTTTTTATATGCTATCTAGGTTTGTCATAGCTTTTTTCCTAAGGAGGAAGCGTCTTTTAATTTCATGGTTTCAGTCACCATCAGCAGTGATTTTGGAGCCCCCCAAAATAAAGTCTCTCAGTGTTTCCATTGTTTCCCCATCCATCTGCCATGAAGTGATGGGGCCAGATGCCATGATCTTAGTAGTCTGAATGTTGAGCTTAAGCCAACTTTTTCTCTCTCCTCTTTCACTTTCATCCAGAGGCTCTTTAGTTCTTCTTCACTTTCTGCCATAAGGGTGGTGTCCTCTGCATACCTGAGGTTATTGACATTTCTCCCGGCAATCTTGATTTCAGCTTGTGCTTCCTCCAGCCCAGCTTTTTGCATGATATACTCTGCATATAAGTTAAATAAGCAGGGTGACAATATACAGCCTTGACGTACTCCTTTTCCTTTTTGGAACCAGTCTGTTGTTCCATGTCCAGTTCTAACTGTTGCTTCCTGACCTGCATATAGGTTTCTCAAGAGGCAGGTCAAGGTGGTCTGGTATTCCCATCTCTTTCAGAATTCTCTACAGTTTATATTATGATCCACACAGTCAAAGGCTTTGGCATAGTAAATAAAACAGAAATAGATATTTTTCTGGAACTCTCTTACTTTTTCGATGATCCAGCAGATGTTGGCAATTTGATCTCTGGTTCCTCTGCCTTTTCTAAAACCAGCTTGAATATCTGGAATTTCACGGTTCACATATTGCTGAAGCCTGGCTTGGAGAATTTTGAGCATTACTTTACTAGCATGTGAGATAATGCAATTGTGTGGTAGTTTAAGCATTCTTTGGCATTCCCTTTCTTTGGGATTGGAATGAATACTGACCTTTTCCAGTCCTGTGGCCACTGCTGAGTTTTCCAAATTTGCTGGCATATTGAGCGCAACACTTTCACAGCATCATCTTTCAGGATTTGAAATAGCTCAACTGGAATTCCATCACCTCCACTAGCTTTTTTCTTAGTGATGTTTTCTAAGGCCCACTTGACTTCACATTCCAGGATGTCTGGCTCTAGGTGAGTGATCACACCATCATGATTATCTTGGTCGTGAAGATCTTTTTTGTACAGTTCTTCTGTGTCTTCTTGCCACCTCTTCTTAATATCTTCTGCTTCTGTTAGGTCCATACCATTTCTGTCCTTTATCAAGACCATCTTTGCATGAAATGTTCCGTTGGTATCTCTAATTTTGTTGAAGAGATCTCTAGTCTTCCCATTCTGTTGTTTTCCTCTATTTCTTTGCATTGATCGCTGAAGAAGGCTTTCTTATCTCTCCTTGCTATTCTTTGGAACTCTGCATTCAGATGCTTATATCTCCTTTTCTCCTTGGCTTTTCACTTCCCTTCTTTTCACAGTTATTTGTAAGGGCTCCTTAGAAAGCCATTTTTCTTATTTGCATTTGTTTTCTTGGGGATGATCTTGACTCCTGTCTCCTGTACAATGTCACAAACCTCCATCCATTGTTCATCAGGCACTCTGTCTATCAGATCTAGTCCCTTAAATCTATTTCTCAGTTCCACTGTATAGTCATAAGGGATTTGATATAGGTCATACCTGAATGGTCTAGTGGTTTTCTCCACTTTCTTCAATTTACACATTAAGGAACTAAAATAAGAAGAAAAAACTAATCCTAAAATTATCAGATGGAAGGTGATAACAAAGATCAAAGCAGAAACAGAGAATTTCACACCATACACAAAAATTAACTCAAAATCGATTAAGGACTTAAACATAAGACTTGAAACTCTAAAAATCTTAGAAGCATACACAGGGAATAACTTCTTTGACCCTGTTCTTGGGGATAATTTTTATGGAATGATACTGAAAGCACAAGCCACAAAGGGAAAAATAAACAACCAAGACTACATCAAACTGAAAATCTGCTATACAGCAAAAGAGACAATCAAAGTGAAAGGATAACTTACCAAATTGGGGAAAAAATTTGAACTGCATATCTGATAAGGCACCAATATCAAAAATATATAGGAACTCATATAACACAATAGCCCACAAAAAAATTTCTGACTAAAAATTGGGCAAATGACCTGAATAGACATTTTTCCTTGGAAGACATAGGAATGGTTAGTAAATACTTGGAAAGGAACTCAGCATCTCTAATCAGCCAAGAAATGCAAATCAAAACTGCAATGAGGTATCACCTCCTGCTGGTAGAATGGCTCTCATCAGAAAGACAGGGAATAAGGAATGCAAGAACGTGGAGAATAGGGAAACTTTGTGCGCCACTGCTTAGAATATTAATCTGTGTAGTCAACAGGGAGAGCAGAATACATACATACATACACATGTATATGTGTATGTGTGTGTGTGTATGTATTGTTGTTGTTTATTCTCTAAGTCATGTCCAACTCTTTACCACTCCATGAACTGTGGCACACCAGGCTTCCTTGTCCTTCACGTCTTCTGCAGTTTGCTCAAACTCATGTCCATTGAATCAGTGAAGCCATTCAACCATTTCATGCTCTGTCGGCCCCTTCTTCTCCTGCCCTCAATCTTTTCCAGCATCAGGGTCTTTGCTAATGAGTTGGTTCTTTGCATCAGGTGGCCAAAATTTTGGAGCTTCAGCTTCAACATCAGTCCTTCCAATGAATACACACACACACATATATAACCACAAAATTATATAAGTATGTATAATATATATTTATACATTTTATTTATCCAGAAATATAAGGAAATTGTGCCTTTTTGGACAACATGCATAAATTTTGAAGACATTATGCTAAATGAAAAAAGTTAGACAGAGAAAGACAAATACTGTATTATCTTTCTTAAATGTGGAATCTATAAAATTTGAACACCTAGAAGCAGAGAGTAGATTGGTGATTTCCACGGGCTAATGGGTAGGGAAAATGAGAGGATGTCATTCAAAGGGCATAGAATTCCAGTTAGAAGAGAAATAAGTTCTGGGGATGTAATATACGGGATAGTGACTATAGTTAAAAATATGTATTGTATGCCTGAATGTTGCTAGGAGTTTTTGTTGTTGTTCTAGTTACTCAGTCATGTCCAACTCTTTGCAGCCCCAAGGACTGTAGCCTGCCAGGTTTCTCTGTCCATGGGATTTACCAGGCAAGAATACTGGAGTGGGTTGCCAATTCCTTCACCAGGGAATCTTCCTAACCCAGGGATCAAATCTACCACTGCTCATGTCTCCTGCATTGGCAGGTGGATTCTTTACTGTTGAGCCACATGAAATGAAGCATGTGTTAACTAACTTTATTGTGGTAATCACTTCATAATATAATGTGACCAAATTATCATATTCCCTTAAACTTACACAATGTTGTATATCAACTACTTCTAAATAAAGCTTAATTTAAAATGTTAAAAAGAAAAAAAAATGTAAACCTTTTTTGCATAGATCTTCTATGACAACCCATTCTTCACCAAGAAATCTAGTCTTCTTTGCCTATCATTTGCAGTCTTCATATTCTTGCCCTAAGCAATTCTATAGCTATTAATTAATTCTTTTCTACTTTTTATGAGTTGTTCATATTTTGACTTATTTCAGCCTGGCTTCTCCCTGACTCCCTCCCAAAGACACCACTGCATCTGATCCAGCATAGCTCACCAATGTCTTCCCATATGACAAATCTGCTGGACTCCTTTTTCCCCCTCTGATTTTACCTATCTGTGCAATTAGGCAGTGTGGAACCCCACCTTCTTTTCTGAATTCTATAGGGGGAAGTCACATCCTCCTATTATAATCTCTTTCAATATTTTGTTTGTAGATCTAACATTTTAATTTCTTCATTTCCATTGTGTGTGTGTGTGTGTGTGTGTGTGCAAACATAAACCACTGCCTTGAAAACACGCATTTCTTTAGAATGATGGGGACTTTATTTTAGTTGCTTTTGCAATCCACATCAGACTAGGACTACTACAAACCAGATATTTAATAGATATAGTTGCTGCATGAGAATTTAGCTTCAAAGAGGATCTTTATTTAATTTGTTTTATAAAGCTAAACCACAATTAAGACCATTTACTGAAACTTAAGAAATAAGTTACACAAAATCTCAAAGGAAAAGAAATATCCTTGTACTAACCATCAGTTCAGTTCAGTTCAGTCGCTCAGTCATGTCCAACTCTTTGCAACCCCATGAATTGCAAAACGCCAGGCCTCCCTGTCCATCACCAGCTCCAGGAGTTCTCTCAAACTCACGTCCATCGAGTCAATGATGCCATCCTGACATCTCATCCTCTGTCATCCCCTTCTCCTCCTGCCCCTAATCCCTCCCAGCATCAGAGCATTTTCCAATGAGTCAAGTCTTTGTATGAGGTGGCCAAAGTACTGGAGTTTCAGCTTTAGCAACATTTCTTTCAAAGAACACCCAGGACTGATCTCCTTTAGAATGGACTGGTTGGATCTCCTTGCAGTCCAAGGGCTCTCAAGAGTCTCCTCCAACACCACAGTTCAAAAGCATCAATTCTTCTAGTTTTCTAAAATAAGGTTTTTAACCATGTCATGTCTTTCTTTAAAGAAAAATTTTTGTGTGTAAACATTAATATATATAAAGCAAAAATCTACTGTAGTGTAAGCAGCGGAAGATTCTAGGGACACAGATCTAGAATTCTGACATCTAAAACATAAAAAGATTTGTGTTTTAAAAGAAACTGAACCTAACTCTTACACTGTTGGTGGCAATGCAAACTAGTGCAGCCACTATGGAGAACAGTGAGGAGACTCCTTAAAAAATTGGAAATAGAACTGCCATACGACCCAGCAATCCCACTGCTGGGCATACACACTGAGGAAACCAGAATTGAAAGAGACGCGTGTACCCCACTGTTCATCGCAGCACTATT
The DNA here is from genome assembly GCF_001704415.2 of Capra hircus. NCBI lineage: Eukaryota > Metazoa > Chordata > Mammalia > Artiodactyla > Bovidae > Capra > Capra hircus. Next base: position 42,897,074 of record NC_030821.1, read on the forward strand.
TAGAATAGCCAGGACATGGAAGCAACCTAGATGTCCATCGGCAGATGAATGGATAAGAGAGCTGTGGTACACATGCACAATGGAATATCACTCAGCCATTAAAAAGAATACATTTGAATCAGTTCTAAGGAGGTGGATGAAACTGGAGCCTTGAACTAAGTCAGAAAGAAAAATACCAATACAGTATATTAACACATATATATGGAATTTAGAAAGATGGTAATGATGACCCTGTATGCAAGACACCAAAAGAGACACAGAGGTAAAGAGTAGACTTTTAGACTCTGTGGTAAAAGGCGAGGGTGGGATTATTTGAGAGAATAGCATTGAAACATGTATATTACCATATGTGAAACAGATCATCAGTCCAGGTTTGATGCATGAGACAGGGTGCTCAGGGCTGGTGCACTGGGATGACCCTGAGGGATGGGATGGGGAGGGAGGTGGGAGGGAGGATCAGGATGGGGAAGACATGTACACCCATGGCTGATTCATGTGAATGTATGGCAAAACCACCACAATATTGTACAATAATTAGCTTCCAATTAAAATAAATTAAAAATAAAAATAAAAGAAACTGAACCTAAGAATATTTCCCTAATGAATTTTGTGAGTCAGAATTGGATCTGCTTTTAATCCTGATTTTTAATAAAAAATAACATGCACTATTTTATTTTTATCAGTAAAATATCTTAACTTCTTATTTTTATTTTTGCCTGATTATCCTTACTCATTTTATCTAGCTTATGCCACTTTGCCTGGTAATGTCACCAACATATTGCTATAATATTTGATAGAAATATTATTTTCCATACATGAAAAATGTCATAGAGGTTGAATTTTGAGAGAGTGGAGTTGGAATTTGATGAGTTTTTCTTAGGCAGACAGCCCTTCTGAGTGTGCTGTGTTTGCTGGGTTGAGCTGGACTTAACATCCATTAAGGCTGAGGAAGTGGCTTGTGGTGGATAAAGATTAAGTATTTGATTCTGGAATATTTTTATCCTTCCCTCTCTCTCATTCACTTCTTCTAAATGATGACTTCAGTGACTTTGAGCCCAGCTGCTGTCATCATTTATAGCATGTTTATTACTAAGGAAAAGCCACAGATTTTTTAAAAGAACATGCAAAGTCTGAATTATGAACTTTTTGTAACTTTAAGGATATAACTATGCTTTTTATACTTTCTTGTATTTGAAATGTTATAATCAAAAGAAAAAAAAAACGACCATGTAGGCAGAAAAAAATAAGAATATGCACTGTATGAGAGTTCTTTCAAAAAAAATTCTCAAATTTTGAAATTAAATAAAGATTAGAGGATTTAAGGATCTGCTACAGCACCCTTGGAAGGAAAAAACTGTCATATCAGAGAAGATACCAGACTCCACTTCAAGTTTATACTCATTGACACTTTGAGAGAGGAGTGAATAAGGACTTTTTCCCCCTCCCTGAGTATGCCTGCATGTTGAGTCACTTCAGTCCTATCCACCTCTTTGCGACTCCATAGACTGTAGCTGCCAGGCTCCTCTGTCTACAGAGTTCTCCACGCAAGAATACTGAAGTGGGTTGCCATGCCCTCCTCCAGGGGTCTCTTCATTATTCGGGATCAAATCCATAGCTCTTATGTCTCCTGCATTGGCAGGTGTATATTTTACTACTAGAGCCACCTGGGAAGTAGGAACTGTTAAAAAGAGGAGTTTAGCATTGGCCACCTTTATGAAGGTGATATTGAAAAGGAGTAGAAAAGTCAGTTTTCATTCCAGTCCCAAAGATAGGCAATGTCAAAGAACTGGGGGTTCATTGACTATACTAAAGACTTTGACAATGTGGATCACAACAAACTGTGGAAAATTCTTCAAGAGGTGGGAATACCAGACCACCTTACCTGCCTCTCATGAATCCTATATGCAGGTCAAGAAGTAACAGTTAGAACTGGACATGGAACAATGGACTGGTTCCAAATCAGGAAAGAAGTATGTCAAGGCTGTATACTGTCATCCTGATTATTTAACTTATATGCAGAGTATATCATGTGAAATGCTGGGCTGCAGGAAACACAAGTTGGAATCAAGATTGCCGGGAGAAATGTCAATAACCTCAGATATGCAGATGACACCACCCTTATGGCAGAAAGTGAAGAAGAACTAAAGAGCCTCTTGATGAAAATGAAAAAAGAGTGAAAAACTTGGCTTAAAGCTCAACATTGAGAAAACTAAGATCATGGCATCCGGTCCCATCACTTCATGGGAAATAGATGGGGAAACAGTGGAAACAGTGTCAGACTTTATTTTTAGGGGCTCCAAGATCACTACAGATGGTGACTGCAGCCATAAAATTAAACGACGCTTACTCCTTGAAAGAAAAGTTATGACCAACCTAGACAGCATATTAAAAAGCAGAGATATTACTTTGCCAACAAAGGTCCATCTAGTCAAGGCTATGGTTTTTCCAGTGGTCATGTATGGATGTGACAGTTGGACTGTGAAGAAAGTGGAGTGCCAAAGAATTGATGCTTTTGAACTGTGGTGTTGTAGAAGACTCTTGAGAATCCCTTGGACTGCAAGGAGATCCAATCAGTCCATCCTAAAGGAGATCAGTCCTGGGTGTTCACTGGAAGGACTGATGTTGAAGCTGAAACTCCAATACTTTGGCCACCTGATGTGGAGAGCTGACTCATCTGAAAAGACCCTGATGCTGGGCAAGATTGAGGGCAGGAGAAGGGGATGACAGCGGATGAGATGATTGGATGGCATCACCGACTCAATGGACATGGGTTTGGGTGGACTCTGGGAGTTGATGAGGGACAGGGAGGCCTGGTGTGCTGCCGTTCATGGAGTTGCAAAGAGTTGGACACGACTGAGTGACTGAACTGAACTGAACTGAGCGTGTAAATTTAGATCTTTTTCAACTGTCAGTTTTACTTATCCTGTTTAAAACATACTCTGTAGTTGATACTGAATAGTTTGTTATGGAAGCTTGTATAACAGAAACCAAAAACAGGAGGCCATTGGTATACCAGTTAGAGGACAGCCAGAGAGGAAACTAATATTAGGGTCAGAAAAATGGTAATAATATTCAGTGACAAACATTTAGAAAAATGTTGCCTGTGATAACCTGAAAGATGGCATTGTTGGAATAATTGTTGTTGTTCACTCACTAAGATGTGTCCAACTCTTTATGACCCCATGGACTGCAGCACTCCAGGCTTCCTTGTCCTTCACTATCTCCTGGAGTTTGCTCAAGGTCATGTCCATTGAGTGGGTGATGCCATCCAACCATCTCATTCTCTGTCACCCCCTTCCCCTCCTGAACTCAAACTTTCCCAGCATCAGGGTCTTTTCCAATGAATCTGCTCTTTGCATCAGGTAGCCAAAGTATTGGAGCTGTAGCTGCAGCATCAGTCTTTCCAATGAATATTCAGGGTTGATTTCCTTTAGGATTGACTAGCTCAAAATTGTAGTATATGTAATTGTCTACATTTGGTGTGCTTGGCAAGATATTCCAAACACAGAATGATTTCAGGTGAAAATTGCCAAGATTGACAGTAAGAATGAGAAGGATAAAGATCATCTTGAATATAGGACCTTAATATTTCTTGAAAAGTATATTGCTTCTATAATCCCAATTAGTGGCAGATAAAACAGAATTCTTGGCATATTAATTTCTACTAAGACTTAAGTTTGCAGCAAAGTTTATAGAGTAAGAGGTGTAGTCTATTCTCTCAACCTTGATAGTCATAAATGACCTCAGAGGATGAAGCTTGAAGTCAAGGAACAGCATAACAAGAGAATTTTCTAAGACACCAAAATTTGGGGTAGTCAAGGAACTATACCTACCAAGAGGGTTAGAAGCTTTCACAATGTCTGGCCTGTAAGATCTCGAAATTGCTTTAGGCAAGTATCTATTGTGTGTTTGTGTGTATTCTAGTCCCTCTTCTCTCAATCAGGTTTATAATTATGGTTATCCCCACTCTGCTACACTGTTTTATGCTATGTTTCTATGTGGTGAGGGTTAAAGGGTATTAGCATAAAAGGTTCTTTATCTCTTTAATAGAATAACTAGACCAAGAGCCACACACAGAAACAGACTGGACTTCCCTGGCTACCCAAAGGATAAAGAATCTGCCTGCAAAGACCTGGGTTCAATCTCTGGGTCAGGAAGATCCCCTGGAGAAGGAAATGGCAACCCACTCCAGTACTCTTGCCTGGAGAAGCCCAAGCACAGAGGAGCCTGGTGGGCTACAGTCCATGGGGTCGCAAAGACTCAGACTTGACTGAGTGACTAGCTTTCACATTCAGACATTGAGCTTGATGCAAGGTCTGGGTGGGACCTGTCTCCTTAAAGGAAAGCCAGATAAAATGGATATGTAGTGGTCAGAATTGCAGATTAGAAAGGCTGAATCTATGCTCACCGTATGGACATTTTTCTTGGTCTTACTGGGCACATTAATTTCTCAACCACTTTGAATTCGGGCTGAGACTGAGATATGGCCAATAAAATGTTGGTGAAAGTGATGTATGTTATTTCCATCCTTAAGCCATGAAAATCTTCCATTCACAGTTTCCCATGGGCTTCCCAGATAGTGCTAGTGGTAAAGAACCACTAATGCAGGAGATGCAAGAGAGGTAGGTTCCATCCCTGGGTCAGGATGATCCCCTGGAGGGGGGTACAGCAACCCACTCCAGTATTCTTGCCTGGAGAATCCCATGGACAAAGGAGCCTGGCAGGCTATGGTCCCTAGGATGGCCAAGAGTTGGCTGTGACTAAAGCGACACATCCAACCTCTAGTGACTTGAGGGCACATAATGAAGATGATAATATTCCAAGTGGAAGAAGCCACCCTATGATATGAAGTAGAACCAATTGGACTCTCATAGATTATGACGTGAGTGTTAAATAAACAGTATTATATTAAACCACTGTGATTTGGGAACTATGAATTATTTTATATTCATTAATACACAACCTCAAATGTTATTGTCAAGATTAAATTAACACATGCAAAATATTTGGAAGCATGTCTGTATGTTAGTCACTCAATAGTGTCTGACTCTTTGTAACCCCATGGACAGTAGCCAGCCAGGCTCCTCTGTCCATGGAGTTCTCCAGGCAAGAACACTGGAGTGGGTTGCCATTCCCTTCTCCTGGGGATCTTTCTGACCCAGCGATTGGACCCAGGTCTCCTACATTGCAGGCAGGTTCTTTACCATCTGATCCACCAGGGAAGACAATGTCAGCTATTCCTATAACACGCTGTCCAACACGTATATGTGTTTAGAGGGAGTGGTTTTCTCTGTCAGACACACCGTATTGGTCTCCCCTTCCCTCATTCATTTCTGATATTAGTAATTTTCTTCCTCTCTCTCTTTATCTTAGTTAGCCTGACTAGAGGTTTGTTTTCTGTTTTGTCTTGTTTTTCCTTTCTTCTTCTTCTTCTTTTTTTTTTTTTTTTTTTTTTGACTGCACCATGAGGCATACAGGATCTTAGTTTCCTGACCAAGAATTGAACCCAATGTGGTGGAAGTGTGGAGTCCTGGCCGCTGGACCACCAGGGAAGTCCTGAGAGGCTTACTTTTTATTGATCTTTTCAAAGAACCAGCTTTTGGTTTCACTAATTTTAACTATTACTTCAAATTTTATTGATTTCTACTCAAATCCTTACTATTCCTTTTTCTTTCTGTTTACTTTGGATTTAATTTGCTCTCTTTTTCTGGTTTCCTACACTGGAAACTTACCTCATTGAATTTAGATATTTCTTCTTTTCTAATATATGCATTGAATGCTATAAAATTCCCTCCAAGTCCTGTTTTCATTGTATGCCACAAATTTTGATAAGCTGTTTCTTCATTTTTATTTTATTCAATATACTTTTAATAACTCTTGATATTTCTTCTTTAATCCATGTGATTTTTAAAAGTGTGTCATTTAATTTCCACTTGCTTTGAGATTTTTCAGTTATCATTTTGGTATTGATTTATAGTTTAATTCTATTATGATCAGGGAGCACATATTGTATGATTTCTATTCTTCTAAATTTGTTAAGCTGTTTTATGGCCCGGGATGTGGTATATGTTGGTAAAGGATCCATGTGTGCTTGAGAAGAACATGGGTTTTGTGCTTATTGGATGAAGTAGTATATGTGTGTTGTGCACGCTAAGTCACTTCAGTGCTGTCCAACCCTGTGACCCTATGGACTCTAGCCCACCAGACTCCTCTCTCCATGGGATTCTACAGGTAAGAATACTAGAGTGGGTTGCCATGCCCCCTCCAGGAGATTTTAACAACCTAGGGATCGAACCCACATCCCTTACATCTCTTGCACTGGCAGACAAGCTCTCTACCATAAGTGCCATCCAAGGAGCCCAAAGTAGCATATAGGTGTCAATTATATCAGCTTGATTGATAGAGCTGATGAGTTCAACTCTGTCCTAACTGATTTTCTGTATTATAGAGATTTTCTGCCTTTTGAATCTGTCCATTTCTGAATGGAGGGTGTTGAAGTATTCAACTATGATAATGGATTTTTTATTTCTCATTAAAGTTCCATCAGTTTTGGACACATATAGCTTGGCTCTCTGTTGTTAATATATTGATTTTTAAAAAATAAAATATCTGACTTCTGAGCAAGACTGCACACTCCTGAGGGTATTTTCTCACTATTACATGTTCAGTCCCCCATATTGTAAGTAGTCAAAATATACACTCATTAAATAATTTTCAAATGAATTAATGAATAAAATATTTTCTATTTTCTAATTGTTAGTTGCTCAGTCGTGTCCAACTCTTTGTGACTCCATCGGCTATAGCCTGCCAGGTTCCTGTCCTTGGAATTCTCCAGGCAAGAATACTGAAATGAGTTTTCATTCCCTTCTCCAGGGGATGTTTCTGACCCAGGGATCGAACTCGTATCTCCCATACTGCAGGCAGATTCTTCACTATCTGAGGCACTATATTTTCGCCATGGAAAAAATGAGATTAGTGAGTTGTCTTCATTGTCAACTGATCTTATTTAGGAGTGACTTCTAATTTAGGTTCCCCTCGTAGGGCACATACAGCAAATAGACTCTAAAAATTAGCAGTTAAGATCGATCGAATGTTCACTATTTTTCTGGTTTCAGTTCAGTTCAATTCAGTCGCTCAATCGTGTCTGACTCTTTGCAACCCCATGAACCGCAGCACACCAGGCTTCCCCGTTCATCATCAACTCCCGGAGTCCACCCAACCCATATCCATCGAGTTGGTGATGCCATCCAACCATCTCATCCTCTGTCATCCCCTTCTCCTCCTGCCCTCAATCTTGCCCAGCATCAGGGTCTTTTCAGATGAGTCAGCTCTTCGCATTGGGTGACCAAAGTATTGGAGTTTCAGCTTCAGCATCAGTCCTTCCAATGAATACCCAGGACTGATCTCCTTTAGGATAGACTGGTTAGATCTCCTTGCAGTCCAGGGAACTCTTAAGAGTCTTCTCCAACACCACAGTTCAAAAGCATCAATTCTTCGGCACTCAGCTTTCTTTATAGTCCAATTCTCACATCCATACATGGCCACTGGAAAAACCATAGCCTTGACTAGATGGACCTTTGTTGGCAAAGTAATGTCTCTGCTTTTTAATATACTGTCTAGATTGGTCATAACTTTCCTTCCAAGGAGTAAGTGTCTTTTAATTTCATGGCTGCAGTCACCATCTGCAGTAATTTTGGAGCCCAGAAAAATAAAGTCAGCCACTGTTTCCCCATTAGACTGTCTTATTTCCATTGTCATGCTATTCTCTCAACAGTCATATAAAATACATGATATTTTTATTCAATAGATGAGTAACAGAGGCTTAGAAAGGTTAAACAAGTTTTTTTAAGGTTAAAGAGCTATTAAGTAAAGATCTTGAGTATTGAATAAAGTGTTTGACTCCCAAAGCACTGCTCTGTATCACTAAAACAAGGATATTGGAAATTAGGTCTGTTCTGGTAATTCTATGTTTGCTCTTGGGAGATTTGTCAACATGTATGAGCAATTCAGACAGCTAATAAGCAAAAAATTTTCCTATCCTTGGGGAACTCTGGCCTCCTTGACAATAAAAAATTGCTAGGATAAAACCTTTTGTGACTGGAGAATAGTTCTCTGATTTAGCTGCTCCATAAGTTTGGATTTCCAGGACATTGGGTAATCTTAAAGTGAGACACTTAGGCACTTGAGTTGGAATTACCTGGATTATCTAGGCAAAATGTGTTTTGAGCTCTTGGAGACTTAATTACTAGGGCAATTGAACAACCCTCCACTTCAGTGTGGCTCTTTGGTCGCAGTGACCAAGTAATTGAGGTGGTTTTGTCAAATTGCGGTTCCTCAATTTTACTGTTACTCATTTTAGATTGAAGTTCCCCTTGGCTGTCCTTTATTTTCTAAGATGATAACATTGATAAGGGTTACAGTCAGTATGTCTAAGTATTGCTTTAAACACCAATGAACACCTAATAGTTTTTTCTTCTCCATGAATACAGGAGAAATAATGTGTTAATAAAATAAAAACAATAAAAATTTTCTTTATAATAGACACGTCTAGTGGAAAAAGCAAAGAATATTAAGACAAGCGTATATAGAATGTCTAATCATGAGATAAAGTACTGAACATTTTTAAGAAACAATGAAATATTCACACACATATATACTAGTATAATTATAAACTCAAACATATGTTATTCTTTAAGGTTTTTGTACTGACATTATAATGGCTATTAAACAGAGTAGCAGAACAAAATGCATCAGAAAAAGGCATGCTGAAAACCTAAGTAATCAAGAAGAAGCTTAGAAAGAGTATGACTAGCTAACAAATAAGTTAATGTACGAGTAAAATTATCAGTATATCTGGTCCCTTTCTCCTCTTATTCATGACTAGGGCAGTTCTCCTCAAACAACATCTTTGATATTACATAAGTTTTCAAATGTCAGTGAAAGCACCACTTGGTTTGTGTCACCTACTGTGACTAAATTTGAAAGAAACTATGCTCAGCCTGAGAAAGAGACCTTAGCTCTAGTGACCAGAGTAATGAAATTGCCCAAATAAATTCTTGGAAGAGAAATTACCTTGGCAACTGCCCATAAGCTCTTATTTGAAATCTTAAAACCTTAGATTGGGTAGCATCTGGAGGAGCTGCCAGAGTGCTGTGATGAACTTTAATACTGTCATGCATTCAATATAAATATTTTCTGGATTACCCTAATGCAGATGTCTTTCCAAGGCTGCCCTGAGAAATGTCACTGAGTCTACTCTAAAACACTTTTGAAACCCTTTTTCTTTAAATATTATAAACTGTATGATATAGTATATTTCTAAGGAAATAAGATGTAAATAATTCTTACTATAAATGTGATTAGAGCTCTATTACTTACTTTGATATAAAAAAGGACAATCATTTATAATATACAACTATGATGACTTACTAATGGTTTCAAAATTATTAACTACCAACTTTGTGCTAATTGCTGGGTTGAATTCTCCTTGAGATTAAAATATAATAATCTAAAAATAGTTTGCCATGCATGTCTTAAAATCTAATTTCTCTATTCTCTTTATTTTGTGTAATTATGTGTGAAAATATGTGTTCTGGTCAGAAGTCCTAGGCTGGATTCCTGGTACCACTTTTTGACTTGGACAAGTAAGTACCACTCAGAATTTCCTCATTTGTAAAGCAAATACATCTAAATTAAATTTAATGAATGAATAGGAAAATAAAAATTGGGGTTTTTTTTTCTGTTACATTGGAAAATATAATTATCTGTAGGTCAATATTCCTGAGTGTGAACCAAGACTTCACCAAAATATGTTTTGTTTTTCTAGTTTAGTTTCTCTTTATGAATTAGAAATAAAAGGCTGTAAAAGTTTACCAGTGTTATCAATTGGTATAAGGATTGCTGTTACATATTTACCCCAGAAAGAAGAGACAAAATTCTATTCCACTATGAGTGCATCTAGGATTGAAGGATCAATTGATTGAAGGATCACTGATTGAAGGATCAGTGACAGAGGAAAATATTCTGTCATGTTTTTTAACATGAAACATGCTGACAAATTCTGCTTCTTGGCTTGATTCATTTTCCAGTCATTCTTTATTTTAAAATTATTCAGTTATTACAGTTGAAATTATTGCTACTGATATGCCTTTAGAGTAGAATTTGGTTTTTGAGTAGGAAATAAAGGAGTTTAAAAATCTCAAAGATCTGAAGTGAAAGACAAAATCAAACTGAAAGGGTTTCATTTATTTGAGACATCAGTAATGTTTCATGTTGCTGAAAGCTGACTTTATGTTTCGGAATAAAGCTGACTTTATGTTTCAGAATAAGCGGCCACCTCATCACTAAGCAGGAAAAGGCTTCTACACAGACTTCTGGCTGGTTTGCATAATATGAACTGCAATCCTCTTCCTGCTGGTCTTTTTCCCAGTTCCCCCAGTTCTCTGCAGAGTTATGAACTTGACCCATGGTCATTACTTGAAGCAAGGTAGTTTGAATGTGTCCACTTCACACCTAAGTGCATCTTCCTCCTCCACTTATCTTTTTTTTTTTTTTTTAGCTCTTCTTCAATCTTTCCTCCAGTGGTTATGGTTCAGAATTCTGATGAGATAATCTATGGTGCACTTGCTGAAATAAAAATCATCATACCTCACTGAAAATTCTTTGAATATCAGTAATCAAGTTTATCACTTTGTTAAAGGGATATTAAAATGAGCAAGAATCATTTGGAAATGGTGCCTATATCAGTAATAGAGAAATTAATCTTTCATTCTTCCTCTAGATTGTTACCCTTAAAAGATAAGCTAAAAACCTTATACTTTTTTCTGTGGCACATAGTTGTCTAAAGATTTTTTGAAAGAAAAAATATTCCCTAAGAAAACCTTTCCTAAAAAAGATGCAGACATATTTGTGCTTGTTTCAAATAGGCTAAATATTTATTCTTATTTAAAATATTTCCAAAGACTGTTCTCTCCCTGAGTATAGTATTATTAATTTTATAAGCATTGAGTAAGTAAATCATGTAATCAAGTAATCACAAATTACATATTAAATAGATAGACTAAATGCTTAGTTGAACTAAAATATTTTCCTTTTATACACATTTGTGAAATTAGTTAAAATTCTTATGATTGCCACTGTGATACCAGAGAAAAGAATACATGTCATTGTAAATAAGGTTGCATTATTTAACTATAAAGCCTTTATTCTTAAAGCTTTTAATTATAGCTAGCCACATCAGATTATTAATCACAAGCAATAATCATTTCAAGTATTTGTGTATATTAAATAAATATTTTCAATTGGTTAATGATTACACTTAACCTACCAAATCTGCTTTCAGAATACAATTATTTGGCAATTCAGCAAGAGGTTCTAGACATAAATTCAGTCACCTAAACCATCAACCCCTATACATCTTATATGGTCCATTGGAAGATGGTTAAAAAATAAAATGATGTCAAGAAGGGTATGACATAGTGAACTCATGACTTAAATCACTTTGGCTCTCTTGTGTCTATGTGATAGGAATTGAACTTGATGAAGCTGTCTACTGAAGAATGGCTGAGTAGGTTCAGCAAATTTAGTATAATGTAAATATAATAAATGCAATTTCATAAAATATAGTTTATTTATTAATGTAAAAAACATAGAAAAAACATGTCTCAAATGCAGAATTTTAGTAAAATTAGGTGCACAGACCTATTTAAATATTATTTAATATGTAGAGTATTATAATTATAGATGTCTGTGCAGCATGCAACTATCTTCTGATATAGATAAAATAATCTCAGGCTCAATATAAAAATCTAATTTAATTTTCCATTGTCTAATTTGAAGCTTACTTTTAATAATAGCTACTTTTAAATTACTGGATATCATAGCTTTTTAAAGATAGAAATAAGATAAAAGATGTAAAACTGTATCTATCTACAGAGCTCATACATCGCACAGTTGTATTACTTTGATGATGAGCTGTATTCAAAACAGCAATTCAAAAATCTATGTTCTTATAAAAAATATTTTTTGGTATAATGATGTTATACTTAAGCCAAAACCTTATTTCAAAAAAAAAAATACTAAGGTTTTAATATATATTCCTAAACTGTCTATTTATATTTTATAGATGGAATTTAAAAAGTATTAGAATGTCTAACAAGGTAATTTGGAATCCAGTGAAAATATATTGCACATCTAATGTGAAATTAGAGATTGAGAAACAGGAGGTGTCTAGTCTACTTCATTTCCCTCATCTTTGTGTTTTTAATTGCTCATTTTCTCCGTGAATTGTTTTAGCAGGAAACTTCAAAGATTGAGCTGACATCTTTAAAGTATCATCTGGGAAAGTAAATCTGAATAGCCTTTCCACAAAGCCCTGAATATAGGATCTCACAAGACTCAAAAAGAAAATGACCCAGCCTCTGCTCTTTGCACAATAAGGGTCAGGCTCAGTTTTGCATTTATACTATAGTTACCTTTGTAACTCTTCTATTTGCTATGGCACATTAATTATTATAATAAGTTCAGTGATGGTGAGCTTGCAATGTAGAATCTAAGTAAAACATTTTAACATTTGTCTATGAGAACTGCACTTCTGGTGAAAATCTGTACTCTTAGTAAAAAAAGTTGCTTTTTTACTACATGCCAGCCCATTTTTCTTATTAAGAATGAGCTTTTAAGTAGACAGAGAGAAAATCATTTAAAATAGACCGGGAAACAGAATTGGCACTTCCTAACGTCAAAGTAAAAGAATGAGTACTTGGTCCAATATTCATTTCTTGAATAAATTTCATTGCAGGCTGTCTTGACATAAGCATCCACATTCCACTGACCTTTATTTTGTAGTCTAGAGAGACTGGGACCACACAGAATCGGTGCCGTTATAGCTAACTGTACTTAAACTTTGTGTCTGATCAACTTAAGTGTATTGGATTTGAAAACAGTTAGTCAATTGTTTCTAGTCCCTAGGTGGTGGTTTATGGTAATGTTTGCATCAATACTAACAAAAGCCATACCACAGTACAAAGTACATCAAGGAAATGAAAGACAGGGCTGCCTGTTGTCACTTCTGTCTACAATAAAGGCAGGATTCAGAGCTGGGGCAGAGATCGTTAGAGAAACACAAAAATGAATGAACCACAGAAATCATAGGGCTGATGTTTCACATCAAAGGTTTGGGGACTGGCTAATGGGCAAGGTTGCACGCAGGCCACAAGACATGTACCCTGGACTCATTTGGCCATACAGAAAGGTCACCAAAAAGAAGGGCAGAGGCTTATAAGAGAGTATGAAGCAGTTTTCTGGAGAAACTATATAAAGAAAAAGAAGAAAAAAACCCCAGGATTAACAGCGCTGTGTTTACATTCACTTAAAATAGTATTTTGGGTGAACAGATCTATTAATATTTTTATTTTACACAGCAAAAATCTTAATATGGAGAAATAGAATATGATACTTATATTTGCTAGAGTATTTACTCTTTACATCAGACAAATACAATGCATAAAGTGTCAGTTCACTGAAATTTAAATATTTTGAGCTTTCCTGTATTTAAATAAAACGGTGCAGAATATTTTCTTAATTTCCAAAAACCACGTGCCTAGAGACCAGCTGGTGTATATGTAAGCAGATGTGTATAAATAGAACAATAATAATAACAGAATTGATTTTGGTATTTTTCTCGCTTTGTGTGAATCAGCTTATCATGTATAATTTTAAAGCACAATTAAAAGAACTAAATGCTACAATAATATGACATAGTCAAACAATGGCATCTATTAATGTAAGAATGTAGTTATCCTTTATTTGAAGCCTACCCTTCAGTTACCTGCTGTGCGGCTAGATGCTAGAATGTCAAAGAAAAATAAGTGAAAGCATATCTCATCATGGGGTAAATTGCCTGTTGAAAAGAAATGTACTTAGTTTCTCATTTGAATGCTGCTTTCAGTTTAAAAAAAAAAAATTGGAGGGATTGTTATCAAGGTAAGCACTAATCTTTCCTGACCCAAAGGAGAGAGAAGGGAGAGAGAGAGAAACAGAGGAAGAAAGAGAGAAAGAAAAAAGAAACGTTCGTTTGAACAAAAACAGCAATCCAGAAAAAAAAAAAAAAAGAGGCCAGTGTTGTTCTTCATTGTGATTTAGGGCAATTTTTTTAAGTTTTCAGTATCAATTATGACAATGTAAAATCCACTTCAAATTGAAAAGATGTACAAAATCACTGATTTCTATTGTGAAAAGAAAAATATCTATTGTAAAGCTGTATGTGAATCTTATACTACTATTTAATCACATATACCCAATAGTCATTTGTAATATGTGAGAAATATGCCAAACTATACCCTATTATTTAAATGACACACATTAGTCATACTTCAAATGGGTAGACATCCCCTTGAGTCCCGCAGATAAGGATTTAGTGTATAAAGACATGTATTTACACAGGTAAAGCAGTTCCACAAAGCCATTTGCATTGAAGCAATTATCTAGCACTTTGTAAATAATATTGGATCATTTCACTTGGAATTCATTTGCTTCTTCTTTTTCTTAGTATTCATGAAATGGAACATATTCTAAAGTAAAGAAATGATAATTTCTATAAATTAAAACTCAAAAGCTACACTTAAAATTCAATATAAATATTAAACTTAATATGAATGGATTAATAAGTCACCACAGAAGGAATAAATTTTTAAGTAATATCAATTCTTAAATAATTATCATATTCCTTTCCCTTGCTTTATATGCTAAAAAGCATTAATTCCCTTGAGAGGTCTGGGACTCATGTACTTAACAATTTTCTCATTGATTCACAGATAAGATTTTGTTTATAATTTACTAATTTTCAACTTACCTTCAAATAATATATTCTTAAAAGCTCACAAATTTGACACTGTGGGCACAAAAACATTCTCCTCTTTTAAGAAGAACACTCTACTGTTGTTTAGAGATAAACATAGCAGTATTAATTTTTCCATAGGATAGTTTTTATACTATGTTCACAAGTTCTGTTGTATTATATTTTAATGATATTCCATTGTTGTTGTTTAAAATAGTTTTACAAGGAGAAAAAGCACTTTCCTGAAACAAATTGTTAATGTCTGATTACAGTAATGAGATATAATTTGAAGCTACCATATAAAGTTTCTTTAGACAAAAAAATTATTCAAAAAATATGTACAAAAAATATACAAACAAAATCCAATATATTTAAAATAACAGCATTTGGCTAGATATTTTAAAAATCCAAGGACGTTTGAACGTTAGCTGTCATTATGGTCCAGTTCACTGTTTATTTCTTTGGTATGCATCTCCTGACCTGTATATAAAATTCATAGTTTCAAAAGTGACATGTGCAAGCCTTGGACAACTGGGGAAAAGGCATATTTCCTGACCTTGTAACCATAGCAACCACTTGCTGATTGGTAGCAGGCAGGCTTTCCATCCTTTACCACTGAAGGCAAGTATGTGAGGTTGTTGGCTTTGTTTGTGACTCTGGCTTTATTTATATGCAAACAGGAATACCAGAGTTGAAATCACAGTTTTCTGTTAAGCATTCTATCATAGAATTGGAAAAAAAAAAGCATCTTAATTTCATAGCTTTATAATAATGTTATAATTACAATGAAAGCAGAATACATTTTCTACGGAAGCTGTGTGTAGAAGCTGAACTTAGGATCTTGTTCTTCTATCTGGCTTTGCACCATCAATCTTCTACTCCAAAGCAGAAAAAATATGTATATAGAGTAATAGTAACTTGTAAACTATTTCCATAAATTAATATAATGTTTTATTTGGTAAGATTTACATGCGAAGAAAAAGAAAAAACTCCTTTAAATTATGCTAATGATAAAGAATCTATTTCCATAAACTACCTTACATGGTAATTAGGCAAGCATTTGGGTATTTTTTGCATCCCTATGAGGCTAAGTCATTTAGAACTCGCTTCTGGAATGACCTAACACAAACTTCTTTGGCTGTCTTTGCTTTATATGCAGGATATTTGTCTTTGGAGAGTAGAGATCTTCCTATTCATTTTCTTTTCCCCAACCTATTCCACTGTCTTCTCATAACCAGCTTCAGGCCCTCCTGTGATATAAATGAAAAATGGAATTTTGTAAAATTCACTTTGGTGAATAATCTCTTCATGGGATTCAGAGGGATGAACCAGACACACACTGAATCCACACTAACCCGCCAATTGGACCTCTTCTCCATGTCAAAGTTATGTGTCATGATAGAGAAGTCATATGAAAATTCGCCTTAGCAAATCCTTGCTTGAGGACAGGATAATGAAAGGATACTAAGTGAGATTGAACATTATATTAAAATATAACATATAGTACATATGTGACATAAATATCAAGTGCTCTAATTTTTATATAAGGATAAGTTTATATTTGTTAATGAGGTTTGTTAGAAACCATTCAATGAAATAAATTCCGTAATTTATAAAGCTAACATTTTCCTGAATGATCTATTAATTAACATGGGTTCACTCACATAGATTTTTACTAAAATGTTCTGTATTTGTTTCTGATGTGAGCATATTCTCACAGATGCGTACAAGTCTGAATCATATTATGCAATAAAATATTTATGATAAAATTACATATTTCAGATAAAATAATAAGTGGAATATATTACCAACAAAGTAAACACTATATTACCAACAAAGTACACACATAAATGATTTTTACTTATAAGCCTGGCTTGAAGTGTGAAATTTATTTTATTTGCCATAATATTAAAATAAGCTTAAACAAAAATTCAAAATAAAATTAATTTTTAAAAACCATTACTCTAGTGGTTTTATCAAAGTAGTAAATAAATACTGACTTTGAGCCTAAAAAATGCTGTGTAACTTACATAATACATATTAAAATAAGATTTAAGAATTCACTATACATTTTCACAGTCTCTCTGGGACCTACTTAACAATTCTTCTATATAAAACTGTCACTGTTACTTGTTTTTTTTTTCCTTATTGAAAGGTCACTTTCTGATTTATTTGTATTTTTAAAATGTTCTTCATAAGGACAGAATGATCTTTGTGTTTAATAAGACAGAGCTTAGATTACTATTAATAATTTTATAACAAAACTCTCTAGTTTTTTTCAAAACCTTTAACAGATGTACATGTTTTTAAAGTACTAATACTTTATTTTCATTTTATTTCTATATGGTGTAAAAGAAAACAATATGGTTGCCTTAACATAGACATTAAAAACATGGAGTTTTGTACTAGCTCTTGGCTAAGACTAGGAAAGGATTTTTTTAAGTTTTGTACATAATGGTGGTATTCAGACCTAATTTGATTTTAGTATATTCCTGTGAACTTCTTCCCCTGCCCTGATGTACTATATAAAACATTTCTTAACTCATTAATGTCAAATATAAATTAGTATTATATTGGAATTTTAACAGTCTAGCCTCCACAGGCAACATAAAAACTAGACTATTGTCAGAAACGGTGTTAGACTGCATGCAAATTTACACTAGATATCATTTATCATCAAAGAAAACACAAGATGTATTAAACTTTCGGTATCCACACCACAGTCTCCAGTACCACAAATTATTTTGGTTCATCTATACTTTCAAAATATCAACAGTTTTTGCTGAACACACACAGAGCAATTTCAACAATCGTATTTTAATGTGCTTTCTGGATTTACCAAATCGGAGTATGACTAATGGTCAATGTTCGAATGTCTAGGATACATTTTTTCATATATATGCTCTGAATATCTGAACAGGCACGTTGTATTGTATTAATATCATAATTCAAAGGGAAATTTATTAACCCTCCAGTATTCCCATCACTGCTAAAAGTTGCAAATTCTAGGTGGCAGAACCTAGACAGTAATATCAAATTTTAATAACAATTCTTCTTCTTCAGTCAGGGCTATTCTGGAGAAAAGCATAAATTGCTGTGACTGACCGTTGGTTGTTAGGGAAGCAATCTGACTTCTCCACACCCTGATTTCAGTGTATCTGCTCTCTCCCTCAGCTGTATTAATGATAGCATGAAAGGTCACATGATAAACGAGTGACAAAAATATCAAAACATATTAGCCTGTAGCTTTGTTATCAGTGTATGACAGAGATGACAGAAAATTGTATTTTTCTCCTGAATAATTTTGCGTTACATTTTGCTGGCTAGGCAGAGTGAATTAGGGAGAAATTCCTGCCTCTGACTGTTTGTCTCCTTTTCTGACATACTTGAAGTAATAATATACATTAATAATAGGGAATGTGCTCAGAGAAGGGATAAAAACCTTAAGATCCGACAGTCTCCATTCCATAACCTGCTTTCTTGTTTTTTCCTCGTAAAAACAAATTTTCTTTAAAATA
This sequence comes from Capra hircus, assembly GCF_001704415.2. NCBI lineage: Eukaryota > Metazoa > Chordata > Mammalia > Artiodactyla > Bovidae > Capra > Capra hircus. Next base: position 42,915,425 of record NC_030821.1, read on the forward strand.
TGCATAGAATCGAGCATTAATAATATTAGTGCTAATAATCAACAGTTAAACACAGACCCAGCAAGTGAACAGGACGATTTAAAAAAAAAAAAAAAAAAAAAGCTTAAAAGCAACCTGAAGGCTTCATGACATTATTATTTCAAATGGTACCATTTTATATTTAGAGGGAGGCATGTCCGCTAATTAAATAAAGGCAATCTCAATAATGTCTGATCTATCTTGTTGGGATGTGGACCCAGTAATTACAAATTATAAGCAGAATTTATACCTGCTGGTTTACAGACTGTCAGGGATTGTAAACCCTGGGGAGATGAGGTTTGCAATCTTTGAGAAGAGATTACAGAAATTGGCAAGGGCTTAATGTCCTGCAGAGCTAGGGTGTAGTCTCCAGGGGTAGGTTAAGTCCTGTCTTGTCTGAGTTACCCTTTCCTGGGTGAATGACAACATCACCATTTTAGTCCTATGCTTCTCTTAAAAGACATCTGCACTGAACTAGTCACAAATTCTGGAATATTAATATAATTAGCTTTGGGGAGAATTTGGGAAAGCAGTTCAAAGCATACAATTATGAAATACTTACATGGGTATGCTTGAATTTAAATTTTAAACTTCAGACTTACAGAGATGAGGTATTTTGATATTATAATTTCAGAATATATTTGAAGGAAAAGTTTTCTTGGATTAGTAAATATAACCAGGCTCTGAATAAAATGTGGGTGATACAAGAGTGAATAAGACCAAGCACTTGACCTCAAAGAGCTTAAAATCTAGTGAGGGAGATAAACTAAATTGTTATTATAATGTAATGATAGATTATATGTTGTGTGAGAGAGGATATATATGTACAATAGAAAGCTTACCTGCCTAGTTCTATCTCACAGCTTCAGAGGAAACAGATTTAAGGACACAGCATTCAATATTCAGAGCCCAGTGATCCCCTCATATTTCAGGGAAAATGAATTTTCTCTTAACTGTATCCATTTTTAATATGACAGATTCATATTCAATTCTACTGGAAGTGAATTATTGTATAAAATGACCTAGAAAATTTCTTCAAAATAATTTTGACCTTTTGAAAACAAAATAACAACAAAAATGGGAAATGCTGCAATGATACCCCAAAATGACTTAAGCTTTGGAATTCATATGTCCATATAGCACTTGCTGTGTTCTAAATAGAAGCACTTGTTAAAACTGAAGAAACACAGGAATAGAATGCTCAGCCTTGAGGAAACAGAATCTAAAAGAGTTCACGGTTAGGCAAACAGATACTATTTTATGAGTGCCCTATGATTTTTCAATGAACTAGGCTAACATAGAAGAATTCTATCACAATAAGGCAGGTTTGAAAGAGGTGAGATGTCACCGGATATCAAAGGAAGAGGTAGTCATCAGAAAAAATAAGGCAAAGGGTGAGGGTCTGGGCACAAAGCTATCCTACAATAATGTAGGTATGGAAATACTTATCACATTGGGGAAAATGACATTTAATTCTATTTGCAGATATGGAACACAGGTGAAAATTAAAATAGATGAGACTAGAATAGTAGTTTATCATTTTCTATGGGACTTCCCAGGTGATGCCAGTGGTAAGGAAGCCACCAGTCAATTCAGAAGATATAAGAGACAAGGGTTCTATCCCTGGGTTGGGAAGATCCCCTGAAGATGGAAATGGCAGTTTCCTCCAGTATCAACAGTGAAAGTGAAAGTGAAGTAGCTCAGTGATGTTCAACTCTTTGCAACCCCATAGACAATAGCTTAATAGGCTCCTCTGTCCATGGGGTTTTTCCAGGCAAGAATACTGGAGTGGGTTGTCATTTCCTTCTCTAGGAGATCTTCCCAACCCAGGGACTAAATCCAGGTCTCCTGCATTGCGGACAGACACTTTACCGTCTGAGCCATAGCCTACCCTCAAACACCCTTGTCATCAATCGTTTCTTTTGATTTTATTGGGTTTAGCCAAAAAGGTCTTTCTGGTTTTTCCATAACATCTTATGGAATAATCCAAACAAACATTTTGACCAACTAAACAACTACTAACAACTGTACCTTTTGTGTCTTTTTTTTTTTTTTTTTTTTTTCCGTCTCATTGCATTGGTTAAAACTTGCAGATGCTCCAGTATTCTTGGCTGGGAAATCCCATGGATAGAGGAGCCTGGTGGGCTACAGTCCATGGGGTTTTAAAGAGTTGGAAACAACTGAACACCTGAGCATGCATACTATGGTTTAGGCTATAAACAACAAGAAAACTACTAATGGTGTCTTTAACTATTAAGAAGAAAGTTTATTATTTGCTTAATCTGCCATCCAGTTAGTTCAGGGGTTTTCTAATGTCATCAAGAATCTAAGCACTTTCCATCCCTCCCGTCCAACATGGAAGTGTTGATTTTCTTCTTTGGGTTTGTCACCTTGTGGTCAAACAGTGACCACTACAGCTTCAGACATTGCATTCTTATGATGACCAAAGCAGAAAGGTCAGTAAGGGAGTGAAAGTGGATTTCTTTCTACACCTTTGTCTCTCTCTTCATCATGGGGAAGATTTCTGTCCAGATGACTATAATGGTTTTTTGTCCAAAACTGGATCGCATTATCACTTCCATCTGCAGTGGGAAAAGGAAAAAAGTATCTGCCTCTTTCATAGGATGAAGAGGCAAGAGATAAAAGCGTTAGTTAGGGGTGGCTAGTAGGATGGAAAAAAACCCTTATCTGCCCCCGTGGGCCTGCTTCTGAAGGTTCATGTGTACCATGAGAATAGAATCCACTGAGGCTGTGAGATTCAGTAAACAGAGGACAATCTTAAAGAGATTTTTGAGTTAAATTCTCACTGTATTAGGCATTAGCATAAAAGTGATATATGTAAACTATGTTGTGCTATACGTTAACTAGATGGCTAATGTGTTTCTTATTTGTTTAATTCTGTAGACAATGGGGAGTCACTGAAGCTTGTTAAGCAAGTTAAAATGATCAATGGCTCAGAGAAGAGAGATTAAAGACTAGATGTTATTGTAATAATTTCAGAGATGCAGAGAGCCTGGTCAGAGATTGTAGTGATGATGACAGAAACAAAAGAAAGCAATATTTACAAAGAAACAAAAATCAACAAAATGCACTGATTGATTTATTGATTTAGTTTTTATTATGGAGTTAAGATGGAGGACATGCCAAGAATGAGACTATTACTTAGGGTATATGGGGTCATCAATCAAGATGGACAATGGAAGTTTTGGTGGGGGAATTATGGCAAATTCACTTAACGAATATACGCAGAGTTTGAGATATCAACCTTTCCGTTAAAGGAGTTTATCTAATTGAAATTTGTAGCTCTTGTGAGTGCAATAGGACTGAACTAGAAGACCTTTGGAATTTGTTGGCATATAAAAAGTCATGAAAGCCGTATGAATCTATGAGAAATTTTATGAAGCAGAGTAAATTGAGGACATCTTACATATGGCTTTTGAAGGATACATGAATCACCTATATGAAGTCGCTCAGTCATGTCCGACTCTTTGCAACCCCATGGACTGCAGCCCACCAGGGTCCTTCCTCCATGGGATTCTCCAGGTAAGAGTACTGGAGTTGCCATTTCCTTTTCCAGGGGATCTTCCCTAACCAGGGATCGAACCAGGGTCTCACGCATTGCAGGTAGACGCTTTAACCTCTGAGCCACCAGGGAATCACCTATAACCACACCTAAAATTTGGTATGTGCTTATTTTTCTCTAGGGAAAAGGACCGTAGCTCATTGGAATTTCAAAGATGTCAGTGAACAAAATAAGTCTGAGAAACACAGAGGATAAGTGAAAAGAAAGAAGGATAGGAACGGCAACTGGCAGTATGTAAAGCACAGACACAGAAAGATGAGTATAGAAAGGAGGATTACAGAAAACGTGGAAACAGGTGAAATGGAATTGCAGAAGCTCGAGGAGGAGGGAATTTTGAGAACATGCTACAGAGAAATAAATGGAATTCAAAGTTTTTTATTCAATTTGAGAACTAAGACATCATTTTGACCTCTGAATGAGCAGTTTTTCTACAATAGTGTGTGCAAAAGTCAGGATATAATGAGCTGACATGTGAAAAGGAGAGGCAGAGAAGAGAAAGAAAATTTGTGAATCAGAATTAACATGATTTACACTGAAACTATAATATTGCCAAAAGCATAGTTTAATCTAATTTCTCATTAGATATTTTACATAGGCTAAATATTATTTGTAAGGCCATTTACTTATGCAAATAATTATTATGTTTAGTTATTTGAAAATTCATTCTTCCTTCATTTAGCATTGCCAAAGGTAAGTGTTTACTTATTATGTCTCACTAAAGAATTACATACTTTTCTTCTCAGTTTTGTAGCTTTGTATCTATTGATAACAAAAATTAAGTTTAATAATTCAGATGATTATTTTTAATCACTGGGAGTATATACCTCAATACCTGTTTACCCAATAGATAATATCTAAATTATTTCTTAATCTCCCAATGCTTTAGCAATAGTCACTGATAAATAATTAGATATTAATTATCTATCTGGAGAATTCATATTTCCCTGAAAATTATGGAGCATTTATGGACCAATGGAGAATAATTTTACTTAGAATTTTTTTTTTTTAATCCTAATCTATTTAACAATGTAGACAGGTTGTCTTAAAGAATTTCTTCTTTTCTGGTTATATCAAATTAGATCTTTTAAAATTACTGGTCCAATAATTTTTTCTACTTTTATTCTTCCTATCCATTATTTATATAATATAATTGAAGTACATGATATCTTATAATTTACTATCTAAATTGTATTAAAGCCATGGCTAAATCATGTATTTAAATTCTTATCCAATAATACTGGATACTAATTCCTTGAGTTTTCCATGGGGATAAGAGGTTATATTTCAATGCATGGGCAATTCATAATAGCTATGCTTCAGATCTGATCTCTGAGGAATTTTTCAATTCCTGACTGGGGCTCACACATCACTTATGGAAGAAGTAAATGTGATTACAGACTGCCTTCTAAATATTAGGCAGTACTACCTTTTTAGGATACTACCTGATATACCAATATACAAGTAATACATACACACACACAAATACATATGTCTAACATTTAAGTGTGTTTATGTATGTGTGTAAATGACTGTATGTACACATTAAAGTGAGAAAGCATGGTATAATTTGAAAAGAGCTTTTAAGTTATTTGATAGAAAACCCTACAATTTTTTTAAACTGAAGCATTACTTTTCAATAATTACTATTAATTGAACAGGATTAATATAAGTAATGTCAGCCATTTATTGTGGCTTCTCCTCTGGTAGGCACTACATTAAGGCATGCAAATATTATATTAGGAGTATTCAAGTTCACTACAACAGACACCAAAGTAATAATTATTTAGCCAGAATAGATGTTTTTCTCTTTTGCATGACTCTCATAAGACATATGAGTATGTGTCTTACATTCTTGATATTGAGGCTATGACCCTTGGGCCAGAAACATAAGCATTTTCTGGGAGCTTGTTGGAAATGCATTATCTCAGGTCCAAAAAAGGTGTTCTGAATTAAAAACAGAATTTCCACAAGATATCCAGGTGGATTGAATGCATATTAAAGCTTGAGAAGGCTTGTGTGTGTGTGCGCTCAGTCATTTCAACTCTTGAGATCTCATGAACTGTAGCCCACCAAACTCCTCTTTCCATGGAATTTTACAGGCAAGAATACTGGAGTGGGTTGCCGTTTCCTCCTCTAGTGGATCTTCCTCACCCAAGGATCAAACTCCCATCTCTTGAATCCCCTGCTTTGGAAGGCAGATTATTTACCACTGGGCCATCTGGGAAGCCATAAACCTGAGAGGACCGCATAAACATGCGGGACTACATCAAACTACAAAGAATCTGCACAGCAAATGAAACTTTCAATGAAATAAAATGGCAACATATGGAATGGGAGAAAATACGTGCAAACAATACAGCTGAGAATGATTTAATATTTGAAATAGACAAATAATTCATAGAACTATATATAATAACTATTTTCTTAGGCATAATTTTAAAACAATTTCAAGATTGTGAGACATTTTATGTCAACTTCTGATCTCTTGTTAATATTATAGGTTTTGCTTTCTACATTTTTGCACAATTAAATATAACTAATATTCAGGTATTTCATGTGCTAATTGACTCATGGTTTCAGACAACTTGTAATTAACATTTTATTTGTGTGATTGTGTGTAAGTCTACTTCCCTATTTGTTTTATATTTGTTCTTTATTTCTTTTCTTATTACCTCTTTTCTTAACTTTTTTTTAGTAGCATATTACATATGGATTTTCTTCTGGATTTTTAGCTATGCCTTTTTGTTATATGGCTTTCTTAGTAAATTAAAATATACTAAAATATAACAGTCTACTTAGAATTAATATTTTCTTACATGCATGCTAAGTCACTTTGGTCATGTCTGACTCTTTGAGATGCTATGGACCATAGCCTACTAGGTTCCCCTATCCATGGGATTCTCCAGGCAAGAATACTGGAGTGGGTAGCCATGCCCTCCTCCAGGGAATCTTTCCAACCCAGGGATGGAATCCATGTCTCCTGAATCTCCTGCATTGCAGGTGGATTCTTTACCCACTGAGCCACCTGGGAAGCCCCTTAATATGCTTGACAGTAATATAACTCAAGTTTTTTCTTGTTTGTTTAGTGTTGGCAAGATGTTTTTTACCTAAAAGTAATTTCTAATCCAAATCAAGAACAAAGTTTACCATCTCTCTCAAACTTGCATCTGATTTTATGTTTTATATTTTTCCTGTTCTTGTCCATAAACAAAGTTTAATTGAAATCATGGATTAAAATGGCTCTTGCATCTTGTCTTCATTTTGTTTTAAAGGATAATGATATATTGGCTTTGTGACTAATTCAAGCATTTTTTCAAGTACAAATTATTAGCACTATGTGTATGCATAAATTCAATAATGAGTCCTCTCAAAAATTTTGTCAAAATTCAGAGGAATCAGATTTCTAACATCTGTTGGGTCACAGAAAAAGCAAGAGAATTCCAGAAAAACATCTGTTTCTGTTTCATTGACAACGCTAAAGCCTTTGACAGAGTGGATCACAACAAACTGTGGAAAATTCTTCAAGAGATAGGAATACCAGACCACCTTACCTACCTCCAGAGAAACCTGTATGCAGGTCAAGAAGCAACAGTTAGAATTGGACATGGAACAACGACTGGTTCCAAAATGGGAAAGGAGTACATCAAGGTTGCATATTTTCACCTTGCTTATTTAACTTATATGCAGAGTACATCATGTAAACTGTTGGGCTGGATGAAGCACAAGCTAGAATGAAGATTGTTGGAGAAATATCAATTACCTCAGAAATGCAGATGACACCCCCCGTATGGCAGAAAGTGAAAAAGAACTAAAGAGCCTCTTGATGAAAGTGAAAGAGGAGAGTGAAAAAGCTGGCTCAATTCAACATTCAAAGACAAAGATCATGACATCCAGTCCCATCACTTGATGGAAAATAGATGAGGAAACAATAGAAACAGTGACAGATTTCAATTTCTTGGGCTCAAAATCCCTGCAGATAGTGACTGAAACCATAAAATTAAAAAACACTCCTTGTAAGAAAATCTATGACAAATGTAGACAGTGTATCCAAAAGCAGAGACATTATTTTGTCAACAAAGATCCATCTAGTCAAAGCTTTAGTTTTTCCAGTAGTCAAGTATGGATGTGAGAGTTGGATCATAAAGAAGGCTGAGTGCTGAAGAACAGATGCTTTTGAACTGTGGTGTTGGAGAAGATTCTTGAGAGTCTCTTGGACTGCAAGGAGCTAAAACAAATCAATCCTAAAGGAAATCAGTCCTGAATATTCATTGGAAGGACTAATGCTGAAGCTGAAGCTCCAGTACTTTGGCCACCTGATGAGAAGGGCTGACTCATTAGAAAAGACCCTGATGCTGGGAAAGACTAAAGGCAGGAGAAAAGGGGGACAGCAGAGAATGAGATGGTCAAATGGCATCACCAACTAGATGGACGTGAGTTTGGGCAATCTCCAGGAGTTGGTGATGGGCAGGGAAGGCTGGCATGCTAAAGTCCATGGGGTTGCAAGTTGTTGGACATGACTGAGTGAATGAACTGAACTGAACTGAGTTTTGAATGTAAGTGGTTGCTATACAAACAGCTGCCATTAACAATGTTTCTTCTTTTGAACTGAGTCACAAAACTCCCTAAAATATTTAACTAGATTAAAATAATTTTTAAGGAATTATGTAAAATTTCCAGATAGCAATATTTTTTCTTCATAGCTTTAAAATATTTGGAACAGAGTAAGTATATATCACATGAATTTATCTAACTTGGATTACAAAAATGGAGAACTTAAAGATTTTTTATGGTTGAAGAACTGACTTTAACTATGAAGGTAAATTCTAGACTATAATACAGTGTGTTATAGATAAAAGGTCATATTAATCAACATAATATAAAAATTAAAAATTAATTTAAAATAGTTTTATTTGAAAGTGAGTTTTGTGGTTATAAAGTATGTAATTTAAGGCATATTTTCTAAAGTAAGTATATATAGTGCACCACTCTCTGAGATCACTATATGAACTTCCTTTCATTTGTGCATAATAATAATAGTACGTGCAATACACTCTAGACATTCACTGAACATTAGAAGTGTTTTGGTATTTCAGTGTAGGACAGAAATCAGATATATTTGAGGAGCAAATGTTCACTAATTAATGATTAACCATCTTCCTAAATCCAAGTTTGAAGTTTGCATGAGCCAATCTACTAGAAAAACCCAGAAAGGATTACTTTATATTGAACATCTAAAATTATTAAAATGCTACCAAAGCCTCATAAAGTGTATATTGATGATTAGGTTTCCACAGCATACACTGGGCTTCCCTTGTGGCTCATATGATAAACAATCCACCTGCAGTGCAGGAGACCCTGGTTCAATCCCTGGGTCATGAAGATCCCCTGGAGAAGGGAATGGCTACCCACTCCAGTATTCTTGCCTGGAAAATTCCATGGACAGAGGAGCCTGGCAAGCTACAATCCTTGGGATCACAAAAGGGTCCAACATGACTGAGCAACTTAAACTTCACTTTGGGGCTTCCCAGGTGGCACTGGTGGTAAAAAACTCATTTTTCAATGTAAGGGACATAAGAGATGTGGGTTCCATTCCTGTGTTGGGAATTCCCTGGAGGAGGTTATAGCAATCCACTTCAGTATTCCTGCCTGGAGAATCCCCATGGACAGAAGAGCCTGTTTGGCTACAGTTCATAGGGTTTCATACAGTCGGAACTTAGCATGCATGAATGCATAGCATGCATAATCCTGGAAATAACAAAGTTTGCCTTTCTATATAAGTTGCTTCTTCATAAAACTGCTTGATGGTAATTTCCAATTTTGCAGTTACACATTACATTTTATAATCCAAACTTACATTATTCTTGAACATCATGTTTTTCCTGTCATAAGCATTGTGGTATTTTGATTGTTCATACATGATCATGTGTATTATTTTACATGGACATTGCATTAGTCATCTAATCATTTTAATCTTCATGTAAAATCCAAGCACCTGTAGACTATTTTATAAACCATTTTGAACCTCTGGATTTCCTTGATCCTCACATTGGGTAACATTGGTGGGAACAATGGCAGATGAATTTAAGTCATATTATCAAAAAGCCCTATCTTGCTTTCTTAAGGGCAATGGTGATACACTGTGTAGAATTACATAACCCTGACAGTCAACTCTATGGTTTGGACTTAACTTTTCCAGAGTATAATAATATGGATTGTGCAATTAAAATAGTAAGAATCAATCAATGTTCAGTGATCCATCTACATGGATAGTCAATTCTCAGCCAAGATCTATTTCCCCACAATGTAGCTCCCAAGAGCCACTTTTAGACAAATTCTCCTGTTGCTTTATGTTTAATGTTCTTGTAGTAGATAGAGAATGGGAAATGTAGACCATCTTATATGGATATAGATCCATAGTTTAGCCACTCTTTATCACCAAAGAATTTTGCTAGTACATTTTCTCATTTCACAGGGATTTCTGGGGAACTAGCCTGCCAAGCAATTCTAATTCAAAATTCAGATGGCTGAGTTCTTGTTTCTTCTGAAGCTTGTACATTTAACCTCATAAATTGATCACCAAGACCCAGGAAAGCCATGGTCTAAGAGTTTTTTTTGTTTTTTTGGGTTTTTTTTTTTTTTTTTTTGCTTTCTTTTCTCTAAACTCTCATCACTTCCTCCAGTACTGTTTCTTTACATTCTTATTCATCGAAGGCCAAGACATAATGTGAGCTGATTCTGAGAAGCACTTAGAGATGCCGTTTTATTCCCAGCATCTACCATTGTACAACTTTGAAATGAACTTTCTTGGAAGACTGTATACAGGCAGCCTAGCCAAATCATGAATGTCTCATATAATAATTTAATTTTTTCTCATTGTCTTTCATAGACTAATTTATTTTTCTCAGAGTTGTATCTTTACCTATCTTTATCCCATACTTAGTTTCTAGGAGTTTGCCCAGCCATTTCAAGAGACCATTGTAAAAATGCAAAAGAAATATCACACACACACAAAAAAAAAAAACATTGTAAACACTAAAAAATGTTTAAGTCTTCAGTTTTATTATTTCAAGAATCTCTTTAAGTTAGTCTTGAGATTTTTATCAAAATTCAAACCTTTCCATTTTAAACTACAGAGTGCAAATTTAGATACAATTATCATTTCTAAGTTTGAATGACACTTTTCAAACTGTATTACAAGAAAAGGGCCACAGCCAGTTAGAGACATATCAACACCTTGAAAATACAAACATATACTGTCTTATCTATGATTTTGCAAAGACAAACATAAAAGGAAAAGTTCTTTTCAAAATGTCAGTAGAAATTTTAACTGTTTTAAATGGTATAGATTGCATTCATTTAGATTTTATATAAGGTGGTGTGTAATGTGTACCTGAGTCCTCTAAAAGTTTTAATGTTACACCAGAAGATAGAAAGAGGACCTCATGGTAAATAAGTTTTATGAATGTTCCTTTCACATTCATTGAAACAGTATCCACTGTGCTCTGACTAAATGCAAGGTACTAGTGACACAGTAAATAATAGACTAGTTATCTTTTGAAGGACTCACCTCCTCTAAACACTGGAAAAAATTTAAAAACCTGGAAATGCTATTGTTATTAAGACTTTCCTTACATGTGTCCAACTCCAGTGGACTTGAAATTTTCCTAACACAGATGCTTCAAGGAGAGAGTCTAGAGTGAATCTGCTTGACCTAGCAAAATTTCAGCAGTGCCATTCACCATTCTTCTAGGCATGCATAATTCAGAACATTCCCAAAGAGACTGTTGTTGTAAGGTATGAACTCAAAAAGCCAACTCAAAAACTCAACATTTAACCAAATATTTTCAATAATCATTGACTTTTCCAACTCCTCATGAGATAGCAATAGGCTTCTATATCACTATGTTATTTGTTTGACAAGAACCTTTTAAAAAGGAAAATCTTTTATAATTTTATCTCAAAGTGAATTGCTTAGTATTGAACCACAAACATGACAAATAACTTTGATGATCTTTAACTAAAACAATATTAATGAGTATATGAATTGATTTTCTTGTTTTAAAGCCTAAGTACTAGAATCAATAGTAGATTTCACCTAATAATCAATGTAATTGAAAATATATACCATTTAAGCCCATGAAATATAAAAAAGTCTCAGGTAGATTTTCTATATTATGACAAAAACATTTAGAATAAATTTAAAGAAACTGAGGCTTATAAAGCATTCCTTGAAATTATAACATAAAAAATGAATATCTTTAGTCTGTTCTTCAGTTCAGTTCAGTTCAGTTCAGTCCCTCAGTCATGTCTGACTCTTTGAGACCCCATGAATTGCAGCACGCCAGGCCTCCCTGTCCATCACCAACTCCTGGAGTTCACCCAAACCCACATCCATCGAGTCAGTGATGCCATCCAACCATCTCATCTCTGTCATCCCCTTTTCCTCCTACCCCCAATCCCTCCCAGCATCAGAGTCTTTTCTGATGAGTCAACTCTTCGTATGAGGTGACCAAAGAACTGGAGTTTCAGCTTTAGCATCATTCCTTCCAAAGAAATCCCAGGGCTGATCTCCTTCAGAATGGATTGGTTGCATCTTCTTATAGTCCAAGGGACTCTCAAGAGTCTTCTCCAACACCACAGTTCAAAAGCATCAATTCTTCAGTGCTCAGCTTTCTTCACAGTCCAACTCTCACATCCATACATGGCCACTGGAAAGACCATAGCTTTGACTAGACAGACCTTTGTTGGCAAAGTAATGTCTCTGCTTTTCAATATGCTATCTAGGTTGGTCATAACTTTTCTTCCAAGGAGTAAGCGTCTTTGAATTTCACGGCTGCAGTCACCATTTGCAGTGTCTGTTCTATTTTCCTGTAATTGGACCCTATCAAAGTCATAAAAAAATCCACTTATTTGTTTTTACTTTAGAATATTTATTCTAAAAAACAACATAAGACATAGACTCAGAAAATTCACTCATGCTGCCTGAAATGATACCAGAAGTAGGATGTCTATTAAGTGTGAATATATTTTTATGAAAAAGAAACATTTTTATATGGTATATCTATGCTACCATTGTGGAGAAGGCAATGGCACCCCACTCCAGTACTCTTGCCTGGAAAATCCCATGGATGGAGGAGCCTGGTAAATTGCAGTCCATGGGTTCACTAAGAGTCAGACATGACTGAGCGACTTCACTTTCACTTTTCACTTTCATACATTGGAGAAGGAAATGGCAGCCCACTCCAGTGTTCTTGCTTGGAGAATCCCAGCAACTGGGGAGCCTGGTGGGCTGCCGTCTAAGGGGTCGTGCAGAGTCAGACACGACTGAAGTGACTTAGCAGCTTAGCAGCATGCTACCACTGAATGTTAAAAGATAACAATTGTGAAGGATGGAAGGGGAAAAGAATCAATTTCCATATTCCAATAATAAATCCATAGAACTAGATGTTCTAGACACTGTGAGGGGTTAAATGGTGTGGACTTTTCCTTGAGAATGTATAATCTAACAGAGTTACAAGTTAAATACAATCAATGCTTACTTTAATGAAACCACAAGTAATTATCAGATACCATAACATCACAAAAACAAAAAGAGAAACTTAAAAATGTCGTTTAAAAGACAAATCAACTAAGTCCTTTTTTATCATAAGTCCTAAATACTCAGTGACAAAAATTAAGAATAGAGAGAGTGAAAAAGTTGGCTTAAAGCTCAACATTCAGAAAATGAAGATCATGGCATCTGGTCCCATCACTCCATGGGAAACAGATGGAGAAACAGTGGAAACAGTGTCAGACTTTATTTTTTGGGCTCCAGAATCACTGCAGAAGATGATTGCAGCCATTAAATTAAAAAATGCTTACTCCTTGGAAGAAACTCCAGTACTTTGGCCACCTCATGCGAAGAGTTGACTCATTGGAAAAGACTCAGATGCTGGGAGGGATTGGGGGCAGGAGGAGAAGGGGACAACAGAGGATGAGATGGTTGGATGGCATCACTGACTCAATGGACGTGAGTCTGAGTGAACTCTGGGAGTTGGTGATGGACAGGGAGGCCTGGTGTGCTTCGATTCATGGGGTAGCAAAGAGTCAGACACAACTGAGTGACTGAACTGAAATGAACATGCTAAAGTAGAATCCAGGTAGTGTACTGTCATATCTTCAAATGATAACTGAGTTTGGCACAGAGTATATATACAATAGGTCTATGTGTAAATCAATGATGCAAAAAAGATAAGCAATGGGATAAAGCAGATGGCTGCTTCAGTCAGGTAAGGGTTTGATTCTTAGAAGAACTGAATTTTCCTTTTAAGGTCCATTTATCTCTAAAAGTGTTACAATCTGAATTTTTTTTAAGCGGAAATATTTCAGAAGGAGAACTTGTTCACTTAAGAGGAACTGAATTTTAGAGCTAAACATCTTTAACTTTCATTTCAGGACATACCACACAATAGCAGTGATGCTCAACAAACACAGAAGCTTTGCTTTCTCTGTGAACAGTTTCTAATAAGTACAATATAAACAAAAATAGTCACATTAAAATCACATGTACACACATACATATATACACACATAGAGGTGATTTTCCAACAGCTCATTTCATAGTTACAGAAAAAAAAAACTATAAAAATAATTCACCATCAGGAATTTCACGGGAAGGTTTGAGAACCACTGGTCTATTTATGGTTTCTCAGCCTCCTCCATTTAGATGGCCAGTAGGAAGACCTGAGCTCACCTACTCCATGGGCACGCCCAAATCACAACTGTTTGCAGAACAGTCATCAATGAAGAAGTTCAGCACTTACCAGAAAAGATTTTCTACAGATAAAGATATAGAAAACAACCAAAATGAGATGAGTAGGAGAAAATGAGTTGAGATGTAGTCAAATCCCATATCTTTGGGTAGATATCCAACAAAAAGGAGAATAACTTTTATTGCAGCTTCTTTCCAAGGAGCATCGGATCTGAGCCCCACATCAGAGGTCCTGTGCCAGGGAGACAAGCCCTCAAATATTTGGCTTTGAAAGCCAGTGGGGCCTACATTCAAGAGAGCCAGAGAGTTGTGAGAAGACTCTGCTCTTAAAGACTGCACATAAAATCTCACGTTCTCCAACATCCAGAGCTGAAAGGAACCTGTGTCAGACTCAATTGCTGACCTTGGAGAGCTTCATGCAAAGGCCAAGAGGCAACTGAAACTCACCCTGGGGACATAGACATTGGCAGCAGACATTTTTGAGAGTTTAGTTCTCCATAAGGTCACTGGTGGTGGTAAGCACCATTTTGAAATCCTCTCTCAAGCTTAATAGTGCTGGACTCTGAACCTACCCAGAAGCCAATTGTCACCAGTCCCAGGACATCCTAGAGAGTCAGTTAGTTGAGTGGGGACATGACCCTACACACCAGCATGTCAACAGCTTCAGGACCCCTGAAGCCCCAGGTGCCAAATGCTGAGCTGTTAAAATGCATTTGAAATTAACATATTAGCAACTTTAAAAAGCACATATATATATATACACACATGGCTATATATAAGCCTCATGGTAAACACAAACCAAAATCTGTAATAAATATATGCTGCTGCTGCTGCTTCTAAGTTACTTCAGTCATGTCTGACTCTGTGTGGCCCCATAGACGGCAGCCCACCAGGCTCCCCTGTCCCTGGGATTCTCCAGGCAAGAACACTGGAGTGGGTTGCCATTTCCTTCTCCAATGCATGAAAGTAAAAAGTGAAAGTGAAGTCGCTTAGTCGTGTCCGACTCTTAACGACCCCATGGACTGTAGCTCACCAGGCTTCTCCATCCACGGGATTTTTCAGGCAAGAGTACTGGAGCAGGGTGCCATTGCCTTCTCCAATAGATATATGCACACACACACACAGAGAAAAGAAAAAGGACCCCCAAAATAACATTAAAGTTAGTCATCAAGTCACAAGAGAACACAAGAAGAAAGAAAACTTTATCTAATAAACCAACCCCAAAACAATTAACAAAATGGCAATAAGAACATATATATTAATAATTCTTTTAAGTGTAAATAGACTAAACATGCCAATTAAAAGACATAGAGTGGTTAGGAAATAATAAACAAATGCAAAGGCAACCTACAGACTGAGAAAAAATATTTGCAAATGATGCTATTGACAAGGGATTGATAGCCAAAATATTCATTTGAACAATTCATATGGCTTAATATCAAAAACCTAACAGTTCATTTCAACTCAGTTCAGTCGCTCAGTCGTGTCCGACTCTTTGCAACCCCATGAATCACAGCACGCCAGGCTTCCCTGTTCATCACCATCTCCCGGAGTTCACTCAGACTCATGTCCATCGAGGCCGTGATGCCATCCAGCCATCTCATCCTCGGTCGTCCCCTTCTCCTCCTGTCCCCAATCCCTCCCAGCATCTGAGTCTTTTCCAATGAGTCAACTCTTCACATAAGATGGCCAAAGTATTGGAGCTTCAGCCTTAGCATCCTTCCTTCCAAAGAAACCCCAGGGTTGATCTCCTTCAGAATGGACTGGTTGGATCTCCTTGCAGTCCAAGGGACTCTCAAGAGTCTTCTCCAACACCACAGTTCAAAAGCATCAATTCTTCAGCGCTCAGGCTTCTTCACAGTCCAACTCTCACATCCATACATGACCACTGGAAAAACCATAGCCTTGACTAGACGGACCTTAGTCGGCAAAGTAATGTCTCTGCTTTTGAATATGTTATCTAGGTTGGTCATAACTTTTCTTCCAAGGAGTAAGCATCTTTTAATTTCATGGCTACAGTCACCATCTGCAGTGATTTTGGAGCCCCCAAAAATAAAGTCTGACACCATTTCCGCTGTTTCCCCATCTATTTCCCATGATGTGATGGGACCGGATGCCATGATCTTCGTTTTCTGAATGTTGAGCTTTAAGCCAACATTTTCACTCTCCTCTTTCACTTTCATCAAGAGGCTTTTTAGTTCCTCTTCACTTTCTGCCATAAGGGTGGTTTCATCTGCATATCTGAGGTTATTGATATTTGTCCCGGCAATCTTGATTCCAGCTTGTGTTTCTTCCAGTCCAGCATTTCTCATGATGTACTGTGCATAGAAGTTAAATAAGCAGGGTGACAGTATACAGCCTTGACACACTGCTTTTCCTATTTGGAACCAGTCTGTCGTTCCATGTCCAGTTCGAACTGTTACTTCCTGACCTACATACAGATGTCTCAAGAGGCAGGTTAGGTGGTCTGGTATTCCCATCTCTTTCAGAATTTTCCACAGTTTATTGTGATCCACACAGTCAAAGGCTTTGGCACAGTCAATAAAGCAGAAAGAGATATTTTTCTGGAACTCTCTTGCTTTTCCCATGATCCAGTGGATGTTGGCAATTTGATCTCTGGTTCCTCTGCCTTTTCTAAAACCAGCTTGAACGTCAGGGAGTTCACGGTTCATGTATTGCTGAAGCCTGCCTTAGAGAATTTTGGGCATTAGTTTACTAGCATGTGAGATGAATGCAATTGTGTGGTAGTTTGAGCATTCTTTGGCATTGCCTTTCTTTGGGATTGGAATGAAAACTGATCTTTTCCAGTCCTGTGGCCACTGCTGAGTTTTCCAAACTTGCTGGCATATTGAGTGCAGCACTTTCACAGCATCATCTTTCAGGATTTGAAACAGCTCAACTGGAATTCCATCACCTCCGCTAGCTTTGTTCATAGTGATGCTTTCTAAGGCCCACTTGACTTCACATTCCAAGATGTCTGGTTCTAGATTAGTGATCACATCATGATGACTATCAGGGTCATGAAGATCTTTTTTGTACAGTTCTTCCGTATATTCTTGCACCTCTTCTTAATATCTTCTGCTTCTGTGAGGTCCATACCATTTCTGTCCTTTATTGAGCCCATCTTTGCATGAAATGTTCCCTTGGTATCTCTAATTTTCTTGAAGAGATCTCTAGTCTTTCCCAATCTATTGTTTTCCTCTATTTCTTTGCATTGATCACTGAAGAAGGCTTTCTTATCTCTTCTTGCTATTCTTGCTACTCTGCATTTAGATGCCTATATCTTACCTTTTCTCCTTTGCTTTTTGCCTCTCTTCTTTTCACAGCTATTTGTAAGGCCTCCCCAGACAGCCATTTTGCTTTTTTGTATTTCTTTTCCATGGGGATGGTCTTGATCCCTGTCTCCTGCACAATGTCACGAACCTCCATCCATAGTTCATCAGGCACTCTATCTATCAGATCTAGGCGCTTAAATCTATTTCTCACTTCCACTGTATAATCATAAGGGATTTGATTTAGGTCATACCTGAATGGTCTAGTAGTTTTCCCTACTTTCTTCAATTTAAGTCTGAATTTGGTAATAAGGAGTTCATGATCTGAGTCACAGTCAGCTCCTGGTCTTGTTTTTGCTGACTGTATAGAGCTTCTCCATCTTTGGCTGCATAGAATATAATCAATCTGATTTTGGTGTTGACCATCTGGTGATGTCCATGTGTAGAATCTTCTCTTGTGTTGTTGGAAGAGGGTGTTTGCTATGACCAGCGCATTTTCTTGGCAAAACTCTATTAGTCTTTGCCCTGCTTCATTCCGCATTCCAAGGCCAAATTTGCCTGTTACTCCAGGTGTTTCTTGACTTCTTACTTTTGCATTCTAGTCCCCTATAATGAAAAGGACATCTTTTTTGGGTGTTAGTTCTAAACTAAACTAACACCCAAAAACCTAACAACCCAGTCAAAAAATGGGCAGAAGACCTAAACAGACACTTCGGCAAAGAAGATATACAAATGGCCAACAGGCACATGAGAAGATGCTCAATATCACTAATTATTGGGCTTCCCTGGTGGCTCAGTGGTATGTAATCCACCTGCCAATAGTTTTGGCCCCTGGGTTGAGAAGATCCCCTGGAGAAGGAAATAACAACCCACCCCAGTATTCTTCCCTGGGAAATCCCATGGACAGAGGAGCATGGAGGGCTACAGTCCATGGAGTCGCAAAAGAGCCAGAGGTGACTTAGCAACTAAACCAACAAAATCACTGATTATTGGAGAAATATAAATCAAAACTTCAGTGAAGTATCACCTCACACCAGCCAGAATGGCCATCATTAAAAAGTCTACAAATAATATATTCTGGATAGAGCATGGAAAAAAGGACACCTTCATGTACTGTTGGTTGGAATGTAATTGGTGCAACCACTATAGAAAACAGCATGGAAACGCCTCAAAAAATTTAAAGTGAAATTACCATATGATCCAGGAATCCCACTTCTGTGTGTTTATCCAAAGAAACCAATAGCACTATTTAGACAAGCGATATGCACCTTGATGTTAGTTGCACCATGGTGGTTGCGAGAAAGAAGTGGAGCGGGGGTGGTGGAGGTGGGGAATAGGTGAGGGAGATTAAGAAGTACAAACTCACAGTTGCAAAATAAATGAGTCATGAGTATGAAATACACAGAAAGATGAATGTAATTGATAACTATGTGACATCTTTCCATGGTGCATTTTCCCTCGTGGTTCAGTCAGTAAAGAGTCTGCCAGCAATGTGGGAGATCAGGGTTCAATCCTTGGGTCGGGAAGATCCCCTGGAGAAGGAAATGACAGCCGACTCCAGTATTCTTGCTTGGAGAATTCCATGGATTGAGGAGCATGATAGGCTACAGTCAATGGGATCACAAAGACTCGAACATGACTGAGTGATTAACACTTTCACTTTCACTTTGCTTGGTGATGCTGTAATTAGATTGTTGGCGGTGATCATTTTGAAATGTATAGAAATATTGAATCCCTATGCCATGTACCAGGAACTAACACAGTGATGTCAATCAATTAACTTCAAAAAACGAAAACAACAAAAAAAAACACATACACAAACTGATAGATAAAAGACCAAATTTGTGGCTCTCAAAGGCAGGAGGTGGAGAAAGAGGGAATTAGATGAAGGCAGTCAAAAGGTATAAACTTTTCATTTTAAGTTTAGTAAGTTGTAGTGATGTAATGTCAGCTTCCAGGTGGTTCTAGTGGTAAAGAAACTGTCTGCCAGTGTAGCAGACTAAGAGATGTGGGTTTAATCTCTGGGTCAGGAAGAACCCTAGGAGGAGGGCATGGCCACCCACTTCAGTATTCTTGCCTGGAGAATCCCATGGACAGAGGAGCCTGGTGGGCTACAGTCCGTGGGGTAGCAAAGAGTCAGACACAACTGAAGCAAGTTAGCTTAGCTCGCACGCAGTGATATAATATACTACATAATGAAGCTCATTAACACTGCTACAGGTTACATATGGAAGTTGTTAAGAGAGTAAATCCTAAACATTCTTATCATAAGGAAAAATTTGTGCATTTTTTCTTGTTTTTTATAATGTTGTATCAATATGAAATGAAGGATGTTCACTGAACCTTGCAGCAATCCTTTCATGTTGTGTGTTAGTCAAATCATTACACTGTATCCCTTTAACGTATACAGTAAGCTGTATTTACATTATATATCAATAAAACTGGGGGATGGGGAGAGACAAAAAGGAATTTCATGAACAACTGCAGCTCCTGTCTCAGCAGTCTATGGATGAAAGATGTTTAACAGTGAAGTGAATTGCCCACTGTGATGGTCCATATTGAAGAGGGGAAAGACCCCAAGAATCAAAATTTAAGATGCTACACTCCCTGGGGATGAATAAGGTGAGAGGCTAAAATAGAGATGAATATTGGAAAAAAGTTAGATTTGGAGAATAATTACTAGAAAAGAGCACACAACTAGATTATATGAACTAAGAAAAAAATCTGACACGCTGATTCTATTTTCATGAGCCTCTGAGACCAATAGTCCTATTGCTATATAATATTTTAACAACCTGAACACTTAATCTAGTCTAAGGACACCAAATTTAAGCAAAATAATTTCTGACAGTTTTCATTTGACAGCTGTAGAACAATTCCAAAAATTACTGCATGCCTTCAGCACTCCCTGGTGTCAAATTAGTCCTAGTGAAATAATTGATTTTTTATTAAGAAAGTGCCTTCCAAGTTTTTCCCAGTCTTTTCTAATATTTCAAGAAGGGGCAGTAGCCTTGCCCCTACCAAGGTCCAAAGCTAGGAACATCTGTGTCATCCTCTACTTTCACATTTATTTTCAATAAGTGATTAGTCACCAGGTCCTGTAAATTCACTTTCCAAAATGTCTTTTGAATCTGGACATCCTTTTCTGTCGCAGCCACTCCCTCACTTTTAGCTCTCATCTTTTTTTCATCTGTGTTTCTTCTGCAGCCCTGACAGAAATTCCTACCTCCAAAATAGACCTTAAATCTGACTACTTTTCTTAATCTCCATTAACACAAACCTGGTTTAGGCTCCATCACCTCTACCTTAAAACAAAATAACAACTTCCTGAATCATCCAGCTTCCAGGGTCTTTTATTTATTTATTTTTTAATAAGACTCTGGTTGATCACTACATGTCCCTAGTTTACAGTCTTTTGATGACTTCCTCTTGATTTTCAGATAAAATTTCTCAATATAAACAACAACACCCTGAATCCTCTTGACCCACCCACATTTATAAGCTCATGTAGAACCACTCTCCCCTGTCCCTCTGCTTGCTTTAGGCCCACTTGTGTATTCTTTTACTCCCCACCCACAATTCCATCTCTTTCTAGTCACAGGGGTTTTGCATTTACTGGTATCACTGATTTTGAGACTTCTTTTTGACTTTCGACAGAGCTGGTTCCTTCATCCTTCCCATCTCAGTTCAAATGCCACTTCTCTCAGAAAAGGCTCTGCTGACAACCTTCTCCCAGGTGGTGAAAACATTCCCCCTCCCCAGCTAGGAAGACTCAATTAGATCTTCCTGTTTGCTCTATTGTGATTCATATACAGAATTTTTACATTTGTTGGAGGATGTCATTGAGAAGATATGATGGTTGGTTGACCCCAGAGCTGCATCTGGGCAGCTTAAGACCCCTTAACCTCCTCCTCTGTCCTTGAAGTGTATGTTTTACCAGTTAACACTATTCCCACACAAGGAGCCATTTCGAGGGCACAGCCTCGAAAGAATAATGTGATGTTGGAAAGCATCTGGACTGAATTCATGACTGACCCAGTTAAAGCCTCTATATATATGTTTAAAATTCTGATGTACAAGTCTGGAGATCTAATTATCTTGCAGCCACCCAAAACAAGCCTCATGAGTTCCCTTGCTGATTAAAACTGCCACTTACCAACCCTGAATATTCACTGGAAGGACTGATCCAATACTTTGACCACCTGATGCAAACAGCCATCTCATTGGAAAAGACACTGATGGGAAAGATTGAGGGCTGGAGGAGAAGGGAGGTACAGAGATGTGATGGTTTGATGATATTACTCACTCAGTGGACATGAGTTTGAGCAAACTCTGGGAGACAGTGAAGGACAGGGAAGACTGGAGTGCTGCAGTCCACGGGGTCACAAAGACTTGGGCATGACTTAGTGACTGAACAATGCGACCAACCTAGAGTGGTCTGCCTCTTCATTCTCTTCTCCTCTGTGTCTGAGGGCTAGATTTGAATTTCACCAGGGAAATCCCAAGGTTGTGAACTACCAACTTTTATTATTATTGCTTCCGAAGTAGTAAATGCTTATAGATTTACATTTCAAATGACTTCAGTGAAAAGTAATATTCTCCAGCTTCACCTGTGTTCCCCAGTGTCAACCACTTTCAACTCATCTGTCTCTTTGGGTTTTGGTTCTTCAAATTTCTAAATAGTCTCTTAACTCTATTATTCTCTGAAACTTTTTTTCTTTAGAAATTATCATATGACTTCTTAAAATAGAAAACAAATGTTAGTTCTCTTACACTTAGCAAATTCTCCTAACTTCTATATTCACAATCTCTGCTCCTACTCCCCACCTGTAAACTAAACTGTGATGAACTTAAGGGTAAATATTCATGGATTCAAACGTCCCTAAGTATTAGCTTAGTATACAGTGAAAGTGAAAGTGAAGTCGCTCAGTCATGTCCGACTCTTTGCAACCCCATGGATTGTAGCCTATCAGGCTCCTCTGCCCATGGGATTTCTCAGGCAAGAGTGCTGGAGTGGATTGCCATTCTCAAAGGAAGAAAGGAAGACGAAAAAGATGGAGAGAGGGAAGGAAGAAAGGAGCAAAGAAAAGAGGAAGAAAGAAGCCCCATCTTAAGCTCAGGAAACTGTCTTGAGTCCGAATTTCCCCCAGGGCTGTGGAAAGATTGGAGGTATGCAGGCAAAAGAATGCCAAAGATGTGGCAACCCACCAGAAGTTAGGAGGAGGCAAGGGAATACTTCTCCACAAGTTTGAGAGGGCAAATAGCCCTGCCAACATGTGATTTAGAATCGCAGGCCTCTAGAATTGTGAGACAATAATGTTTCATTGTTTTAAGCTATTAGTCTGTGGTACTTTATTATGATAGCCCTAGGAAACTAATACAAATTCTAAGGCCAATTTCCTATCTAAATGTAGTGGTTCTGTGAGGTGATGAACAATCTCCTTGTTTTGATTATTTTTCCATGGGATTATTCCAATTTCAAGACTTTGGCATAAACTGCTGGAACTGTTACTTGATTCATCAAACACCAAGCCAAACAAAATTTTAGGTATTTTGGTACATTTTAAATGTGACCAGTAGAGAGATTTGTTGTCAATTAAGCACTATTACATATCATTTCACACTTTATTTTAAAATAGCCTTCTTACATGGAGTTGTTTAACTGACAATATTTTGTTAGAACAAAGTTTTGTATGTCCAGATTTTAGCTGCTTGAAAATAAAAGTTGAAACAGCCAACCAAAAAATAAATGGAGGCATGAAACCATCTTCTATGGTCTGCTGTTAAGTCTAGAAATATCTTATTCTGTCAGTGTGATTTCATAGCAGGATGAAAAATGTCAAAAGTGAGGATGACAAATCAGTCTAGTGAGGAAAAATGACTCTTGGACAAGAGATGTCATTTGTCATGATTGCCATTTGACTGCACTTTCCCCTCTTCTCTCTTTCATATGAATGCAATTTTGTCATTAGTTTTAAATTATCTTAACTGCACAATGGCTTGATCATGAAAATTGTATTTCCTTTCAAAGAGTTTTGTCAAATACCAAGAGTTTCAAAATTGATATTATACTTGTGTTATTTTTGTGTATTTCAATGAATTTTTTTAAAATCTGTAATGCTTCATTTATCAAATATTACTATTTTTCAAACCAACTGGTCATTTTTCCCAAGATATAGGTAACACTATTGCTTAAAAAAATTTTTTTTTTTTTTCCAAAACTGACACAGTTGAGTGCAGCTTTCTGAGCCACTGCATAATACGGGTGGTAATTAAGCCACAGCTTCAAGGTTGCATGGACACAAGACAATTCAGCCTAATGAAGTATCGATCGGCTGCAGTCGAGGTAAAGCAAGTTGACATTCATTTAGAGGTAGCAATGCGAATATACCACAATGCCACCAAAGAAATAAAGGGAACAAACAATGAGGCTGAATTTTAATCTTGCAAACACAATTAAGAATCTTATTTATAGCATGCTGCTATCACTTAAACTAAAGCTAATTGCATACTTACTGCCCTGACATAAGATACTTAAATCAGCAGAAATTATATATCCTTAGCATAATGGCAAAAAAAAAAAGAAAAAGAGTGCCAGAAGTTTAGTGTTTCAATTAGAGACAACACTGCTACCTTAGAAAACTATACTGATCAAAGTGTTTGCAAACAAATTTCCCACATATTTGCTTTGGTGTTTGGTTTTGGGTCTTCATGTTTCTAAATAGTTTGCTAATTCTACTCTTTCTTGAATATTTTCACTTTAAATGTCATTATTTGACTTTGTAAAACTGAAAATAGAAAGTTACTATTTCATATGCCAAATTTCATATTTCTTTTATTTTATTGAATATAATTTACTAAACGTTTATTGAACTGGCCTTACTTTCTGCATTAATATACACATAAAGGATCAGCATTTCTCAACATTGTCTCTCTTTCAAATATGTACTAAATTTAAGTTAACTAGTAAGAAGACCTATCTCATAGCATGCTTTTAAGCTGTCACTGGTATAAAGAATTATAAAGATTCATTGTATCCATTATTTTTAATCAACCATAGATTTTTATGATATGAGTCTAAACACTGTTTCAGAGCATAATGACATTATATCTACAAAATAAAATATTTGGCCATTTTATAAAAATTTAATAATTATTTGTAAATTAATATATAAATTTTAAAAATCTGATTAGAAATTGCTGCAGCTTCTAAGTCGTTTCAGTTGTGTCCGACTCTGTGAGACCCCATAGAGGGCAGCCCACCAGGCTCCTCTGTCCCTGGGATTCTCCAGGCAAGAACACTGGAGTGGGTCGCATTTCCTTCTCCAATCCATGCATGCATGCTAAGTCGCTTCAGTCGTGTCCGATCCTGTGTGATCCCATGGACAGCAGCCCACCAGGCTCCTCTGTCCACAGAAGTCTCCAGGCTAGAGTACTGGAGTGGGCTGCCATTTCATCCTCCACATGGATATACTACTGTTTTAATATTCTCTTATAGTTTTATGTCCATTTTAATTTAAGTAAATCAGAAGCTGAATATGTTGCTCAATACTCTCAGTGATCTTAAACAGAAAACTAGCTTTCTTAATCTAGTATATGGAAAGTTCATCTTGTGACAAATGGACTCTGACTTACAATGTTAGTGGAGATGACTTACTTTGGTGAAGAAGCCAGGTTTTTATATTTCAAGAAGACATATATATCACAAATTCTACCTAGAAGTCAATTAATCAAAGCCTTCACGTAGAAATTAGAATTCAAAATGAATTTATGTTAAGCAATGGATTCAAAGTTACTGGCATTACACAGATTTCAGAAATCATATTTTCTCATCAATATTTTCATAAATATAAAAAGTTCCTACTCTAATGAAGAACCAGTATTGATGTGCAGCATTTGTAAAAACCACTTTATATTAGAAATGTGGTTCACATTATTAAGTTAATATATAAGGAAATAATATACTTAGCCACATATGGCTTCTTAACAATTTAGAAGCAATAAACATTTTTTTGTATAAGTGATACTGCTTACAAATACGGTTTATCAGATTCATTGTTCTCCAATTGTTCATAAATGACAATTGTCATTTTAATTACTTCATTTTGTGTAAATCATTGCTCTGTAAGCATATCCATGGCCTGGTAAAGGTAATTCAGTTATTGAAAATTGAATATTTCTTATTGTGAATTTGGTCCAAAGGGTGCTGAGAAAAATTCATCTTTCAGCTTTTTTTTGAGTGAATATTGAGTGAATAGTGAGTCATACCTATCATCCTACTTTCCATGTGAGAAATGGCAATAGTCAAATGATCATGGAACATCAATGAGGTGGGCAAACTGTGAAATAAAAGGGAGATAAAATGGAGAGGAAAATTGTAATGCATGAAATTTTACTTAAGAATTAATGCATCATTTTCTAACTTTTCCAGGAATACAAGCTGAAGATATAAAAAAGTGGAAATATAAGAAATGCTTTGTAAATGTTTATAATTGTAATCATTTGGCAGTCTTATCAATACTTTTTGTATTGCTGGGCTTCATTCAATACTTTCTGTAGTTTTGTGAAGATACTCTGATTTTATTGTTATGAAAATTTCACATGGCAAAAAAATAAAGTATAAAAGGAAGTTCAATGAAAAAAAACCCCCACTTTCTACTCAGGCTCTGTGTCCTTGTCCACATTTTTAAATTTCTGTTGTATTTTTCCAGATACTTTCCATGGATATGAACACAAAAGTCAATTCTCTTTTAATTCTTTCCCACAGAAATAAGAATATATAGTTTCCCTGTTTTCTATTATCCTTTTGTTTCTCTTAACAATACCATATTTTATTCAATCTAAGACATCATCTATTAGAAGATGCACCATTATTTAAAGTTCTAAGAGAAAAGAGAAATACTACCAGTGAAACTATAACATGATGCTTTTATCATTTAGAATTTAAACAAAAATGTGTTCTTTTGTGCATGCATTAAAAAGGGAAAATTTGATTCTTTAAGATATCCTACAATTTCATATTCCAAAACCACCTACTTGAAATTACTTTTAAATTTGTAGTCACCAAAGTCTGTATTTTTTTTTTTTTCTCACAGTGTTGGTATTTGTTCTTTCAAGTGCTTGATTTAGCGATTCTTAAAAGAAGCCATAAAAAATAAGAGCCATCTGGATGTCTTCTTTGGAGAAATGTCAGTTTAGGTTTTCTGCCCATTTTTTAATTGGCTTGTTTGTTTTTCTGATATTGAGTTGTATTAGTTGTTTGTATATCTTGGATATTAACCTCTTGTCAGTTGCATTGCTTGCAAATATTTTCTCCCATTCTGTAAGTTCTCTTTTCATTTGTTGATAGTTTCCTTTGCTGGGCAAAAGATTCAAGTTTGATTAGGCTCCATTTGTTTATTTTTGTTTTTATTTCCTTTGCCTTGGAAAACTAATCTAAGAAAATATTGCTATGATTCACATCAGGAAATGTTTTACCTACATTCTCTTTTTAGGAGTTTTATGGTGTCGTGTCTTATATTTACCTCTTTAAAACATTTGGAGTTTATTTTTTATATGATGCGAAGGAGTGTTCTAATTTCAATGGCTTATGTGTAGCTTGCCAGCTTTCACTTCCAGGCAGCTGACCATCATTCCAAAGTTTGAGCCTGGTGTTTTGTTGTGCAGGTCATAAAACTGCATCAAGCCTTCTCTTGGAAAATAGGATTTTGACATTATCTCGATTTCAGGTATTTTAGAATGTGCAAAGATGTACCTTAAAATTGAAGAAATATAGTATATCTTGTAAATCTGCCCATTTCAGTACACATATTTTGACTCCTTTTACCTCTTTGATGGTGGAATAATTGTGTATTTGTGATTCTTTACCATCTGAGCCACCAGGGAAGCCCATGATTCTGTATATTTGTATAATATTGTGTCTGCTATGTAACCAGACCCCTACTGTTAGAAATTTAATTTCTTATAATTAATTTGTTTTTCTTTGTTTTATTTAAATCTTTCTTTTCTCTGTTTGGTTGATTTTCCTCAACAATAGTGGAAAGAACATCCATATTTATACAACTTTGTGGACATGTGTCCTGTGAATAAAAATCCTAGATGTAAAAATAATCAAAGGAAATGTACATTTAAATTTTGAAATAATTTTAAAACAAATTCTGTCCTTCAAGGATTAATGTTCTGTACATTAATATGCCTCATTCTCTAAACTCACACTAATATTATGCATTTTCAACCTTTTAAACTTTAAAAAACCTAAAAGGTGTTCTATGTAAATAATGAATAGTATCCCTTGGAGTAGTCTAATCCTTCACTTCTGAGTTAAACTTATTTATATTTTCTGTCTTATAGGAATCGTACGTTGTTTTCAGGGGCTTTCAATTGTTTAATACTATTTGTAAAAATGATATGCATTTTAATACTTCTATGTTTCAGGTTTTTTTTTCTTTTAAATGGAAGATAATATTTTTCCTAATGTAGATTTGAGAAAAAGATTTTTCTCTAGTTCTTTCTTAGGCTTTTTATGAAACACTACAGTGACATTTAAGGCAAATTTGTGAAAGGATATATTTTTAAAATCAATCAGAATTATACTACATTAGCTTTGGCACAAATTTGAGGAGTATCTAATTGTCCCCTTTCATTTTGCATGTGAGAAATCCAGGACCCAGAAAAGTCAAATGATTTTTTCTTTTATGTCAATAAATTGGAGATCCGAGACTTGAATCTACATTTTTGCACTCAGAGTTTATTCCACTATAACATTAATATATCAAAGTCTGAAAAAATGTAGATACTCAAAATGGCCACAAAATAAATGGATTTTTAAAAGGTTAAAGTGATTTTTGTTGTTGCTGCTGGGAGAATAAAACACAAAATCTTGTAGTGCTAGACTGGTTATTTTGTCCACAGTCAATTACCAATACAATAAGGTACTTCTGGAAGACTATAGCTGTAAAGATAGTGTGCATTCTGTATCATTAGAACCACTGATAAAGAAACTAATAAAATTTGATTATAAACCATATCTTCATTCTAGGTGATAATACATTGCTTAACTCAGAGTTTCAAAAGTGTTTCCGATCACAAATACTTATCTCTTGTAATATACACATATATTTACTAATTTATAAGACCTATCATAGCAAATATGTAATTTATATTTTTATAAGGTTGGTTAATAACAACCTATTATAAACTCTGTTATTTCTACTACACACATCTATAGTATTGCAATGAATGGCTGATGAGGCATATTGCAGTGAAGTGAATATTTATTTCAACAGAGTGTGTCTCATCAGCTATTTATTTCAATATTGTTTATGTCACCAGAATTTTGACTGATAGCCTTTTCTTGAAACTGTTCTTACCTAAATATCTAACACGCCAATCTAATTTTAGGTAAGCTATCAATCTTCACTGGTTTAGGGATAGCTTGGAAAAATCTCTTCTTTTTTGTCCAAGTTTGGTGGTCTGGAACCATTCTACAAATTGGAAATTTTATTCAGATTAAAAAACTTACCAGAATTGGCAAACATGTCAGACCACTAAAAGTAGGTGAATATATCCTGTAAGCTCCTAAATTTCATTGAAAAAAAGACCTGATGCTGGGAAACATTGAGGGAAGGGGAGAAAGAGGGTGCAGAGGAAGAGACGGTTTGATGGTATTACTGACTCAATGGACATGAGTAGGGAAGCCTGGTCTGCTGCAATCCATAGGGTCGCAAAGAG
This sequence comes from Capra hircus, assembly GCF_001704415.2. Classification (NCBI taxonomy): domain Eukaryota; kingdom Metazoa; phylum Chordata; class Mammalia; order Artiodactyla; family Bovidae; genus Capra; species Capra hircus. The sequence continues at coordinate 42,944,778 of NC_030821.1, forward strand.
CCGGACATAACTTAGAGACTGAACAACCACAAAAGTTCCTAAATTAGAACATAGGTTAAATTTGCTACTTAAGAGTCAGGGCTCTCATTTATGCAGAGTAGAAGCCAGAAAATTAGAAACAGGTCATTTGAAATAATTTAAATGGCTCTGAGTATTCCAAACATGTAAACTCCACTTGTCTACAGAAACAATCCCTCATCTCTTTCTCTCAGAATATCTCTCAGTCTCTCAGAACATCTGTCTGATGGGATAGACCTGCTTTGGCTGACAATACTATAATGATTTTACCTGAAGGAAGGTAACCAAAATAGTTCTTTTTGAAGTATATGTGAGTTATCTTGTTTACTCCATATATCATATTCTATTGTTCCTAGAAATTTAAGTAGAATCAGTTTTTTACATGTCCCAGGAGGTAATTATACACTTAAGGCCATGATAATAAACCTTATATCTCAAAAGAATTAATAAACCTTATATCTCAAAAGCCAGACTGGAAGAAACACAAGCTGGAATCAAGATTGCTGGGAGAAATATCAATAACGTCAGATATGCAGATGACACCACCCTTATGGCAGAAAGTGAAGAGGAACTAAAAAGCCTCTTGATGGAAGTGAAAAAGGAGAGTGAAAACGTTGGCTTAAAGCTCAACATCCAGAAAACTGGATCATGGCATCCAGTCCCATCACTCCATGGGAAACAGATGGAGAAACAGTGGAAACAGTGTCAGACTTTTTTGGGGGGGGCTCCAAACTCACTGCAGATGGTGACTGCAGCCATGAAATTAAAAGATGCTTACTCCCTGGAAGAAAACTTATGACCAACCTAGATAGCATATTCAAAAGCAGAGACATTACTTTGCCATAGTCAAGGCTATGGCTTTTCCTGTGGTCATGTATGGATGTGAGAGTGGGACTATGAAGAAGCCTGAGCGCCAAAGAATTGAGGCTTTTGAACTGTGGTGTTGGAGAAGACTCTTGAGAGTCCCTTGGACTGCAAGGAGATCCAACCAGTCCATTCTGAAGGAGATCAACCCTGGGATTTCTTCGGAAGGAATGATGCTGAAACTGAAAGTCCAGTACTTTGGCCACCTCATGTGAAGAGTTGACTCATTGGAAAAGACTTTGATGCTGGGAGGGATTGGGGGCAGGAGGAGAAGGGGACAACTGAGGATGAGATGGCTGGATGGCATCACTGACTCGATGAACGCGAGTCTGAGTGAACTCCGGGAGTTGGTGATGGACAGGGAGGCTTGGCGTGCTGCGATTCATGGGGTCGCAAAGAGTCGGACACAACTGAGCGACTGAACTGAACTGAATCATTTATGTTGAACAAAAATCTAGGGAGTGTGTATGCATGAAATCTGAGAGTGCTAAGAGTGCTAGATTAGATAGAAACAGAATTTCAGATTAGGTTGGATTTCTCAATACTTTTATGCAAGATTATCAATTTATTTTAAACTGAGTAGCTGGAAATTGTTTTAATTTTAATTCTGAAAGCCAACTGGAGGGAAGGAAAAAACTTTTCCCCTCCATAGTCAAGAAAAGCAAGAATTTGAGCCAGTTTCATCTAGACATTGTCTTTTTGTTAAATGAAGTAAATGAAGGTTAGAAAATACACACTTCTGGCAATGTCTAACTAGTATTAGACAAAATATTAAAGTGAAAAAATGATAATAATATTAGTAACAATAACAAATTGAAAACAGAGAATTACCAAAATCTCTTAAGAATGACCTACAATAGCTAGAGTGAAAATTTGCAGAACCAGATCCAAAATTTGAGGCCAAAATAGATGAAACTGGCATTTGAGACTATTTTTCTCCTTATGATAACTGACATTTCTCAGGGCAACAGTCAAAATTGTAGCTAACAGATGAAGACTCCTAAGAAGTTTGGAAATTCAGTACTATATATTCAGTTGAACAGATGGCATAGAAACACAGTTTTAAAATCTAGCAAAATGCAAATAAATAATAAATTTTGAAAATGTTTTAAATTAATAATAATAATGCATATTTAGAGGAGCCACTGTAATCCTAAATGCATATATTGGAACAGAATGAAACTGAATGTGTTAGTTGCTCAGCTGGTCTGATTATTTATGACCCCATGGACTCTAGCTTGCCAGACTCCATGGAATTTTCCAGGCAAGAATATTGGAGTGAGTAGCTAACCATTCCCTTCTCCAAGGGATCTTCCTGACCCAAGTATCAAACCCAAGTCTCCTGCATTGCAAGTAGATTCTTTACCATCTGAACCACCAGGGAAGACCTGGAAGAGAACAAAGGCTAAATACAATGATGTCAGCATCTACTACATGAAATTAGCAACAGAATAGCTCATTAAGCTCAAAGAATATATTAAGTAGATAATGAATAAGAGACAAAAATAATGAAATAGAAAACAAATCTACAAGAAAGAGCAACAAAAGAACAAATTTATAAACACCAGGGAAGACTTATCAGACATACAAATAACACGACTGTGAATTATCATTATCAAAAATTAAAAGGAAACATTACTATATATCCTCTTTTACAAAATTAATATTGGCAATTATCAATTTTAAATTAAAGAGATTTAAATGTTATTTCTCAAATTCCACAAAGGAAATCAGAAGCCAAGATAATAGCATCAAACAAAAGGAAATCTACCAAAGAATATTATAATACCAATTTGACGTAAACTGTGTAAGAGACTAGAAAAAGAGAACTTATTTTATAAAAGTACCATGGCTTTTCCACCAGAACCTGAAAACATCACAGCAAAGAAAATCATAGAGCAATAACATATATTTTATTTAGAAACACAGTTTTTAAAATCTAGCAATAATAAATGATAATAAATAATTTACTAATTTACTTATTTGAGGATGTAAACATGAAAAATACTTTGAAATTAATGCATATAATTGACCACATTAACAAAAAAGAAGAAAAATCAAATAGTCATGCCAAGGGAGTTGGTTCTTATATATGAGTCTGCCTCCTTCCCAGGTTGCCAGCCTCGTGAATAAAGCAAGGTTTCCTTTCCAACCAAGAAAAAAAAGAAGTCATGTCAAAATGAAGATAACATATTTGATCAGTTTATGTAAGAATTCATAGGAAAAACAGAGAGTTTTTTTTTTTAGTCTGATAAGAATTTAGAACACCCACATCAAGTATTGCATTTAATGATGAAATATTGAGAATCTTTATCTGTGAAAGAAAAAGTAATCTATTTTTCAACAATTCTATTCTGTGTATAGTAGAAAGCTCTAGAAAGCCCAATAAGACAAAGCAAAAAATAAAAAACTTCATATTTAAAAAATAAATAAAATTATCCCTTATTTACAAATAATTATATTACTTTAAAAATTCAAATTAATTAACAGATGAATTTAGCAAAATTCATTAATAAATGAAATTATTTAACAAATGAAATACAAGATGAATATATAAAATTCAACTGAATGTCTATATTAAAAACAAGTAAAAATTAAAAATGTAAAAGAAATGGTATTAGCTGTTTTCTGTTGTCATTACAAATTATCATAAATTTAGTAGCTAAAGCATGACTAATTACAAAGTCTGTAAGTCAAAATTCAGGACACAGAATGATTCAGCTGATCTAGTCTCTGGGTTTCACAAGGTCAGAATCAAGCTGGCAGATCTACATTCCTTTGTGGAGTCTGTAGGAATGAATCTACTCAAAAGTTCATTTACAGTATTGCAAAATTCAGTTTCCTGCGATTGTGAGACTAAGGTCCCAGTTTCTTTGATGGCCATTGGGTTCTAGGAGGCATCCACAGTCCTTGTTTTATTGTCTTTTTCCTCTCTCTTTAAAGCCAGTAAGAAATAGGTCTAGCTCTTTCCACGTTTCAAATCTCTTCAACATTCCTTTCTGCCTCTTATTTCTGCTTCCTTCCAGTTCAATTCCTGGATCGGGAAGATCTACTAGAGAGGGATATGTTACCCACTCCAGTATCCTTGGGCATCCCTTGTGGCTCAGCTAGTAAAGAATCCACCTGCAATGTGGGAGACCTGGGTTCAGTCCCTGGGTTGGGAAGGTCCCCTGAAGAAAGGAAAGGCAACCCACTCCAGTAGTCTGGCCTGGAGAATTCCATGAACTGTGTAGTCCACAGGGTCGCAGAGTCAGACATGACTGAGCAACTCTCACTCACTCTGCCATATTTCTCCTAACTGCCAGAAAAATTTATCTCATTTTAAAAGCACAACTGATTAGACTGTGTCCACCTGGATGATTCATGGAAATCTCCCTATTTTAAACTTTGTAATCTTAATTGCATTTTCCAAGTCCCTTCACAACAGTACCTAGGTAAGTGCTTGACTGAATAAGCAGAAGGTGAAATTCTGAGAGGTGGAATCTTTAGAATTCTGCTTACCACAAAAAGGGCTCAGACAGTTAAATATCTGCCTTCTATGCAGGAGACCTGGGTTCGATCCTTGGGTCTGGAAGATCCCCTGGAGAAGGAAATGGTAACCCACTCCACTATTCTTGCCTGGAATTCCATGGACAGCAGAATCTGGCAGGTTACAGTCCATGGGGTCCCAGAGAGTCAGACATGACTGAGTGACTAACACCTACCACAAAAATAATTTACAACAGCCTCTTTCCTCCCAAATCCAGCCTCATAGTTTATCCTTATTGTAAAGAAAATACTGTAAAAGGCTGATTAGCTTACCAACAACGGGGTCTATACCAGAAAGCTCTGCAAAAGCATTATACTTGTTACACGTACTCTAGCACATTTAATCCTCACAAAAATCCTCTGAGATACATCTTAATAACTCTGTTTTACAAATGAAGAAATCAAAACAAAGAAGTGTGAAACAACCGTAAAAGGTCACAAAGAAAAAGTGGTAAAGTGAAGACTTAAGGCCAAGTTTCTTCTTTATTAAAAACAAAACAAAACAAAACAAAAAACCTGTGCTCTCAACCACCCAGATAAGTGAAAAGTGAAAGTGTTAGTTACTCAGTCATGTTTGACTCTTTGAGAACCCATGGACTGAAGCCTGCAGGCTCCTCTGGTCCATGGAATTCTCCAGGCAAGAATACTGCAGTGGGTAGCTGTTCCCTTCTCCAGGGGATCCTCCCGACCCTGGGATCGAACCCTGGTCTCCAGTATTGCAGAAAGATACTTTACTATCTGAGCCACCAGGAACAGACACTCATAACTTCAGTGTTAGACCCAAGAATCACAGAGTAGATGCTCAGAAAATGCATCTTGAATAGAAATTAGTGAAATAGTTCTAAATTTTAAATCTCAGTTCAGTCCAATACAAATAATTGATGAACAATATAATATTTTGTTTCTTATTGCTAAAGAGAAACTCATATACTCTAGTTTTTTCTTGCACATATGTTTTACTTGCCTAATAATTAATCATTCATAAAACTTTCTTGGTGAGAAGAGATTAATCAATTCATCAGAAACTTATATAAAATACTCTGCCAAGGGCTCAGGACACCGATATTTATAGAATAGTCTCTTCCTCTTAAGGAGATAAAGAAAAGATCCTAAACACACACTAAATATTGACAACCCACAGAAGTATGTATACGTATAGAATATATATATGTCAATACATCACCAGCAGTTATTATACTATTATTATATTATTATATGGTTTCATATAAATGGAGATATCTATTTAAGATAGAGGAGACTACGGTATGCTGAAATTTGAGAAAGAATGTGCTCCAATTTGGATAAATGAAATAGCATGAAGTATCACAAAGTAATTAATATTAAGCTAAAACTAAGTAGATCAACTGAATTTAGTTGGTGCTCTTGGTAAGAACAACTGCCATTGTCTGCCAGGGAAGGAAAACGGTTTCAAGATGCTTGAAGATATAGGAGTGACAGGATTCACTGATGTGTAAGAAACTTACAGAATTGAACCCAGAACACATGGGGAGTCTGCTCTGCCTGTCATTCATTTTTCTTACACAGAGAAATTTATTCATTGAGAACTTATTTAGTTTAGAAAAATGGAAAAGGGATTTCAGAGAGGAAAAGTGAACAGCTTACATCATATAAAGAATGAGAAAAAAAAAAAGCCAAAAATAAAGGTTAAAAAAAGAGAGAGAGAGAGAAATGAAGAGACAGAAAATAAAGACAAAGTGATAAAAGAAAACAGGAAGAGACGAGACTTCCCTGGTGCTACAGTGGTTAAGGCTCCACTCTTAAACTGTAGGAGACTTGGTTTTGATCCCTGGGTCAGGAAGATCCCCTAAAGAAGGGATTGGCTACCCACTCCAGTATTCTTGCCTGGGAATCCCATGGACACAGGAGCCTGGTGGGCTACAGTCCATGGGGTTGCAAAGGGTCAGCCATGACTGAAGCGACTCTAACAAGGCCAAAACACAAACAAAAGGAAACAGGAAAAGAGAAGGAAATAGAGCAGAAACGAAGAGAAATAGATAAGAAAAATAAAGGGGAAATGGTGAGGGAAGAAGGAGGAAGAAAAAAGGGAGGGAAAGCAGACACTTGTATGGCAAACAGTGTGTGCCTGTGTACTCCATTCTGTCCGAATCTTTGCAAGATTTTTACCACTGTGCCATCTGGGAAGTCCAGATGGCAATAAAGCAGTGTCCAATTTTCTTTTTCCTATTCCTATTCATCTCATAAATAAAACAACAGACAAAAAGCAGTATTCTATGTGGATTTCAAATACTAAGACATCTTCTATGCAATGACGAGATAAGCCTAGACAAAACTGTTTTTAAAACATTGGTTTGATTTATCTGGAAAGTTCTTTTTTTTTTTTTTTAAGTGCACTGGCAATTATTAGAACCTCTTGAGACATTTATCGTTTGTTCTCCTCCATCCATTCACTCTCTTGTAAGAAAAGATAGAATTTTTATTTAGGAACCACCCTCCCTGTTTCTCAGCTTCCCAGGTGGTTTAGTGGTAAAGACCTGTCCTGCCAATGCAGGAGACACAAGAGACTCGGGTTTGATCTCTGGGTCAGGAAGATCCACTGGAGCAGGGCATGGCAATCTGCTCCAGTATTCTCACCTGGAGAATCCCATGGACAGAGGAGCCTGGTGGGCTACAGCCCAAAGGATTGCAAAGAGTAGGACACGGCTGAAGTGACTTAGCACGCATGCACATACAAGCAAGTCTGAAGCTGGAGACAGCCTTGATCCCTCCATATTCCGTTTTCCTCCCTGGAACAATGTTGTTGCACCCCATGGATGCACAAGGCCTGCACTTGCCCAATTTTAGGTTAGAAGAAAAAGCACTGAGTCATTGACAGAGACAGCTGTGGTTTAGTGGATCTTACACATCTGAAGAAATGTCCTGAAGCAACAGCCCATATGCAGGACAGAAGGAAGTCAGGTGGAGTCCAAGGAGATGAGGGGCAGAGAGTTATAGGGGGAATTGACATCATGTTGGGGCTTTCCTGGTGGCTCAGGAGTAAAGAATCCACCTGCAAGGCAGAAGCTGCAGGAGATGCAGGTTCAAGCCCTGGGTGGAGACAATTCCCTGGAGGAGGGCATGGCAACCTACTCCAGTATTTTTGCCTGGAGAATCCCAAGGACAGAGAAGACTGGTGGGCAATAGTCCATACGGTCACCAAGAGTTGGACAAGACTAAAGCAACTTAGCATGCTCATTGTTTACCAGGGAAACTAGCAAAGGGACATGCCCCTCATGGCAACTTTGATAAAAAACAATCCTTAGCTGGGGCCTGGAGCAAGTATGTGGGAAGATCAGTCATATGAGTGGGGTATAAATGAAGTAGGCACTGGTCATGAAGGGGATGGACAGAGAGCAAGGGAACAGCCACCTTGAGTGTCCTGACCGTAAAAGCAGGTGCTGGTTTAGGGTGAAGTGAATCACTGCAGACAGGGATCTCCATACTTTTTTGATCAAACCCTGCACAAAACACTGTAGTAGTTTTATAGATTCTGAGATTGATGGGATGGGGAGAGCAGACTGCTAGATGTGGCCAGGAAGATCATATTCAATGTTTCCCTCTTCTTCCCCAGTAAAAAGTCCTTGGCAAAGGCATCTGAAGAGAACCTTGGTTGAAAGACTGTCTAACTCTCTGGAGACCTGTCCTTCCAGTTTTTCCCTTAGCCCAAAGTACCTCATTTCGCTCTCCACCCTGAACGCCTTTCAGGGGGTGTTGAAGGTCAGCAGCTGCAGAAGTATGTGATTTAATCCCTATAGAGGTAAATGGCAAGTGCCCATGGCAAGTACTAATCTACAGTTGACAGTAAGAATAAGAATACATATTAAGTGCTATAGTCTCCTTTCTTGACTTTATCTGTACTGCTACCATATTACTATGTTATTTTGAAGTGGAACAGCACTTGCCACCCTAAAATATGTCTGTTTGGCATAAGAGTTATTTAGGCTGTCTATTTCTAAGAAACAGCAGATAAGCAAAGCTCAGAAAAAAGTTTTCCTTTTATGAGATATTTACACATTTCCTTCATGGTCCAGTGGCTAAGACTTTGCATTCCCAATGCAGGGGTTCCTTGTTTGATCCCTGGTCAAGTAACTATATCCCACATGTTGCAACTAGGACCCAGAGCAGACAAATACATAAATATATATATATTTTTTTTTTTCAGAATGAGGGCTGGTTTTATTTTCCAACAGAATCTTCTTCAGTAAAAAACAAAGATAAAACACATCTCAACCCTGCTATATCCATGTATAAGGGAGTATATCTCTCTCCACCAGGAAGACGAGGATGATAAATCTCTAGGAAGTTACCAGGCAAGGATCTAAATTGGCATAACAGACTTACTTTTGTTTACTATGCTTTTCCTGATAATTTGGCATCTCTGGCTTCCCTAACCCCCAACATTTGCTTTTGCATTTAGTTGGAGACGTTATTTAAAGTTGTGGTTTGGGCCATCTAATGAGTTACACAGTTTTCCTGCCATCTCCCAGGTACATGGGAAGAATACATGTTATTATTAATTTTTTTTCCTGCTAACCTGTATTTTATTACCCAGGTTGGAGCAGGGATGTAGAGGTGTCTCAACCAAATGTATAACATGGTAGAGGAGACATTATTTTTTTCTCCCTTATGGTTTCCATCACAGTGTTGTCAACTACCTCTGCTTCATTCAGTATCTTTTTTTTTTTTAATCTGCAGTATTCTGATTTGTAAATTTGGGTAATATTTGATCTTACCAAAAATTAAGAATTTGGAAATGATCATAGACAATGATTTTTAACAAATTGTGTTTAATTGGTAATGATGGGGTTGCTAAGAGTTGGACACAACTGAGCGACTTCAATTTCACTTTTCACTTTCACGCATTGGAGAAGGAAATGGCAACCCACTCCAGTGTTCTATAGAATCCCGGGGACAGGGGCGCCTGTTGGGCTGCCATCTATGGGGTTGCACAGAGTCGAACACGACTGAAGCGACTTAGCAGCAGCAGCAGCATGGAATAACAAAGAAGATCGTTAAGAGGGGTTCCATTTGCCCTTTGGATTGGAGAAAATATTACATCCTTGTCATTGTTGTTGTTCAGTCGCTAAGTCATGTCTGACTCTTTGCAACTCCATGAACTGCAGCATGCCAGGCTTCCCTGTCCTTCACTATCTCCTGGAGTTTGCTCAAACTCATGCCCATTGAGTCAGTGATGCCATCCAACCATCTCATCCTCTGTCATCCCCTTCTCCTCTTGACCTCAATCTTTCCCAGCATCAGGTCTTTTCCAATGAGTCATGTCTTCACATCAGGTGGCCAAAGTACTGGAGCTTCAGCCCAACATCAGTCCTTCCAATGACTATTTAGGGTTGACTGAATCCTACGGTGTCACAAAGTTCTATATTCTCCTCTGAGACTTTCAAAGAGCACAGCTGCAGGAATACAGGTGCTGTTCTTTTTAAGCCCACTTACAGAAAGAGATGGTTTCCTATTTGTCTCTAGTGTCTTAAAATGGAAAAAATGATTCAAGGAAATAAATGACTGCAAACTTCACACAGTGACAGAGTTAGGATTCCACTGAAGGTCTACAGCTCTGCATTAGGAAGGCTATTGATTTGTTAGTATTACTTATCTTCTTCATGTGTTCAATTTGAACTGGTTTTAAGTGGATGAATATCCTAGACATGGTCTAGGCATGCCTTGTTTCTGACTCTGCAACCCCTGAAGAATTAATGAAAACTGTGTATAATTTTTTGAAGTGAGTTGTTTGCTGTCCATCACAGTAGCTTTATGAACAGAAGGTTCTCAAGGAACTTTCCTTTCATACCTTTTATTTCTTTCCTCCTAAAAAAGGAAGAGAAAACAGGAGACTTCCCTGGCTGTCCTGTGGTTAAGACTTCACGCTTCCACTGCGGGAGGCACGAGTTTCATTCCATACAGGTCAAGATCCTGCATGACCTACAGTGCAGAAACAAACAAACAAAAAAAAAAAGTGAAAAAAAAGCTAAAACCTAAAATCAGATTCCTGTGTTCATAAGCTGATGGATCAATTCAACTTCAATGATAAGCATTTTAAGCCAATTGGTAAATCTTGTTGAACAACTCTCTGAAACCTTTGATTTAATTGACCCTGCTTACTATCTAGCACATAGCATTCAATGAAAGTATGTCTGTCAGATGCAAATTACTCATCTAGTTAATTTAGTCAACATGGTTAAATGAGTTTTCATACTGAGGCATGGTCTTAATCACCACCTAGAATGGTAAACCACAAGCCTGAAATGGCTCACACTTGGAAAAACAATACAAACTCAAATAGTGTAGCAAAATATCATTGTCTTTTAGTAGCTTGATGAAAGCATTTTTTAAATAATCAAAATGTTTTATGACCCTATAACCTGTTGTCTTTTATTTCTACAGGAAATCAGATTTACCCTTAAAGGGAAAAAAGAAAGGATATGGTATTGCAAAACCATGATAAATGTAGCCTATTCCATTTGCGTTTAACATACTAACTGATCAGCATTAGCATTAGGTTAAAATATTTATTGCACTTATTCAAGATAAATTGCATCAATATAATATATTATTTAAGAACAAATGGGAATAATCTGCAGCAGTGAAGACAACATCATGCTTCATACTATTTTTTGACAATGACAGGTTTAAGAAAGTGTTAAACTACTTGGTTTATGATTTACAAAATATAAAAATGCAACTGTAAATATTTTAACATCTTTAGGAAAGAAGAATTAAAAGATATGACAACCATCCCAAGAGGAGGAGCATTCATGCCCCAAAGATATTTGAAGAGAAAAGTCTGCCAGGGACACCTTCTAGAAAGGACTGAATTAATCAGACTGTCTCCCTGTGGGTCCTTTCACAGTCCTGTTGTAAATGAGGAAAGTCATTTACATCTAAACAGATTCTTCAATAAATAACTTCCACCTCTGAGTAATGCAGTTTAGTTTTTTCACTCTAACTTCCATGACTAAGCACTTAGTTCCTAAGAACACAAAATTAAACGTTTAGAGTCAAAATTCATCAATGTGTAAATTTCCCATTTTCTCAGTTTCACTAGATTTATTTTACCATTGGTGAAATCTGCATTAATAATAGTGTTCTATTGTACTGTCATAATGAAGGATGCTATTGAGATTTCCACTGACATCCTTTCTGTAACTGTTTTGACATCATTCTAGATAGTGCTTCCCCATCATCTTGACATCATAGCGGAGCCTGCCCAGACCTCTGGTGATATTGCTTCGCATTGTTTTAACATCCCAATCTGGTCTGCGTAGATTTGTATTGACCTCATTTTGCCATCAATTTGACACTGTAATTTGGTCTCCATGGAAACACAGAAACCATTTTGTCATTATAATTTGTCATTATAATGTGGTGTCTATGTGCTTATCAAAATTGTTTTCATATAGCAATTTGACATCACAACACAATCTCTATACGCTCAACCTCAGAACGTTATGACGATGGAAACTGCATTCAAATGAGTGGGGATAGACTTGTGATAAGAATGAGAAAAAAATATCCATTGTATGTGTTCAAAAGATATTTTTCAGTCTTAAGTATGTGCACAATTTAAGGTTTTATTTCCTTTTAAAATCAAGAAATACCATTGTAGTAGGTGTTTTTTTGTGGTGGGTATTGTTTTATGCAGTTTAAATCTCTAAATTCTTGAAAAAATATCCCTCATTTTCTCAGAGCAAATTTTATTCTGGTGGCAACAATTGGAATGTGCAACTGTCTTTGTAAATTTCTTTCAGTTCTCTAGAGTTTCTGATGTTAAAATTTTTGCTCTGACATAGTAAATGAGGAACTGTCTTTAAACTAATTTTTCAATTTTCCTTCCTAAAAGTCTTAGTAGTTTTGAGAGTTTTAAACTACAATTTAATTCTTCCCTAAAAATAGATTTTGTCATTATCTTCTATGATAATTTTCAGTACCTGCATTCTCTGGTAACCAATATATATTCAAGCTACTCATATTATAGGGCTATCCAGGTGGTGCTAAACATAAAGAATCCTCCTGCCAAACAGGGGAGACCTGCAGGAGATGCAGGTTCAATCTCCAGAAGATCCCTGGAGTAGGGAATGGCAAGCCACTCCAGCATTCTTGCCTGGAAAATTCTATGGACAGAGGTGCCATGTCTACAGTCCATGGGGCCATAAAGAGTCGGACATGACTGGACACTCATATTATATGGGGCATTTATTGGAACAGAGAACTAAAACAGCAAGAAAATGGGTGGAGTTGGCCTTAAGGGTGTTACCAACCAGAGAATTGAACGTTCTCAAGCTCTGACTAGTTCTCACATCACTTCTGTCATTTCATGGTTTCTTATTTCCATTTAAGTAAATGTGGAAGGGGGAAAAGAAGTGACTGCTAACAGTTTCGTTCTTGAATCTGTAGGTTCTATGACCAGAGAGGAAGAATTTTAAAAAGTCTTCCTCAACCTCTGACTGAAATACCTCAGAGAAGAAACCTCTCATCCAGTTTGTGTTACCTGCTAATTATCAGAGTACTCACTGTGGGATACAAGATCAGACTGGCCTAACTGGGTGACCTATCACTCCCATCTTTGCTTCCCTGGTGGTGCAGAGGTTAAAGCGTCTGCCTGCAATGTGGGAGACCTGGGTTCGATCCCTGGGTTGGGAAGATCCCCTGGAGAAGGAAATGGCAACCCACTCCAGTACCCATGCCTGGAGAATCCCATTGACAAAGGAGCTTGGTGGGCTACAGTCCACGGGTCGCAAAGAGTCAGACACTACTGAGCAACTTCATTTTCACTTTCACTTTCAGACGATAAAGAATCGGCCTGCAATGTAGGAGACCTGGGTTCAATCCCTGCGTGGGGAAGATACACTGGAGAAGGGAATGGCAACCCACTCCAGTATTCTTGCCTGGAGAATTCCAAGGACAGAGGAGCCTGGTTGGCTGCAGTCCATGAGGTAGCAAAGACTCAGACACAACTGAGTAACTAACACCTTCAGTTTAGTTCAGTTCAGTCACTCAGTCATGTCCGACTCTTTGCAACCCCATGAATCGCAGCACACCAGGCCTCCTTGTCCATCACCAAACCCTGGAGTTCACCCAAACTCACATCCATTGAGTCGGTGATGCCATCCAGGCATCTTATCCTCTGTCATCCCCTTCTCCTCCTGCCCCCAATTCCTCCCAGCATCAGAGTCTTTTCCAATGTTTCAACTCTTCGCATGAGGTGGCCAAAGTGTTAGAGTTTCAGCTTCAGCATCATTCTCTCCAAAGAAATCCCAGGGGTGATCTCCTTCAGAACGGACTGGCTGGATCTCCTTGCAGTCCAAGGGACGCTCAAGAGTCTTCTCCAACACCACAGTTCAAACACATCAATTCTTCGGTGCTCAGCCTTTTTCACAGTCCAACTCTCACATCCGTACATGACCACTGGAAAAACCATAGCCTTGACTAGACAGACCTTTGATGGCAAAGTGATGTCTCTGCTTTTCAATATGCTATCTAGGTTGGTCATAACTTTTCTTTCAAGGAGTAAGCGTCTTTGAATTTCATGGCTGCAGTCACCATCTGCAGTGATTTTGGAGCCCCCCAAAATAAAGTCTGACACTGTTTCCACTGTATCCCCATCTATTTCCCATGAAGTGGTGGGACCGGATGCCATGATCTTCGTTTTCTGAATGTTGAGCTTTAAGCCAGCTTTTTCACTCTTCTCTTTCACTTTCATCAAGAGGGTTTTTAGTTCCTCTTCACTTTCTGCCATAAGGGTGGTGTCATCTGCATATCTGAGGTTATTGATCTTTCTCCTGGCAATCTTGATTCCAGCTTGTGTTTCTTCCAGTCCAGTGTTTCTCATGATGTACTCTGCATAGAAGTTAAATAAGCAGGGGGACAATATACAGCCTTGATGTACTCCTTTTCCTATTTGGAACCAGTCTGTTGTTCCATGTCCAGTTCCAACTGTTGCTTCCTGACCTGCACACAGGTTTCTCAAGAGGCAGGTCAGGTGGTCTGGTATTCCCATCTCTTTCAGAATTTTCCACAGTTTATTGTGATCCACACAGTCAAAGGCTTTGGCATAGTCAATAAAGCAGAAATAGATGTTTTTCTGGAACTCTCTTGCTTTTTCGATGATCCAGTGGATGTTGGAAATTTGATCTCTGGTTCCTCTGCCTTTTCAAAAACCAGCTTGAACATCTGGAACTAACACCTTAGCATTATGCAAAACATGCTTAAGCACTGAGCAATATGAAAAAGGCTATTTCTGAATAAGAAAATAGGTAGAAATAAGGACAAATGTTCAATATGATATTACATTCTCCTGATTCACATGTTACTCTGACTTTTTCCTAGTGTTTTCTACTCTGTCTTTAATGTGTTCAGTTGGTCATGCTCTATGATTTCACTGTTAATACATTCCAAGGCACTTCATTATAATCTTTTTCAATTATCAGTAACTTGGATCTAGTTCTCAGTGGTATACTGCCAACTCTTCTTTTCACAACCTAGACAAGAACCTATTAGGATGGCCACCATCTAACTCAAAGATGAATTTTGTTTGGGGAAGAATCTGCTTTGAAATCTCTCTAAATCTGAAATTGTTTGGGCTGTTTTATCTCTCACTTCCTTTGAATTAAGAAATTAAAACTTATATGTTATCTTTTTCTATGGAACAGTTTATTAAACCTTACAACTAGTATTCAACTAGTCTAGAATAATTTTAAGTGCTTTATTATTTTATTCTACAACATTCTAACAGAGACATCTCACAATACTCATTTCATATATGAGTAGGCTATTGTCCAAGGAGATTAAGTAGTTTGTTCAAAGACTCACAGTGAGTTTCCTAGTGTCTTGGTCTCCTGATTCTTAGTACAACATTCTTTGCATTATATGGCACTGCAATTGTTGCATTATTAAAATTCATCATTAGTCTTCCATTCATCTGCATTTCTGCAAATCTCTTAAGGTACTCCATTTCAAGCCTATATTGTTTAAAAAAGATCGTAAGTGTGACTTCAATTATGCAGTTACTTTGTTAACAAAGTTCAATTTTTTATCCTTAACAAAAGCGGAGCCCCAGTGAGTAGGTTCCAGTCAGATGTCAAATGTAAAAGAACAACACAATTTCATGAACATGGCAGAAAAAAATAAGATATTCATTACTTCCTGACTGTTGAATCTAAGTCCCAAAGTCAACTCTTGCTACTAATATGACTTTATAAATCAGGCAGGCAATATAAACAAGAGAAGAGTACCAGAGTTGCTCCAAAACAGGATCTCAGTAATATACATTAGCCAGTAACACAACACAAGTATTAGACACTTAAGAATAGGCTGCATGAGGTATGTGGTCTCTTTATTCATTTCTCTGTTTACTATCAAGAGAACAACAATCAAGCCCAGAACAACAATCAAGCCCACTAATGAACAGCAAGTAAAACTTGGCCTCAGTTTTAGGAATATTAGAGAAACACTAGGGAAGAGTAGATATTATGGGGAATAGATTACATATATATATATATGTATGTATATATGTATGTATGTATGTATTTGTTGTTGTTCAGTCGTTATATCATGTCTGCCTTTTTGTATCCCCATGGACTGCAGCACACCAGCACTCCATTCTCTCCCAGAGTTTGCTCAAAGCAATACTATCTAACCATCTCATCTTCTGCCACTCTCTTCTCCCCCTGCCTTCAATCTTTCCCAACATTAGAGTCTTTCCCAGTGAGTTGGCTCTTTGTATCATGTGGCCAAAGTACTGGAGCTTCAGCTTCAGCAACAGTCCTTTTGGTGAATATTCAGGGTTGATTTCCTTTAGGATTGACTGATTTGATCTCCTTGCAGTCCAAGGGACTCTCAAAAGTTTGCTCCAGCACCATGATTCGAAAGCATCAGTTCTTCAGCATTCAGCATTTTTGTTATATATATATATTTATTAAAAAAACAACTCAGTCCCAGTTGATTGCTTCCATGTGAGAACTCACAACTACTGTGGCTAGATAGTCAGATTTTTCAAGGGTAACAATAAATTCATATATTCAGATAAAATCTTTAGAACTTTAAATTTTGGTAACCAATTTACAATGATCAAAAATGATGTTCAGCCTCCTGGGAGATCCCCATGTCCTCAGCTGAATTAGAAATACATATAAAGGAAGCTAAAACCTTGATGTAACATGAAAATTCTGAAAAGAAATGTATTTTAAAGATTACTGTGAGAACTCTGTCAGTTTGAAAGTTCATAAAGTTCAGAGTAAGGGTTAAACCAACCTTTCATCAATTAAGTAAAGGTGTACTTTTTCTTGCTTAGGCTGACAAATCTCTAATTTAAAAACAAAGGCTAGGGAACTAATTGAAACACTCACAGCTTAGATTGCTAAGTAAACCAGTAGATTGTTTGCTAGGAGACTTTAGTTTTCCAAATGACAAGACCTGAGCTTTAAGTAAGAATATAGGCTCAAATAAGGACATAGAGAGACAGTGTTAGTTGCTCAATCATGTCTGACTCTTTGTGACCCCATGGACTGTAGCCTGCCAGGCTCGTCTGTCTATGGAATTCTCCAGGCAAGTATAGTGGTGTGGGTAGCCATTCCCTTTTCCAGGGGATCTTCCTGACCCAGAGATCAAACCTAGGTCTCCTACGTTGTAGGCAGAATTTTTACCATCTGAGCCACCAGGGAAGCCCAAATATATAAGGATAAGGATATACCATGAAATTGTTACTTCTAATGGTAACCATTTGTCCAGGGGAACATGTAGGAAAATTCATCCCCCCAAAATGTGTCTCTTTGGCATAAGAATCAATTTAGGCTGATTATTTTTAAGAAACAAAAGACTCAAAAAGCTTTCCTTGTAACTCTTCCTATAACTGCTTTAAAGAATCTAGATAAAGGGCCTGTTCCCAGAATAGACCTTTCACCAGAGATACCTACAAAGAATATTAACCAGGTGTGATGGGGAAAGCTCAAAGGTGCCTGGAAAACAAAGTCCACTCTTTTCCATCATCTCTGCATGACCTAGCAAATATTTATTTATCAAACATTTGCTCTGCATCTCCTTGTAGATTGCCTTCCCCTTTATTAAGTCCCAAACCATTACCTTCAATATCTCATATTTTTATTCAACTGAAGATGGTATTTAAGGTGAAGGTTTCAGCTATTTTGGTGAGATACTCAGTTTTCCTGGGTCTCTTCCATATATATATATATATATATATATATATATATATGAAGTTATATATATATATAACTAAACTTCTAAAACTTACAAAAAAAAAATTCTCTTGTTAATCTGCTGCATATCAGTTGAATTCTTAGATAAGCCAGAAGAACTTCGGATAGTAACTGAAAATTTCTTCTTACCCCCAAATATGCCTCTTGATGATTGTGGTAATTTTACTGTACTTAAACCACACAGAGGAAATGGCTACCTTAATGCTATTCCAGAAATCCAAAGTACATGCCTTTTCTTTATCTCCTTCATTTTCTAGTACAGGAAACTTCTAAGAACATCTTTCTCCAACAAGAGGAGAAAATT
Source organism: Capra hircus (assembly GCF_001704415.2). NCBI lineage: Eukaryota > Metazoa > Chordata > Mammalia > Artiodactyla > Bovidae > Capra > Capra hircus. Next base: position 42,962,736 of record NC_030821.1, read on the forward strand.
ATTATAAACAGTAATAAACTAAAATCATTAATTAAAGCAAGGTTAAAGCAAATCTCAGAATTCCTGTAGTGACCCAGTACAACCAGCAAAAGACCTGATATCATTTATTTGAAACTGTGCTATACGCATAATTTGCCTATTATGTGTAATTGTGTATTAGATAGACATAATTATGCCTAAGTGTCTTCCATTGAATACTTTGTTTCTTAGGACAAGTATCTAATGAGATGCTTAGAGCGGGTTAAGGATTGCACATGCTAATCTATTTTAGAAATACTGCCAATTCACATTACTATATGTGATAGTTTGAGAAGTTCTCCAAATATAAAACTCATTTAATTCTGTTAGTCTTAGTTCTCCTCATTTTGTGTGATCATAGAAAATCTTTTTGTAAAAGACCTTGTGGGGACTTTCTGAGCCAGACCCCTCCCCCATATTCTCTGCTGTAGCTCTTCTGTGAAGTACCCAGGTAATAGTATCTCATGTATATTTCTTGAGTTTTTCACATAGTAAAATATAGCAAAAAATGATATAAATTTAATAACTATTTGATCATGTGTAAGTAGCCCCCAGACTTTCTGACACTTCAGGATTGATCACCATCAATCAGAGAATTGTGAAGGAGCTGATCACATACACTGGGATGCTCTACCCTCACTCTGCCTTAAAAGAAGCTTTGCTGAAAACTTTCAGGAAGTTCAGGGTTTTGCAGTGTATGAGCCACAAATTCTCCTTGCTCAGTGTTGCAATAAATCTTTTTTTGCTCCAAACTCTGATGTTTCAGTTTGTTTGGCCTCACTGTGTGTCTGGCACACTAACTGTGCATTGGGTATGTTAACACAAATTTGTATGCCTGACACACAATGAGACCGAGCAAACTGAAACACTGGAGTTGAGAGCAGAGAAAAGTTATTTCAGGGCCATGCAAGGACATGGGTGGCTTATGCCCTAAAAGCCCCAAACTCCAGAAAGGCTTTGGGTGAGCACTGACAGTAGCAGGATGGTATCACAGAGGTTAACATTATCAGTCTTTACAAACCTAGACTGTGTTTAGGTTAAAAGCAAAGACATCACTTTACTGACAAAGGTCCATATAGCCAAAGCTATGGTTTTCCAGTAGTCATGTACTGATGTGAGAGCTGGATAACAAAAAGGCTGAGCACCAAAGAATTGTTGCTTTAGAACTATGGTGCTAGAGACGAACTTGAGAGTCCCTTGAACAACAAGGAGATCAAACCAGTCAATCCTAAAGGAACTCAACCCTGAATATTCACTGGAAGGACTGATGGCTGAAATTGAAACTCCAACTCTTTGGCCACCTCATGTGAAGAGCTAACTCACTGAAAAAGACCCTGATATTGGGAAAGATTGAGAGCAGGATGAGAAGAGGGTGACAGAGGATGGAATGATTGGATGGCATTACTGACTCAATGAACATGAGTTTGAGTAAACTTCAAGAGATAGTGAAGGACAGGGAAGTGCCGAGGTCCAGCCTCAGCAGAGTCCAGGGATATTCTCAGGATGGACAACGTTGGCGAATGAAGAAAGATAGAGAAAGAGATAAGGAAAGAATGACACGGGGTGACCAAACTTCAGTGAGCAAGGCCCGTTTACTTTATTTTCCTCGGGGCTTTTATACCCTGAGTTATATATACAGCAAGGTGAAAAATGCAGAGTCAACTCAACATTCCATCAGTAATAACTTTTATCGATATCAGGTTCCTTCCTGCAAGAGTCTTATTTTTTGTACATTATCTTCTGGCCCGGAGGCCTGTTGATATTTTATGACCTCTTTTTGATAAAGGTTGGTCAGCCAGAACAATAATTTTCCCTAAAAGTGTTTCTTCTTAAATTCCTAGCCTGCATCACCCTTAAAGTACAGAGTTACATTTTTATGGAACAAAGTTACAGCAAAGAAAGAACTTATTAACTCAAAGTCTAATGTTGCTAATGCTAAGGCTATTACTTGTTTCTACTACATCCTGACTATATGCACTCCCAGGAACACAATGGATAAGGGATGTGAGAACTTGGCAGCAAGCATAGACTCAACAATGTTGCGAGAGTCTGGATAAACCTGCCAAGTAAGCTAGAATGCTAACAAGGGGGTTGAAACACTCCTTTCATGCCCAGGAGATTTATCAACTAGAGCCCTAAGTTAACTCTTTCCAGAGAAAGGTGGTCAGGGACAGCCCCTTGTTAATGTCAGAAGAGTTGGTGAAAGACATAAAATAGTAAGACAGATTCTGGTTTGGGGGTAGATGCTCGAGCAGGTCTAGGGGGTCCCTTGAGTCCTGATCTCGCCTTTGCCCGTCAGGCCTCTTCCTCATGACCTTTGCCATAGGCGGGATTCTCCACGCTGGCTCCCGGCAGGGAAGCCTGTTGTGCTGCAGTCCATGGAGTGGCAAAGAGTCAAACATGATTTAGTGACTGAATGATAATAACTACAGGCTCCAAGAGGCTCGAACTAGGTGCTCAAGTTCATCAAGTAGTTAACATCTTCCATTTGTTGGAGAGGGAGGTGTTTTTACATTTGCAAAACAGCTCAGGAAATATGCGTCAAATACTATTATATAGGTACTTCAGAGAGGAGCTAAAGCAGAGGATATGGGGCTAAGCCTGTAGGGGAAGGCCCCCTAGGGTCCTGCACCCTTACAGGTATATGAACTTATATTCAATAATATTTTCCCAATAAACTTAATTATATGTTTCTCCTATTTTGCTTCACAATATGGGATATTCAGGATAACAGTTTTCTGAAGGAAAAAAACAAAAAACAAAAAACATGGTTTGTGCAGTATTAATGAACTTCCCTGGTGGCTCTCTTGTAAAGAATCTGCCTGCAGTACAGAAGATTCAGGTTCTATCCTTGGGTGGGAAGATCCCCTGAAGAAAAAAATAGCAACTTATTCCAATATTTCTGCTTAGGAAATTCCAACAGAGGAGCCTGGTGACAACAGCGAATGGGGTCTTGAAAGAGTCAGACATGACTTAGTGACTAAAACAAAAACAACAAAGTCGATTATGAATAGATGTCTACTTTAGGTGGTTATAGGATTGTGAATCACCTAGGAGACTATGCTTTAAATTTCAGAGTACTCTTTTTAAATCCTCATCCTTTCTGGATTGATTATAATGATTTAATTAATAATCATAGTATCTTTAATTATACATGTATGTACTACTTAAAAAATTATTTTTATATGCTACAGTCCCTGTGACAGGAGGAGAATTGTCAGATGAGTATGATAGATTTCCTACTCACAAATGATTTATTTTCTTCAAAATATTGCAAGATCTTTTGGGGTTTTCCCTGGACTACAGTCCATGGGGACATAAAGAGTTGGACATGACTGAGGGACTGAGCAAAGACATAGATAAGAAGGCAGAATTATCAGCTTCAGCAATGTTTAATGTATACTTACTCATATTAAAGACAAACAATCAGGGCAGAGTGATGTTAAATAACTTTCTCAGGATCATGTGTTTGAGTCAAGGCTTGATCCCAGGGTTTTTGACTCCAGAACCAAAGCTCTTAAGCTAAGAAACAGTCAATTAAAGAACTAGGGTTACTGTCTCCCCAACTTTCACACATGTACTCATGAAACTGTGTAGTTGCAACAGAGCTCAGTTACCCAGACTCTGAATTGTTGTTATCACTTAATCACTAAATGATGTCTGACTTTTTGTGAACCCATGGACTGTAGTCCACCAGGATCCTCTAGCCATGGGATTTCCCAGGCAAGAATACTGGAGTGGGATGCCATTTCCTTCTCGAGGGTATATTCCTGACCCAGGGCTCAAACTCTGGTCTCCTGCATTGGCACGTAGGTTGTCCACTACTGATTCACCCTGGAAGCCCTCTGAATTGTTACAAGCCCTCTGAACTATTCTCAAAGGTAGTGACCTGGCTTTACTCTGCAAGTTGAAGACTCAGTTCCTTAGGAAAAAATGTGTCTATATTTGCTTTCGTAATGAAAGAAACACTTGTATCTAGATTTTTTCCAGCATCTCAATAATAGTTTCTACCTCTCAGCCAGCTTAACCTTGTTGGAGGCTACAGCGAAGAAAATAAACCTAGGTATTCTGATCATTTCACACTCTACTTTCACATCTACCCCAATCTAATCCTCAAATGGACAAAGACTGATTTGTAGTATGGTCACTTTTAAACACCAAAACACATTAACAAAAAAAATTCAGAATATATATGAAGAAAGTAGGTATTTATTGATTAATAAATTCAGCCTTGAAAGAGGAAATGAACTGGAGTTGTTTTGCTATAAACTTATTTATGAAAATTTTAACAACAGTAAGAAAAATTTAACAGCAAGACCTTAAAGGCCATCTACCATCTGAAAAATTCCCTACCAGAGACTGCTTCACAAACAGAAGTATTTTCCTGGCTCAAAAAACATCTACTACAACTACTAAAGGGGTGTGGCAGGGGGTGGGCAGGGGGAGAAATAACATTTTAAACAACATTGGCTAAAGGTAGAGAAACAATCACCCACTAACTGATCTTTAAATTGTTCTACCAAATACCTAATTTCACTTACAAGTAAAATTTTAATATCCCATATACATCCTCATTCTTCATTGTCACCCTATTACATGAGCTTTTACTATCTTATCGATAAAAATGAGGGCGACAGAAATTTCCCTAGCTTGATATATTCATAGGTGATTATTACAACTTCAAGTATTTAATTCATGTATAAGGATTGTGTGTTTTAACAGCTAACATCTATACATTTATTTCACTTTTCTAAAATCTACATACAAATTGTTACAGTGTGTACACTCATAGGACATGTAGCATTTTGGAAATTATTTGGACTCAAAAAACAGCTGTATTCTGGCTTTAAATATATGCACTCTTTCTCCCCCCACCACCACATGCTTGCATTTTCCCATGTGATGTTAAAATGAGACCGTGCCACATTACATTTTGTCTGTAACCTTCCCAGTCACAGCTATATTCTATTAAGATTTCCCTGTAGCTTTATCCGGACTCTGCTCTGTCTACTGATTTCAAAGCAAGGTATGCTCAGGTTTACTCCTATTTCAAGGTCATTTATACAGAAGCTAAATGAGATTGGCCCTAGTATAGAACTCAAGGGAACTATATATGTTACCTTTCTTTTTCTAACATCTTCTATTCACAATTGCTGGGGAAGTGTGTGTGTGTGTGTGTGTGTGTGTGTGTGTGTGTGTGTGTGTTGCTATCTCTTTTGAACTTTGTTCTCTAACACAATTTGCTCAGTCTATCAATACAACACTTTAAGGACATAGAGAAATAACAGTTATAGGAAAATAGCATTTTTATTTATGAAGGGAACAAGCATATCTACAATAGTAATACACACTAAAAATCAAGTTTGGAAAGCACTTATGCAAATCATAAGAATAAAAATAGGTATTAAACCTGTGACTGTATGAACATCTTTACATGCAATTTCAAATTTGAAATGGCTATCCAAAATTTACCATCTTCTTTTCAGCTTTCATATGCACCTGATTTACTGTTTAAAAATGAATATTTTATTTTTTGTAGTTTTAATTATTTATATTGTTTTTATAAAATTAATGGTGTTATGCTTTATACTACCTCAATAGATTTATTTTAAAGACACTAGAAGTTATTATCACATTTATCCTTTAAAATACTGTGCTATGAGTTTGATCATTTCAAATATGTTATATTTTAGTGGTTGGATTATAAATCAGGAATATCCATTGTTACATGCTTTCCTTAACAAATTAGAATATTTAATAGAAAGCATTTTTATTGTTGGAAAGTTGTAGCATTATGTGAAACTTATTTTGGGACCTCTACCTACAGGTATAAATGATTCTGAAAATTTAGTTTTAGCACATTTACTTATTCCCTGGGCCATTGCTATGAACAAAAGAGACCACAGATTTTTTATTTTTATCACGTATGAATAGGGAATCAAACATGGAATATCTTTCCTTAGATTTATCTGCTCTGCCTCTTAAAGCTCACACATTTGAAACACTCACTCATCTGCATGTAAAAGATCATATGGAGAACCCCTGAGAGAATGAAGAGAAGCAAAAGGATTTAGATGAACTCAGTCTCCCTTTAGCCTTTGCCAAAAATAGTCATTTCGGTCCCTCAGACAGTGCAATCATCAACTGAACATGCTCAAGTGATCCAAATAGATGCTACATGAAATAGAACACTATCCAGCCTCAGTCAGTCAGTTCAGTCGCTCAGTCGTGTCCGACTCTTTACGACCCCATGAAACACAGCACGCCAGGCCTCCCTGTCCATCCCCAACTCCAGGAGTTCACCCAGACTCACGTCCATCGAGTCGGTGATGCCATCTAGCCATCTCATCCTGTGTCATCCCCTTCCCCTCCTGCCCCCAATCCCTCCCAGCATCAGGGTCTTTTCCAATGAGTCAACTCTTCGCATGAGGTGGCCAAAGCCTGAAAGAAAAGTGAAGTGAAAGTGAAGTCCCTCAGTCGTGTCTGACTGTTTGCGACCCCGTGGACTGTAGCCCTCCAGGCTCCTCCATCCATGGGATTCTCCAGGCAAGAATACTGGAGTGGGTTGCCATTTCCTTCTCCAGGGGATCTTCCCGACCTGTCCAAATCCTTGGTACACAGATTGTGAGCATACTAAAATGATTGACGTTTTAAGCCACTAAATTTTGGGTGGATTTCTTGTGCATCACTACCTTTCAGATTGTATTAAAATAGTGATTATATAGGGACTTCCCTGGTGATCCAGTGGTTGAGAATCCACCTCCCAGTTCAGGGAACGTAAGTTTGATCCCTGGTTGGGGAACTTTGATCTCCTATGCTGCCATGGGGCAACTAAGCCCTGCACCACAACTAGAGAGCTTGTGAGCTCTAGAGCCTTTGCTGCACTACTAGAGAAGTCTTCAGGGGCCACAGCTAGAGAAAGCCCTAGTGCCATAACAAAGACCCAGAGCAGCAAAAAAGTGATTATATAAAATACAATTTCCATATCAATGTTTGCTCCTTAAAAGAAACACTATGACAAACCTAGACAGCTTATTAAAAAGCAGAGACACCACATTGCTGACAAAGGTCTGTATAGTCAAAGCTATGGTTTTTCCAGTAGTCATATACAAATGTTAGAGCTATACTTTAAAGAAGGAAGAACACTGAAAAATTGATGCTTTCAAATTGTGGTGCTGGAGAATCTTGAGAGTCTATTGGACTTCAAGGATATCAAACTAGTCAATTCTAAAGGAAATTATCACTGAATATTCACTGGAAGGACTGATGCTAAAGCTGAAGCTCCAATACTATGGCAACCTCATGTGAAGAGCCGACTCATTGGAAAAGACGCTGATGCTGGGAAGATTGAGGGCAGGAGGAGAAGGGGGCGACAGAGGATGAGATGATTGGATGGCATCACCAACTCAATTGACATGAGTTTGAGCAAACTCCTGGAGATAGTGAAGGACAGGGAAGCTTGGCGTGCTGCGGTTCATGGGGTCAAAAAGAGCTGAGCACAACTTAGTGACTAAATAACAATATATACAAATAGTCTTTTCCTTAAAAATTGCATTATTTATTCAACAAAAAGCCAAAAAAAAAAAAACGTTAGCTCCTTTTTCTGTGTTCTAATAAAAGTTTTGTATATATCCCATTACAGATTTGTTGCTTTTTAAAATATTGCATTTTAATTGTGGGTCCATGTGTCTTGTTTCTCAGAGAGCTACCAAAAAAGACACGATACATATATAAAACAATAGTTTTAAAGACATTGAACATCAAATAATAAAGCTCATTAAAAGGCAGGAGAAAAATAAGGTGACTCCAGGCTTGCCCTACTGTACATTGAGAAAGTGTTCCTGCTGTGACAAAAAGAGGGGAGAACTCAGGTAAAGCCCCATGAGTTGAGGAGTTAAGAGTCAAATCAAGCTTCTACCATGCACAGGATAAACCACTGGAGAGGAGCTTGATGTACAGAGAGAATTCTGTTTATCCACAGATGGTCCCCTGGAATATTCAGCTACAAACAGGAATATTACCTAGCTTATCAACCAGACTAGAAAAGGGTACTGGATAGAATTCACAGATGGATCTTGCTTAAGAGTAGGGAATAACTAACCCTCAACAAAGCACTTCTCCAGAACCACCTAACACATTTTAAAAACAAGAGGTGAAACGATCAAACCTTTTCTACACTACTTAGCCACATCTGAGAACAGAACCTAAGAAACTTTACAGAAATAAAACAATATCTAACACCCAACTAGGCAAAATGCACAAAGCATGAGACATTCAATGAACTTTTGTATTGGTTGCAAACAAGGAAATATACCCTATAGTGAGAAGGGAAATCCATCAATCAAAATGAATCTTAAACTGACACAAAAGTTAGAATTTGCAAAGGATATTAAAACAGTTATAGCTGAATTCCACATGCTCAAAATATGAAGTAGAGATATGCAACATCTATATTTTTAACAGACTTAAATCAAACTTCTTGACATGAACACTTCAACATGGGAGATTTAAAAATACGCTAGATAGAATTGACAGAAGATTAGACAGAAGAAATTACACTTCCATAATTAATATGCTTCACATATCTGCTGACAAATGTTTGGAAAAAAAACTAAATGGAACATGTGCTTGGAGTTAAATAGGAAAGAGTAAGGGAGAGAAATAATATTTTTCTGTAGTTACACAATGACCTGGGCAGCTTATCCACATCTTATTCTCACAATATAATAGTCCACACAACAATAACAATCTCATTTGATTCTCACTGTAACATTATCCTGTTTTCAAAATAAGAAATTCAGGAACTTATAGAATATTACACTGCTTAAGATGGTAAGAGCCAATATTTGATTCCATGTCTATCTGATTCTTCATACCAGACTTCTTTTGCTTTATTTCTTTGACCTCCTGAACATCAGTTTCCTAGAACAAAATGACTGTTTCATTTCTTACCACCCTATCCACATTACAATCAGCCTGAAAGAAGAAAATAGGCTGAGGAGGCAAGTACCTTACTGTATAGAATAGGACTATGAAACTTGTACACATAACTACTGCTCATTTTTCACTGGACAAAACAGTCATATATCCACACCTATATAAAAGGGAGGTTAAGAAATGTAATCTTGTAAGTAAGTTCTTTTGTATCATTTCTTTTTAGATTCTTCATATAAGGGTTGCCATTCAATATTTCTCCATCTCTGTCTGACTTACTTTACTCAGTACGACAGTCTCTAGATTTATCCAGTTTGCTGCAAAAGGCACTCTTTTATTCTTTCTAATGACTGAGCAATATTCCATTGTATATATGTACCACATCTTTTATCAGACAGAAACAGACTCACAGACGTAGAGAACAAACTTATGGTTGCCAGGGTGGGAGACTGGAGGGAAGGAATAGTTAGGGAGTTTGGGATTGACATGCACACACTGTATATTTAAAATGCTTAAAATGGAGGGCCAACAGAGCTCTACTGTATAGCTCAGGGAACTCTGCTTAGTATCATGTGGCAGCCTGCATGGGAGGGAGTTTGGGAGAGGATGGATATGCGTGTCTTTATATGGCTGAATCCTTTTGTTGTCCACCTGAAACTATCACAACATTGTTAATCAGTTATACTCCAATGTAAAATAAAAAGTTTAAAAAAATAAAGGACATAGAAATGTAGTCTTGAATTGGGTGTCCAATTCTTCCTATGGGTCCCTCTGTTGATTTACCTAGAATGCTATTCAGTTCAAGGCGGCCATGTTTATTGATTCCCAGAATAAGACACAAATTAAAAGGAAGGAGAAAGAGAAGGAAAAGGAGAAAAAGAAGAGGAAGAAGAATTTGTTTCCTGTCATAGTCAATGATTAAAAAGTACTATTTTTTAAATTTTGAAATACTTAACATATGGTTCTGTTTAACTGATAGATTTGCAGTATTATATAGACATTTAGCCCTTGGTATTCACTCATACATTCACCAAACATTTACAAGCAGCTGCATGTCATGTGTTAGAGATGTGAAATTAAAAGACGCTTACTCCTTGGAAGAAAAGTTATGACCAACCTAGATAGCATATTCAAAAGCAGAGACATTACTTTGCCGACTAAGGTCCGGTCTAGTCAAGGCTGTGGTTTTTCCTGTGGTCATGTACGGATGTGAGAGTTGGACTGTGAAGAAGCCTGAGCCCAAAGAATTGAGGCTTTTGAACTGTGGTGATGGAGAATACTCTTGAGAATCCCTTGGACTGCAAGGAGATCCAACCAGTCCATTCTGAAGGAGATCAGCCCTGTTCTTTGGAAGGAATGATGCTAAAGCTGAAGCTCCAGTACTTTGGCCACCTCATGCGAAGAGTTGACTCATTCGAAAAGACTCTGATGCTGGGAGGGATTGGGGGCAGGAGGAGAAAGGGACAACAGAGGATGAGGTGGCTGGATGGCATCACTGACTCGATGGGCGTGAGTCTGAGTGAACTCCGGGAGTTGGTGATAGACAGGGAGGCCTGGAGTGCTGTGATTCATGGGGTCGCAAAGTGTCGGACACAACTGAGCGACTAAACTGAACTGATGAGTACAGTTATGAGTTAGAAATGCTCCATAAGCCTGATCATTTTAATGGAGAGAAGCAGATTTTTAAGTGAAAGAAAGCTTTTTTCATGTTGTGCTAACAATCTATATAGAGTACAATATGGGTATAGAGATTTATGTGACCAGTCTTACCAAAGGCAGTCCAGAAAATCTTCATGGAAAACTAACATTTAAATTGATTTTGTAATTGAACAGAAAGGGCAACATTAGTATACATGTAATAGCACATCTTCTTTGCGGATCTGCCAGCTCTTTATAAGTGCTAAAGCGTGAGTGGTAGTGTGGCATGCGAACCATGAAATAGCAGGCAGAAAACGAGTAAAGAAGAGCTTTGTCTGTTTTAGCATGTATTTTAACTTCTTCCTTATGTGCAATGAGTTAGTAATTAAAGAACTGTTTCTTGACTTAAGGTCTACTTTGTCTTTTATTAATAGAACTTTCATTTGACACGTTTATTTGGTATAAATTTTTACATCTTTCCTTCCAATCTTTTTGACCTTGTTATCTTGGGTGTGTGTCATATGACTACATATCACTAGATTTTGCTTTTATATCCAGAATGATGGTTTTTGTCTTGAAAGAGTTTATACATTTACAATTAATGTAATCTTTCATATAAATTTGTTTATATTGAGTATCTTAAGTATTTTCTATTTCAGACATCTGTTTTATTAGTTTTTTTTCTTTTTGACTATTTCAATTAGCTTTTTTTAAATAATCATACATTAACTATTTGACTACATAGATTTTATTGAAGCATAATTGACATATAGCATTGTGCTAATTTCAGACATACAATATAATGACTCTATATTTGTATACATTGCAAAATGACAACCAAAATAAGTCTAGTTAGCATTCTTCATCATTCATATTTTAAAACAAAAATTATTTTTCTTGTGATGAGAACTTTTAAGATCCACTCTCTTCAGTTCAGTTCAGTCACTCAGTCATGTCTGACTCATTTCAACCCCGTGGACTGCAGCACGTCAGGCTTCCCTGTCCATTGCCAACTCCCAGAGCCTACTCACACTCATGTCCATCAAGTCAGTGATGACATCCAACCATCTCATCCTCTGTCGTCCCCTTCTCCTCCCGCCTTCAATCTTTCCCAGCAGCAGGGTCTTTTCAATGAGTCAGTTCTTCACATCAGGTGGCCAAAGTATTGGAGTTTCAGCTTCAGCATCAGTCCTTCCAATGAATGTTCAGGACTGATTTCCTTTTGGATAGAGTGGTTGGATCTCCTTGCAGTCCAAGGGATTCTCAAGAGTCTTCTCCAACACCACAGTTCAAACGCATCAGTTCTTCAGTCCTCAGCTTTCCTTACAGTCCAACTCTCACATCCATACATGACTACTGGAAAAACCATAGCTTTGACTAGACGGACCTTTGTTGGTAAAGTAATGTCTCTCTGCTTTTTTAAAATGCTGCCTAGGTTGGTCATAACTTTTCTTCCAAGTAGCAATCGTCCTTTAATTTCATAGCTGCAGTCACCATCTGCAGTGATTTTGGAGTGCAAAAAAATGGTCTCACTGTTTTCACTGTTTTCCCATCTATTTCCCATGAAGTGATGGGACCAGATGCCATGATCTTAGTTTTCTGAAATTTAATTTTCTGCCAAATTTTAAATTGGATTGTTTGGTTTTACTGCTATTGAGTTGTCTAAGCTCTTTATATAGTTTGACTGTTACCCCATTAACAGATATATGATTTGCATTTTCTCCCATTCAGTGGGTTGCCTTTTTACTTCACTCTGTTGTGCAGAAACTTTCTACTTTGATACAATTCCATTTTATTTTTTCTTCTGTTGCCCTTGCTTTTGATGTCAACTTAATCACATATTTTACTTTCATTTTTTCCCCTATATTTTGGGGGATTATTAAAATAGTTATGCATTGACTCTCATATTATTTATATTTACCCATGGATTTTCCTGGTGCCTCAGATGGTAAAGAATCTGCCCTCAATTCAGGAGACCTGGTTAAATAATTGGGTCAGGAAGATCCCCTGGAGAAGGTAATAGTACCCTATTCCAGTATTCTTTTCTGGAGATTTCCGTGGACAAAGGAGCCTGGCAGGCTACGGTTCATGTGGTTGCAAAGACTCAGACACTAACACCTTCACTTTCTTTCATGTGTATCATTTTCTGGTTTTCTTCACTCTTTTCTTGCTTCTCATGTTTTCATTGGAAAACATTTAATTTTAATTTTTAAAAAGTGATACGTTTTTCCTGCTTTTATATCAGTTTGTCTTAATGTGGGCTGGCCAGCAATATCTTCACTCAGTTTTTATTTATTTGAAATCATCTTTAATATCATTTTAGAAGAATATGTTTCTGAAATCTAGATTGATCTTTTTGTATTTCAATAGTTTACATTTGACCCTCTTCTGGCTTCCATATTTTCTGTGAAGGATCAGATGAGAGGAAACTAGCATTTTGTTTTCTTCTCTAGCTCTTTTCATGTTTTATTATTATTGTTTTGGTCTCTGGTAGTTAGAATTTAATGGTCCGAAATTGTATTTTCTTTGTGTTTATCCTGCCTGGGCTTTACTGAAATTCTTAAATGATGAGTTGAGGAATTTAAGTGGTTTTTGAAATTTCTAGGTTTTATCTACTTCATTCGGTTATCTTCCTTTCCCTAGCATCTGATTTTCTCCTATTATATTTTCTGTCTGTGCTTCAAAATTAGTTTTCTTTGGTATGCATTCCAATTCACTAATCCTGTTCTGTTTTTATGCAATCTACTGATAAACCCAACAATTAATTTTAGATATTTTATTTTTCAGTTCAATAATTCCAATTTATTTTTTAATATATATTCTCATTCTTTTTTGCAATTCTCCATGTTTTTCTACCTTTTTTTTACTCCATATTTTTCTACCTTTATCTCTAGTTTTTAAACATAATCATAATTTAAAGTCATTTGTGTTAACTACAGCATCTGAGTCACTTAATGTTATGCTTTTATTGTATTAAAATATTTATTGGCTGAAAATAATTAAACTCCCACAGAAAGAGTTGGCCCATTCCTCTGTTTAGGCAGAAAAAATATTGGCCAAACCCTGAATCAACACATGAATTGAACTGGATCAAATCTGAGCTCCAGTTTTAGCTTATTGCAGGTGACTTCCAGTTTGCCCTATTCATAGGGCATGTAATTCCACATGTTTCAGTGAACACCTAGTATGAAATTATCTCCTGCTGATCAACTAAAAGAAATATACTGTCAAAAATTTTTGATTCAGTACTTTGGCTTCCTAACTCACACATCTTCAGAACTTAAGAATTCTTTACGACAGCAGTATGTATGATGTTCCTTCAGTCTCCAATTTTTTTTCCCCTTAAGCCCTGTATAATCACCAAAATCTCTTCTAGTTTCTCCTCAATTGTTGCTGTTGAGTTGCTAAGTTGTGTCCAACTCTTTGTGACCCCATGAGCAGCAGCATGCCAGGCTCTCCTGTCCTTCATTATCTCCTTGAATTTGCTCAAATTCATATCCACTGGGATATTTGTCCTCTATCTAAAGCCATCAAAGAATCTTAGTCTCTTTGTAGCTGGAATTAGCAGATTCCCTTAGCGACAGCTGAAGATTCTTAGGTTTTTTTTGTTTTGTTTTGTTTTTGTTTTTTTTTTTTTTAGAGTTTCTCTGTTCTCCACTCTCCAGATTGTGCTCCTTTTGTTCTTTGTGCCTCCACAATTCTATAATAGCCATAAAATAAGGTGGCTGCAAGATATCACTTTTGTCTATTTTTATTTTTGACAGATTGGCATGTGATAAGTAACATATTTTACTTGATAGCTAAACCTCTTTCCTCTTTTAAAATTACCAAATATTCATCCGGAAATGGCAACCCACTCCAGTGTTCTTGCCTGGAGAATCCCAGGGACGGGGGAGCCTGGTGGGCTGCCATCTATGGGGTCGCACAGAGTCGGACACCACTAAAGCGACTTAGCAGCAGCAGCAGCAGCAGCCATAGTTGTAGAGTTTTTCTTAAAGTAAACTCAGTAATAGTAGGGAAGAAAAGAAGAAAGAATACTCAAATGATAATTTTTTTTTTAAGCTCCATTGTACTACACATTAACATTTTCCTGTCTCAAATTACAAAGCGTGAATGCCCACTGATTTGGGCAAAATAATCAGTTTCAAGCAGCTCTCTTTTTATCCTCTATGTCTAACTTAAACGTTAATACTGTTTCTGCTTATTGCCTTAAGACTAAGCTATCTTTTTGAAAGAATCTTGTGTTCAACAGAACTAACAGCACTTCATTTCATTTACACATTGTCTTCACTATAAAGCTGCTGTACTTATGTGAGTCAACAGTAAGCATGTCTGTTTGTAGCTACAGAGTCTCCAAGACTCAATCCATATAATTTGTCTTCAAGTTTATCTCCTTTGTACAAAAAGGGCTACCATTTCACAATCAAATGTTTTGATCTACTCATCTTCTTGTTTACTTTTTCACTAAGGCAAAAGAAAAGAAGAGCAACATGAAGCATAAGGCATTTCCATTATTGTGCATATAAAGAGTCCCAGGTATGTCAAGTGGTATGTGAGATGGCTTTTGAAAAAATTAAACATTACTCAAAATATACCTTATAGTACAACAACCTGTATTTCTGGAAGATTACAGATCAACTTTAAGCCCAGTATAAAGCTGGACATAATGAGAATAAACAAAGAAGAAAAATGATTTAAATAGTTTTTCCCCAAACAATTATGAAACCAAGGTGAATGTTGCACTGCATAAGGTAAAAAGAAATGAATCATATATTCAATTTCCCAAGAATAAGTTAAAATGACATTTAAAGTATTTTAAAATGGCACATTGTGCATTGACTTTGAAGATATTATTCCAAAGTTCTAATAATAGAGCATAATCCATTTCATTTAGACTTCAGTTAAATGTGTTTTTGATGTAATAATACATTAACATAATATTCTAATATTTTAAATTATGACTTCAGGTCATGACTAATTAATCTATGAGGTTTTATTAGACTCTTTCAAAACCTAGAAATAGTTGGTAAAAAGAAAAATGATATTTTAATGACTATTTTAAAGCGGTTTAGTCTTTAAAAAGAAATCTGGCTCTAAAAGTTCAAAATTAAAATTAAAGTATGATTTAAATGTTCAACTTCTTTCATTTGTTTGCGCTGAGAATTGATAGGGACATCTAAATAAGTGGGTATAAAGAGGTTGATTTATATAGTATCACAATTATTATACTAATAATTCTTCTTTATTTTGGGAGTCATGGAAAGGTGAAGGAGATTTTAATTTTTCTAGATGATAGAATATTGACAACACTACCTAGAAACATTTTTGCATATTTCCTATACCTGATCAATATTGATTATGCTGAGGTAAATCAATTAAAAATCATGAATGAGGACTACAATTTGTTTAGAATCAGTTAGTTTGATGCAATATATGAATGTATTTCATGACAAAATGCACATCTACAACTTTCCAAAATGAATGACTACAATGAATAGTCCTAGATACAGTGTATTCTCTCTTGAAAATAAAAACGTATACTACACACTGTGCAAAAAGATACCAGATGTTAGTGTCTTTTAGCTGACCCTTTAGTGGAAATGAGCCATCAAAAATTGAAAGAAAGGATCATTTGTGACTTTGCAGAATAATGCCCAAATCTTGATGGAATTTATTCACTTATTCATTGTTTCAAAAAACAAGTGATAGTTCATGAAATTTTCCAGTTTATCTACAGCATGAATTCTTTATACTTATCAATTCTTATTGATTCAGTTCAGTTCAGTTCAGTTCAGTCGCTCAGTCGTGTCCAACTCTTTGAGACCCCATGAACTGCAGCACACCAGGCCTCCCTGTCCATCACCAACTCCTGGAGTTTTAGCATTAAATTGAGTCAAGACAGACTTTAGAAGCTATTTTGAGTTATGTACCTACTAATGTACCAACTTAGAGGTGGACAAGCAAGAGCAGTACAGCAAAACCTGGCCTCCCTACATTTCTAAGCTCAACATCTAAGAAAAGTTTTTATATTTTAAATGGCTTAAGAAAAATTTTAGAAGAATCTAATTTTTTAACATATGAAAATTAGGTTAATACTAAATTTCAAAGTCCATCTCTAAAGTTTATTGAAACAGATTTAAATCAAAAATTATGAAGAGTATGAGACTTTAATATGTTGAAGTGATATTACTATTTAGGATCTATTGATTTAAATAAAATAGACTATGAGAACTAACTTTATCTCTGTTGTCTAATGGGGCTAATTGAAAATTTTCAATAATCTCATTCTTCCCAGGTGGCTCAGTGGTAAAGAATCTGCCTTCAATGCAGGAGCCACAGGAGATGTAGGCTCGATCCTTGGGTCAGAAAGATCCCCTGGAGGAGGGCACAGCAACCCACTCCACTATTCTTACCTGGAGAATCTCATGGACAGGGGGGCCTAGAATTTCTCCAGTTCATAGGATCACGGAGTCGGACACGACTGAAGTGACTCAGCATTTAGTGCGCACACACACACACACACACACACACACACATTTTTATTGGACAGCACTGTTTTGATGAAATGTTTCACTAATGATCTACCAGAGAGGTGTGAACAAGAGTTTCTTGTCTCTTTTAATAGGATTAGATGATCAGTACAACAGAATAATTTTCAGATTGTGTAAGAGAATGGAGTTACTAGTACCAACAGTAACAGAGAGTATGACAAAATGATAAATGATGATATCAGGAAAATAAGGTTTATCTAATTTAAAACCCCAATTTCCCAATATTTTCTTTTCCTTAAGAATTAACAACACTGCAAGATTTAATAGTTTTGGAAAAGACATTCATCTTTAGATAAGTGGAACCCTTAGGTAGCTCACATCTGGCTACCCCCCAAAATATTCATTATATTACTATTTTCTAAGCTGCAGAACACTTTTTTTTTCACAACAAATTTCACTTCAAAATTCAAATCTTTATAGAAACAGTATTACTCCGATTAAATTTCAACTGCGTGTCCTACATATCTGGTTACCCATCTCAGCCTTGCAATATCATGAGACAAAATTACAGCTTGCCTTGAAGATAAACATGTGAAGACAGAGTGAAGCCAGAGTATGAGTAGGCAGAAGTCCTTTCAGTAGTATTTTACAGTACTAAAATCAATGGCTATTTCTAAAATTTGAAATACAAAATACAGTACTGAATATTTTTGAGGTTAGTTCTCAAATTGTATATTAGTGTGTAATATTGAAAACAATGTGTAACTTGAAAATAAGTATGCATAATTTATGATTCTCCATAAACAAGAATGTACTTCCTAACTTTAAAAAATCCACACTTAACTTTTAATTAATTTGAACCACGTGAAATGGTCAACTCAACAGCTACATCTGTTGCATTTCTACAAACAGTATCTCTCCCATTCTTTTAAAATTATAGCCCTGATTAAAAACAACCTCAGAGATCCTTAGTAGAAAAGTAACTCTATGTCAGGAAGCTGCTTCTAAATTGTCTGAGAAAAGCCTTTCAATTATGCAGAAGAAGAATCAAGTTGGCTAACTGATGATCATCAGCTGATAGATTTCATTCATTTTTTTCTATTGCGGAACAACTTCTTACTATATAGCCAGATTATATATCTTAAGGAATTAGCTATTAAGCAAAGGGGATTTCAAGTCAAATTCTCCTCTCATGTTTGGAAATCAAATCTCAAATTATCAGCTGATTTATTGATAACCATTTAACACTGCAGTTTTCTAAGTCAAAACCATTATAAAGGGTTTCAGACTGTGGGAGAGATTTTATATATAAATATATATATATATTATATATATGGTGTGATTGTGTGAAGTCGCTCAGTCGTGTCCAACTCTTTGCGACCCCATGGACTGTAGGCTACCAGGCTCCTCCCTCCGTGGGATTCTCCAGGCAAGAGTACTGGAATGGGTTGCCATTTCCTTCTCCAGGGGATCCTATATAATGTATACTTATATGCCAAATTATCCTTTCAAGAACTAGAAAGAATATTCCTTTAATATTATCTGCAAGCCCAATAAACAAGCACATGTGTTTGAAAAAGACTGTACTTCTTATTTTAGACTCTACAATCAACTTCTCACACCTCAGCAGTTCCAACTGTTACAGGATGAAATTCCTAGTAAGAAAATTAAAACAGCTCTCATCTATTTCTCCCTTCTTCATGGAGATAATATTGTGAGAGGATATAGGAGCATTGGAGTTTAGTGATAAGAAACTTGGGATATCAACTCATCCAACATCTACTGAACACATCTTAATAATTGGGCAGGATATAGGGAATAAAGAGATTATTTAAATCCTAGTCTGTGTCTTATTAAAATTCATAATTCAGTTGGGAAAAAAAGCCAGTGAATAGTATTTAGAAGATAATTTTAAGTCCTAGGTATATGTTTTTGCTGACCATCAAAGTTCTTATGAAATTAGAAAAATGCATCTTTTTTTGTTGTACAATGGAGATCATAAATTTTGTCTTTACTGTTTGTTATTTGGCTAAAAATGCAAGGATGTAGGAGAAGGCAATGGCTTCCCACTCCAGTACTCTTAACTGGAAAATCCCATGGATGGAGGAAACTGGTAGGCTGCAGTCCTTGGGGTCACTAGGAGTCAGACACAACTAAGCGACTTCCCTTTCACTTTTCACTTTCATACATTGGAGAAGAAAATGGCAACCCACTCCAATGTTCTTGCTTGGAGAATCCCAGGGATGGGGGAGCCTGGTGGGCTGCCGTCTCTGGGGTCGCACAAAGTCGGACACGACTGAAGCGACTTAGCAGAGCAGCAGCAGCAGCAGGGTAAATTATTGCAGTAATAATGTAGATGACATGGTCTTGGAATGAAGTTTTTGTTTGTTTTGTTGTTGCTGTTTTCCTGGTCATGCTATACCCCTGGTATATAGATCTTATTTCCCTGACCAGGAATCAAGCCCGTGCCCTAACCCCTGGACCATCTCCAGGGAATTCCCTGGGAGGAGTGCTGAGACACTATGCTGCAATGTACTCTAATGTTCTTCAGCTACACATTTTTGTTATGTCTTTTTCTTTGACCAATTGTATAGCTAGAGGTAAATCATCCTAGTTAAGAATCCCAAAACCCAATACTTGGAAAATATTATATATTTTCTAATCAGTCTATAAATCATCTTTTTTTAAATACCTGTATAAAGGGGTGGTGGGAATAGTGAAATATGAACAACAATATGGGTAAGCAAAATAAAATTGAGTGAAAGCATTTTTCTTAATGAATTTTGCAGGTCACTGATCAAGTTTATTGATGAAGATTTTGAAAACAACTCATAGCAACAAAACTGCCATTAACACCTTGATCCGAAGACAAGTGAGCTTGTGCTTGGATAGTTTCTTTATTCCATGTGTACAGAGGCCTCTGGAGTGTCAGATTCTGAGTGCTCATGATTTTGACAAATTCATAGACTTTTCTGCCCAGCTTCTTCGTCTAAAATAGCTAGATCATCTTTGTTGAAACTAAACAGCTTTATCACCCCTTTCCATTTAACAGTTTTGAGCAAAAGGAAGCAAGATAAGTTGGGGAAAAATAATTGATCTTTCACTATAGTCATAAATGTAACAAAAACAAGGTGGCACTGTTGGTAAAGAACTTGCCTGCCAATGCAAGGGAGGCAAAGACACAGGTTCCCTCTCTGTGTGGGAAGATCCCCTGAAGAAGGAAATGGCAATCTACTCCACTCTCCTTGCCTGGAGAATTTCATGGACAGAGGAGCCTGGTGGGCTCCAGTCCAAGGGGTTGCAAACAGTCAGACACGACTGAAGAAACTTAGCATGCCCATAGTCATAAATGGAACAAAACCAAATTATTTCAAGGCTGATGGCATTCAAAGTTAAATTTTGTCAGAAACCCAAATGAGCTAACGTTTTGTATTTAGAAATCCTTCTGAAGGATTGAACCTGACCTTGTTCTGATCAACTTTCCATTAAACTGAAATTCATAAATGCTAAGTATCTTCTGTATTTGTGCATGTGTGCCTGCTGGATCACTTACGTCCTGTCTGACTCTTTGTGACCTCATGGACTATATCTTACCAGGCTCCTCTGTTCATGGGACTTTCCAGGCAAGAATATTGGAGTGGATTGCCATTTCCTTCTCCAGGAGATCTTCCCAACTCAGGGGCTGAACCCTCCTTTCCTATATCACCTGCATTACAGGCAGATTCTTTATGCTGAACCACCCAGGAAGCTCTTCTGTATTTGTGGACCAACACAAAAAGTTTGTTATGAAAAATTCTGGGAATATAAGAGAGTGAAAATGTTGTAGACTCTTTGCTCTCACAAGCAAAATAATATAATTTAATGTGGAGTGTTTTCTTATTAAAAAAAAAAAGCTTGAAAGTTGAAATTTTAATTTTTTTTCTATTTTGAGACAGACTCTAATAAGATAATTCAAATATTAGAAAACACTTTCTTTTTTTTGGCCATGCCCATGTCATATGGGATCTTAGTTTCCCAACCAAGGGTCTAACCTTTGACCCCTGCACTGAAAGTGCAGTCTTAACCATTGGACTGCCAGGAAAGTCTCCAGAAAACACTTTTAAAATCCTTATGATCACTGAATTTAACCAAAACAAATCAATAAAAATATAAAACTATACACCTGCTGAATGAGGAACACAAAGTTTGTATTATAAGTCAGTCATTTCTTAAGGTTTATGACATTTCTTTATTTCTTTCAGGAAAGGATATTGATTGTTTATTGGATTATGGGCAATTTAGGATTTGAAACATTTTACTTTAAAAGTGAAAAAAAAAAAAACAAATATCCCTGGTTAGTCGACTTTTACATTCTTAGTCTTAGATATAGATGAGATGTTATTTTAACATTTTACATTTTTGATGCCAGTTTATATGCCAACTTATCCTTAAGCTCTTCCTTAACTCTCCTTATAAAGAAATTATTGCTACTTTAATTCCACAAATCCTTGTTAAAATACTACTATGTGGCACGTTTCAAAGACCCAAGGATATAAACATGGGAAACTCGTAGTCTTCGACTCTCCCATAGGGAAGTACCTGTATTTTCTTTTAGCACTCAAATTATTCTGTCTGTATTTCCCATTAGTTTCTAATGAAGGGCTCGTGTTTTATTCATCCCCTTCTCTCCAGCACCCAGGTGAATGCCCACCTCGTAGATATATTTGATGAATGAAATTGTTGAAATGAAGTATATCCTTTTTCATAAAAATTTAATATCTTTTGCCTATTAAAGAGGATCACTTTCTATTTTTCATGACTAAAATGGCTTTCTAACATGAGGGATTCAATGTAACCTGAATAGGAGAGAATAGTACAAAGAAAAAATGCAGAATTTGGCTGCTGACCTGTAAATTCCATTGTAAAGAAAACCATGGCTGTCCCTTCACCTTATATTCCCATGTTTTGGCACAGAATCTGGCCCAAAGTAGATTCTAATAATGTTTTTATCAATCAATTGATTTAAAAAGTGGGGCCATTATGGGTGGAGTTGGCTCTCCACCCATTACTTGATGTGTAATTTGGCATCTACTGTTTAATCTCTGGAAAACAGATTTAATATTAACAACAAGATTGAGTGTGAAAATTACCTGAAGGGTAGGTATGCTTATGACAATGTTTAGTAAGCTGTAAATCACTAAATAATGACATCGATATTAATTATAATCTTAAAATAAAAAATCACACTTATTTTTGCATTGCCTGATAAAGAGAAAAGCAAAACAAAACAAATAATGGCATCTATTTTAATGATGTGATAGGGTATTTAGAATTTTTTCCTTGGCGTGTCTTCTGTACTGTTAATGATTTTGTTGAGTCTCTGCTATTCAAATTATAGTTTTCAGTACTGATAGATTTACATAATCATTCATAAGGTAATTAACATTTTTGTTCACAAGAATTTCCAGTATAAGCCAGTGTTCAGTTCAGTTCAGTTCATTTCAGTCACTCGGTCGTGTCCGACTATTTGCAACCCCATGAATTGCAGCACGCCAGGCCTCCCTGTCCATCACCAACTCCCGGAGTTCACTCAGACTCACGTCCATCGAGTCAGTGATACCATCCAGCCATCTCATCCTCTGCTGTCCCCTTCTCCTCCTGCCCTCATTCCTTCCCAGCATCAGAGTCTTTTCCAATGAGTCAACGCTTCGCATGAGGTGACCAAAGTACTGTGTAGGGAATGGCAAACCTGAAAATATTTTTGCTGTATATTTTTAACCAGAGAAACTATCCTATTAGGAGCCTCGATAGTTTAAAAACTGCAAATGTTTAAGTTCATCCTGTACTTTGAATTACATGATTTCATGTACCTGACCTCTCTTTGCTAAATAGATCCATGAATATTCATAGAGATAATTATAAATGTAACATCACAAAAGTTTCCAATACTTAATTCTATTCATTTTTCACTGTCATAAGTATGAGGAAGCCTTCAACATTTGCCAAATAAAACTTAAGTTACCAGAAATATCAATTATGTTTTGAGTGCCTACTAAGTCTTATAACAAATTATAATTTAAAAATTACAAAGGCCTCTTTTTAAATTTTATTTTAATTGGAAGATAATTGCTTTATAGTGTTGTGTTGGTGTCTACTGTACAACATGAGTCATCTATACTTATATCTCTTCCCTCTGAACGTCCCTCCCACCCTGCTCCCCTCCTCATCCCTCTAAATTGTGACAGACACCTGGTTGTGTACCTTGTGTTATACAGCAGCTTCCCACTAGCTATCTGTTTTACATATGGTAATATGTATATTTCAGTGTTACTCTCAATTCATCCTACCTTCTCCTTCCCCAGGTTTGTCCACAAGTTAAAGGCTTCATTTTCATGTGCATTGTCTATTTGTAGTAAAAGTGAGGCAGGAGACTTTCTAATGCCCATAGGGATATTTCCCTATATGAAAATATCTTAAAACTTACATTAAGGGGATGGTAATCTATTTTTTTAATGATTATTTATGGGCTAGTGACAAGATAAAACAATTTATCTACTTGTACTCTAGCCAACATGTTTTGCTTTTCTAATGCCAGATGTTATTGAAGAATGTTATTAGTATACACAAATAAGAAAGTTATAATAAAAGTTTGGCAATGTTAGTAAAGTAATATGTGATCATTTTGGAAGGTACAACAAGAATTCAAATGCATATGCTGTATTTTATGTTCATAAAGATTTATTTATTTTACTGGCACAAATCTTAATGGTCCTAATTATTTTGAATAGTTGCATGTGGTCTTCTGTCTTACTGATATTTATCAAACAATTTATTTAATTATAGGTAAGGATGGCTCAGAGGTTAAAGCATCTGCCTACAATGTGGGAGACCTGGGTTAGATCCTTGGGTCAGGAAGATCCCCTGGAGAAGGAAATGGCAACCCACTCCAATATTCTTGCCTGGAGAATCCCATGGATGGAGGAGCCTGGTAGGCTACAGTCCACAGGGTCACAAAGAGTTGGACACGACTGAGTGAGCAACTTAAGGATAAAAAAGAAAATAATACTATACTTTTAAAAGTCTAATAAATTCTTCACCATCTTTTTTTTTAAATAAACTTATAATTAGTGCATGTGCTAATAAAACACATGACTACATTATTTAAATTGGAGTCTCCATTCACCCTATCTCAATCCTTTCTTCTTTTACAGCCTATTCCCAATACCATATTTTGCCAACAAAGTCCATATAGTCAAAGCTATGGTTTTTCCAGTAGTCATATACAGATGTGAGAGTTGGACCATAAAGAAGGCTGAGCACTGAAGAACTGATACTTTTGAACTATGGTGCTGGAGAAGACTCTTAAGAGTCTCTTGGACAGCAAGGAGATCAAGCCAGTCAATCCTAAATGAAATCAACCTTGAATATTTTTTGGGAGGACTGATGAAGAAATGGAAGCTTCAATAGTTTGGCCACCTGATACGAAGAGCTGACTCATTGGAAAAGACCTTGATACTGGGAAAAATTGAAGGCAGGAGGAGAAGGGAACCACAGAGGATGAGATGGTTGGATGAGCATCACCCACTCAACGGACATGAGTTTGAGCAACCTCCAGAGATGGTGAAGGACAGGGAAGCCTGGTGTGCTGCAGTCATGCAGTCACGAGTTAGACACAACTGAGCAACTGAACAACAAAATTCCCAATACCAAATATTAATTTAACTACAGTATGACAATGGTGAATTATTGTTGCATACCTTAGTGGGGGTAAATAGTCTATGCAAAGCTTTAAACTTCATAGCGACAGTTATTTGAGTTTGGAACTGAAGTGCTTAGAGAACTGAAATTAATTGAATTTGCTTATGACTCAGTTTTGAATGTCAGAGGTTTAGCTAATATATGGTGCTTCTCTCCAAAAATTTTATTTTACTAAGGCTTGTACTTCATCCTATTTTAACAAAGCCTCTTTCTTGCCTTCTTCCTTAGAGGGCATGTAAAATGATCTGTTCAACTGACATTACCAGCACTGTTGCTGTTTAGTCATTATGTCATGTCCGACTCTTTTGCAACCCCTGGACTTTAGCCTGCCACGCTCCTCTGTCCATAGAATTTTCCAGGCAAGAATACTGGAATGGGTTGCCATTTCCTACTCTAGGGGATATTCCCAACCCAGTGATCGAACCTGGGTCTCCTACATTCGCAGGCAGATTCTTTACCACTGAGCCACCTGGGAATTCCATTAGAGGGATGTGAAGCATAGCAGTTAGACTATCAAAAGACAGGTACTCGACTTGTCTTTACTCATTCTTTTGAAAGGTACCAAACAACTTTTTAAATGACACTACAAGGATAAATAAGGCAAAATAAAAATGGGGCATCTGGGAGCAGGAATAATATATAATAAAATGATAAAACTGCAATCTTTCTTGACGTCATTGCAACTTTCTTTTGCAAAGTATCTGTTGACCTGACCATATCTTGAAATAGGGGTGTGTTAACAAACAGTATTCAATGGTCAAATGAAACAAAAAAAATGTTGGATATATCTCTGTGAAAATAAATAAAGGAATGCAATTCAAAATGGAACTGGGAACCCCTGAAAGGTGAGAACTCATGCACATGCTACTCCTCTCAATTTGCTTTACAGAAACCCAGCAGGAAGAAGAAAGATTTTCTCCTCGCTCAGTAACAACCCACCCAATGAGAACACCCTATAACTCAGCCAGTGGGAAGTCATCACAACTCTGAATTATTGCTGTCCTCCAATGGACTTTCATTCAAAACATCCCTGCCCAAATTCCTCCTTTCTTCTAAAACAATCTGCCTCTCCTTTTTTCTCCAGGCTTCCATAAACTTCACCATAGTTTGCAATCCCAAATTACCATCCCTAGGCTTTTCTGGAGTAAACTTGATTTTGCTGGCTACACTGCTTACATTTTTGTTTTAAAGATTGACGACCCCCTTGTTATAGTTTCATAATATATACCTATATTATGTGGGCTTCCCAGGTGGCACTAGTGGTAAAAAAAAAAAAAAAAATCCCCGCCTGCCAATGCAGGAGACATAAGAGATGTGGGTTCAATCCTTGGGTCAGGAAGAGAGCCTGGAGAAGGGTTTGGCAACCCACTCCAGTATTCTTGCCTGGAGAATTCCTTGGACAGAGGGACTTGGCAACTACAGTATATAGGGTCACAGAGAGTTGGACATGACTGAAGTAACTTAGCACTCATGCACTATATTATATAGACTCTGAAAAGCAGTGCAGTCAAAAAATATGTTTTTCTTTGTTTAGTTAGGGAATTCCCAAATTTATTTAAGATGAGAACTATGCACCTAACTCAGCTCTGCAAGACATCAGACTAGAAAAACTGATTTTCCTCTGAATTTGGCTCACATCTCTCATACTTTACAATACTGAGTTGGATGTACATCACTGCCAGTTTCTTAGCAAACTCCAGGACTTGGATGCTTACTTCCTGAAAGAAAAAACAAACAAACAAAAAAAACAGCTGTTCACTGTGAATCAGTCTTGAAAACATGAAAAAAAATTCAACTCAAAACAGAAAATTTCAAGTTAGAAATATTTGCAGACTGTAAGGATACCTGTAACTTGAACTATCACTGCTAGAACATTCTAAGTGCAAAATTAATGATTAAAAATACCACTGCTAAAAATAAAAGTATATAAAAATCACAAATAAGTGAGAATTTAAGTAACAATCTATAGATTTTTATTTGAATTTTTCTATTTTTAAACTGATATTGACTTTCTATTTAAATATTGATATTTTTAATTTTTGATTTTGTTATTGTTCTTGAAAGTAGCCCAGCTAAAGCTTATCAAGTTCTGATGACAAAGCTCTTTCAGAGACAGAATAATCACTTCTTGAATGGCAGTGTACAAAAAATGAACAGTGACCCAAACATTAACAGATGATTCCAGTCTTGCTTTCCTACTAAAAACTTAAGTGACTTAAAGTAAGTCAGTTTAATCGTTTCTGGCATTTAATATCCTCACTTGTAAATGAAAATGCTGAATAACCAGAGATGATGCTTTTATATGTAATATCTTAGGATTCCAAATATAAAAACATCATATTCTGAAGTGTATTGCTAAGTAATACATGGAACCTCCACACTAGGAATGTGAATAGTCAAAGTGTGAAATTCCAGTGTGGCTTGAATTTATAACTAACAAAAATTAGCATGTGTCAAAAATGTTTTACAGTTAATGTAAAAATTCTTCAAACCTCACATCAACTCCTAGAACAGTCCTGTGTTTATGATATTAACATTCCCATTGTACGGACAAGGAAGTAATAGTGCAAACAATTTAAATTTCTTGTCTGTTGGTCACAGAGGGAGAAAACTCCGAGCCAAAGCTCAGATTTAAGCATCTTATTCCAAAGCCAATGGCTTTTCCACACTGCTAAGGAGCTTTTCATTAGTGCATGCAACTATTCAGTTGTGTCAAATAGCACTGCGATAATTGTTTCTTGCTTACCTTTCTAATTATTTTTAAATGAAAGCAGTTGCATTTTGCAGGAAATGTGTTCAGCTTTCTCTTTTCCAAAGAGTAAAGGATACCTAAAAAGCCTTCCTGAGGATTCTTGCTCAAGGTGGAGGTTTCTTTTGTTCTTCACAACTGATACAACCTTGATCTACCAAGTCCACTACTGTAAATGTGTTACGCACTTGGCAAGGCTTGAGTAGCGCTATATTATCATCTTTGGATTGCTGTCACAGTATTAATACTTATCCAGTTGTAATTATATAGCAAAATAAACCAGTTTTTCTTTTACAGTTGGCATTTTTATGTGGTAGAAAGTCCACTCAGCTCTGTGTCTTGTTTGGTGATAACCTGCTAAAACCATCTACAAAATGTAGTTGAGAAACCTCTGATTTTTTACCAGCTACTAAGGGTTCAAATGTTACACATTCAGTGCACAGTTCCTGTGAATGTCAACCCACTACACTCAGTTCTTCACTTGAGTTCTTTTTGGGTATCAAAAGAGAGCTTTTAAACAGCCACTAATGAGTACTGATACATCCCCTGAGATGGGATTTGTGCATACATACCCGACAAAGTAACCATTATATAAATACTTCAGTTACTGGAAGCACTTCATTATTATTTAATCCACAATTTCAATGCATTAATTACATGGCACCCTCATGAAGTTTGCAAATGCTCTGATTTCAACAGGCAAACCAAAGTAATTAAGCTAATTGTAAGTAAATTAAATGAAATGAGGTTGCAAGGGGAAGTCAACAATACATTTGCCAAGATTGGAATTAAGGATTTTGGATACCCATTTTTAAATTCAAAAACGTGGTTTCATAGACTATGCAGAGTCCCATGAATATCGTTCACTTAGGAGACAATCAGGGGGCATAATCTGTTTTATAGGATCAACAACCTGATCTTTCCAGAAGACTATTGTGTAGTAACATCAATACACAGAATGGATAAACACGGTACTACTTATATTTCAGAGAATTTATTTTGGGATTTATCCAAACATGTTTGTGCAGATATGGGTGCAGGGTTAAGCAAAAAAAAGGAGTCTTACTTTTAAAGCTAAGGAATTAAGCCTCTATTGAAAGATAATTTCACAACAAATTTTATAAAAATGTTCCTGAATAGTTTCCTTTCCTTATGTAAAATTATTTTCTTGTTATCATCATAATCCTGTTAAACATCAAATTTGAAAGCCATCTGGCTATTGGTGGTAAGCATTTTAGCATACAATATTAATATTTATACATATATAGTTTTGTTATACTGTCTGTTACAAAATGAAAGAATACTGTAGGATGTGAAATTTAATAACACTTTCATAGTTTTACTTAACATCTATAATTGTACCTGAATTATCAAGTTTTATTTGTTTGTTCAAAAAAACAAAAATGAGTGAGGAGAAGAAGCTAAAGATGCAGGCAGGTGAAATACAAAGAATAAGTTTAAGTGAAATGCAAACACAAAAGCCATGCTGTCATTTAGTTTGGAGAAATGAGTTCAATCCAGAGGCCATCATTCATGAAATATTCTTAATTAAGTAAATCTCAATTTGGAAGCCTAGAAAGAAACAAGTATGATTGAATTTGGCTGTAAGGAAGATTCAGAATAGTATGTTTTAGTCCATTCAAAACACAAGTTTATACAAATATCTGAAAGGAATATATTTTGATTACAAATACACACAGGGAGGGCTTCTCAGGAGGCTCAGTGGTAAAGAATACACCTGCCTATGCAGGAGACCCCTGGGTTGGAAAGATCCTAGAACGTGGGTCAAACCCTCGGAAAGATCCCCTGGAGAAAGTAATGCATCTCACTCCAGTGTTCTTGCCTGGGAAATCCATGGACAGAAGAGCCTGGCAGGCTATAGTCCTTGGGGTCGCAATGAGTCAGACACAACTGAGTGACTGAGCACACAGCACACAAACACAATGACTGATGATTTTTAAAAATATTATCAACCAAAAAAATGTCTTTCTCATATGCCCAGTTATTTTGTTCTGTTGTTTCCACTGCTTCCGCCAGTACTTATACAAGTTAAAGGTCATTGTCAAGAAATGTGAGCCTGCTTTCTAACCTTAGAGACTCAAATGCTAGTTCAAAAGAGCTAGTGATTTCTGTATGGTACCAGACAACTGAGCAGCTCTGCTAAAGATGCTGAACCCATGCTGAGAACAAATGCCACAAATCCCAAAGTCAACACAGGTAGAAGACGCAGGAGAAGTAAAACAAACAAGCTCAATTTTTTCAAACTCTCATCCAAATAAGAGTCGGGGCAGTGACTTCTCAATCAGATCTCAGGCTTGGCAAAAAAGTCGTTGGTTTCTTAGACTAAGCAGAAGGAAGAAAATAGGGTTTAAAAAAAATCATACTCATTAGGCTGTCAGGGTACATGTTGTGAAAAGATCATTGCCTGAAAAGAAAGAATAGATTGTGAAGATGAACATTTTTCTAAGCACCACTCAAATTGTCTCTGGTAGTAGCACATTATTTTGTCTGTTTTAGGCCACAAGCATGTGCTGTAAAAGCAGACTGCATTTCTCCAAGGAGTGGAATTGCTTTTTAATTATTTGTGGCTCAACAGAAGCACAAATAATAGAAGCTTTTTTTCTTTTTTTTTTTTCATTTAATCAAGTGGCTTAAAAGTTGGCGATTAAAATACAATGACATTCCAAACATATAGGTAAAAATAATGGATATTCCAGAATTAAAACAAGATAAAAATAAAAACTTCCCCATCCTCTCACCCCTCCACATCTTCCTGCTGTTTTGCTTTTAATCAAAATGGCTAAAGAACAGATATTAAAAAAAAAAGAAAAGAAAAAGACTCCCAGATATGTAGCTAAAAATATAAAGATATCCAAGATTTAAGTAAGAAGAGAAAGACAAGCTCCCACTGCAATATCATATAAACTTGTTTTACCATTTAATTTATACTGCATCAAAGCTGCTAAAAAATAGATGGTTTAAAAACAAACAATAGTCTCTCAAGCTTGTAGGTAAAAGATAGAAAGGTATTCAGTGCTTAAAATAAAAAAAGTGTAAAAATAAACCCTGCTACCCTTCCCCCATCAGTCTGAATATTTCTCTCCATGTGCTTTCTGTGTTCATATCCATGACACTTTGAATTAATTCTTTCCCCTGAGGGATGGATTACCTTATCTAGTATGGGCATTTCAGTAGTTGACAATGAACTCATGAATTAATCTGAATATAGAAGCTAATTACAATAAAACCTGTTCAGTGTTCTCACTTAAAACATTTCCTCACCCTAAATGTTAATCTTTAAAAGACCATGGCAATTGGCACAAAGGCAATGTTTCCCATTTAAGAAACTTTTTATTCTTCCTATACCAAATGCATTATTTCCAGTGAGAGAATCAGTGAGGTAGCATTATGCTTGAAGGTTATCAAGGTACTGTTTGGGTAACTGCACCCAACATGGTCTAAAAGGTCAAAATGACTAAAAGTTTTAAAGGGAATTCAAGGGAAAAATATAAACAGAAAATGGTTGATATAATAGGAGAAACAGTCACTAAATTGAAAGAAGGCAACTGAAATCACCTATCCCTTGGGTGTCTCTTCACATTTTCCTGCAAAGCGAGAAGTGTGTATAGGGTTGATAATCCATTAGGAGTATATATAAATATTTTGGGACAAACACATTTATCTCCTCAAAATAGCATAGAAATTTACTTAATCTTTAGAATGACCAGTTTTTCAAAAGAGTCTACACACTGTTACCAAACTTTTTATAGAGTTAGAAAAATAAATATTCCCTATGCATATTGTGGCTCACATATTTGTATTACCAAGACTTTGTAATACTTACATACTCATAGTCTAAGGAATATCAAGCCATCAGCAGTAAAAAGTGATTTGCTTTTTTCCTGCAGAATCCCCAAATATAAAATTTATAAGAAATTTGCAGTAGCCTTCTCACCAATCTTCTCATTATATAGATAAACAAAATAATAATAATAGAAAATACAATGGATGAATTTTCCTAACAAAGGTCCTAGGGTAGAGACCAAATTTCTTTGTCTCCAAATCAATTCTTCTTCTCACCATGGCTCACATAGTGTGATATACAGTCTCTCACATAGTGTGATACACACACAGGCAGTACAGATACTTATATCCAGGAGTGGGAGTAGGTTTGGTTTCACTCCCATGGAAACCTTGGTCTGAAGATGGGTACAGGTGAAGACCCTGCTTCAGCTCTAAGCTTAGCAAGGAAAAAGAAAAGGTCAGGGAGGAAGTGCCTAGGGACTCCTGCTGCTGTTGTTTAGTTGCGAAGTCTTGTTCAGGCTCCTCTGTTCATGGAATTCTCCAGGTAAGAACACTGAAGTGGGCTGCCTTTTCCTTCTCCAGGGGATCTTCTTAACCCAGGGATCAAACCTTTGTCTCCTGAACTGCATGCAGATTCTTTACCACTGAGCTGCCGGGGAAGCCCTTAGAGACTCCTGCCCACATGCTGGTAAACTGCTCCCCTAAAACTGAGGGCAAAATAGAAATCACTGTCTTAATTTTTTAGACAGTTGCAGGAGATTATATGCACTAAAGCTCTGTTACATTATGTGTGTCTTTGTTAGTGGTAGATAAAAGCCACTGAGATTTTTTTTCCATTCACAAATATGATCTAAAATAATAAACAACTAACACAATGTTCTGTCATCAGCCTTCTGCTCCCACCAGTCAAAGACAGTTCTTCCTTCAAGTCTTTTCCCATTTCCTCTTTTAAGGTACAAAGGTATTTGACTTCTGCATAACATTTGATATTGCTAAATCATAACAATCTTGATGTTTTGCTTCACTTATTTATTCCTCTCTTCATATTTTAGAAATGCCATTAAAGTGACAGATCTCTAGGATTCACTATGATTTTTTTCCCCAGTTTGGTGCTTGAGAAGACTCTTGAGTGTCACTTGGACAGTAAGGAGATCAAACCAGCCCATCTTAAAGGAAATCAACCCTGAGTATTCACTGGAAGAACTGATGCTGAAGCTGAAGCTCCAATACTTTGGCCACCTGATGTGAAAAGCCAGTTCATTGGAAAAGACCCTCATGCTAGGAAAGACAGAGAGCAGGAGAACAGGACGACAGAGGATGAGGTGGTTGGATGGCATCCCCACCTCAATGGACATGAGTTTGAGCAAAGTCTGGGAGATGGTGAAGGACAGGGAAGCCTGGCATGCTGCGATCCATGGGGCCGCAGAGTCAGACACAACTGAGCAACTGAACAACAACAACATGGTATTATTAGTCACTTATACCCTGAGAGTGGATAAGTTTATCAGATCTTTCTTGAGAACTTGAAAGGGTTATTTTCCAGATCTCCCTTGCTATTTGGAGGTCAGTTGGAGCCATTAGGAAAGACAAGGCTACATCTAATCATAGGTATAGCAGTGCGTGCTTTTAGGACTATGGCATTAAGAAGGAATGGTGAGAAATTTTTTTTAAGAAAGTAGAATGCTATGAAGATTTGAAGGTTATCTGACTAAGCAACTACCCTCATAGACTGTGGAAATACCTTAACAAGCAAACATTGACCTGAGGTGTCTGAAGTTTCAGATGCCTGAGATTGACAGTTGGCCTGGAAGTGACAGCTCTGAGGACCCAATTGATTCCGAATTCTGGAGCACACTGAAGAGGATCAATCCTTCTCATTTTCCTGTGAAGAAGTAAGAATCAGGCTTTTTGTGCATTTGAACAACCTTGCCCACTAGAGAGCAGTAAATGAAAGCCACATATATGACATGATTTCCCTCAACGTTCCCTTTGCTTTTTCATGTGGATTTTCATCAACTGCCATCACATGTAGGTTATCAGGGTACTTCTTAGCATGCAAAAATTTAATGCATCTTGCAGAATTGATAACCAACTAAGAAAGATGTCAACTAGAAAACTCTGTCTTAAGAACTACAAATTAAACATATTTCAGTTAGTATTTTTGTTCATGGTCTTATTTATGTAAACAAAGAACAAAGATGGTCAATATCATTTCACTCATGCAAAATGGTCAAGAAACTAAAGTGGAACAAGTCATAGGATGAATTTTCTTATTGGGAAAAACAAAACAAACAAGCAAAAATCAGAGTTAGCTGTACTGATTTCTACTAGGTTATTCTAAGCTAAAGAGAGAAATCTTTAATACATTTTTTTCTTTCCTGCCGTTACATATAAGGATTGAGAATTTCCAAGTGCACGTAAGCATTGTGGGAAAATTTCTCAAAAAGACACTGCCAAAAATTTTCATCCCCAAATGTTTCACTTTCATCCTTTTCTATTTTTCATTTTACCAGATGCAAAACCTAAGTGTTGGGTTGTACCCTGCAGGCCTACAAGCCCTCAAGATGGAAGAAAAGAGTGGGTAGTCAGCAACAGAAACATCCACAGTTTAATGGATGCAGAAGCTCACACTTCTGAAACGAGGTCCTGGACCAACACCCCACCTTGTGCAGCTGATAGCAGACAGGATGGGACATGATCGCAGTCTTCACATGGGCAAGTGGATACTACCAGTTATAGGGGAATTAACAATTGATGGCATCACGTAGGCTCATTAGTTACCAAGGAAACTAGTAGAAGAACATGCCCTCACTGCCCCTTTGAAAAAAACTAGCTGAGGCTTGGATCAAGAGTGCAGGAAGGTACATAAGATTAAAGTGGAGCAGGCACTCATTGGGCAGAGGATGCTTAGAGACCAAGAGACCAGTCCTCTAGAGTGGCCTGACCCTACACCACATCAATTGCAGAGGTGAATAATAAGATTTAGATAATAAATATTGCTAGTTCCTTAGATTAAATCTAGAATTTAGAATTTCTGAGTCCAAATATAAAGAAAATTTAAACTTTAGGTATGTCACCATATATACTGCAGCAGCACATTTTCCTTTTATTCTTGCCTTTACAACAAATAAAATTTTTCACTTTGTTGTTTATTTTTACCAGCTTACTAATTTTAGAACAGTAGTTTCTCACTGACACAAGTCAGGAACTGAACTCTGATATCATGGATCAAGTCTTGTCCGTGACAATTTTTGTAAATGAAGTTTAATCGCAATATAGACGTGCATGGGTGTTTAGTCTCTCAGTCGTGTCTGACTCTTTGCAACCCCATGGAGTTCAGCCCGCCAAGCTCCTCCGTTCATGGGGATTCTCCAGGCAAGAATACTGGAGTGGGTTGCCATGCCCTCCTCCAGGGCATCTTCTGAACCCAGGGATGGAACCCAGGTCTCCCACATTGCAGGCGGATTCTTTACTGTAGGAGCCACCACAGACTTGTGTCCTGTCCCTAGCTGCTTTCCTGCTACAGTGGCTGAATTGAGTGATAGGACAGAGACTTTGTGGTACACAAAGCCTAATATGGTATTAGGACTTTTACAGAAACACGATTTGGTAATCACTTGTGTAAATGAAAGTTTATTTCCTGAAAGTAGAACAATTACATCTATATTCATTTAATCTTTCCTTCATCTATGAAAGCTATATATTTAGGTCTTTATTTGCCTTTTAAATTATTGATAATGATTTTATCATACTTGAGTTTTAAAACAATTTGAATACTCAATCTGCCATGGCTTTATTGATATACTATATTTGTCATATTAATTTCTGGGTATTTTCTCCTTGGTGCCATCAGTTTGACCCTAGGCACTTTGATGTATGTTTTCATTATAAAGAGCTAATATATTTTGATGTTTACATTTACTAATGTTCTTGAAAACCCAAGAATAAATAATAATAAATCATTATTTATTTTTTAAAATGATTTTATATATTAAAGATGGTCCATTCCAAAAATTGTTTAAGTTTCTTTAAAATTTCTTAATTGCAGAGATTAATTTCAGGGAAAGTAACTTAATTTTTCAAGTTTTCAGGTCTATATGAGAATTACATAAGGTCATGCCTTGAATGTATCTGTCAGGCCCCTGACACACAGTCCAATTTCATTCAGTCACTTAGTCGTGTCCTACTCTTTGCAACCCCATGAATTGCAGCACGCCTGTCCATCACCAACTGCCAGAGTTTACCCAAACTCACGTCCATTGAGTTGGTGATGCCATCCAACCATCTCATCCTCTGTAATCCCCTTCTCCTCCTGCCCTCAATCTTTCCCAGCATCAGGGTCTTTTCAAATGAGTCAGCTCTTCGCATCAGGTGGCCAAAGTATTGGAGTTTCAGTTTCAACATCAGTCCTTTCAATGAACACCCAGGACTGATCTCTTTAGGATGGACTGGTTGGATCTCTTTAAGTCCAAGGGACGCTCAAGAGTCTTCTCCAATGCCACAGTACAAAAGCACCAGTTCTTTAGTGCTCAGCTTTCTTTATAGTCCAACTCTCACATCCATACATGACTATTGGGAAAACCATATCCTTGACTAGATGGATCTTTGTTGACAAAGTAATGTTTCTGCTTTTAAAAATGTTGTCTAGGTTGGTCATAACTTTCCTTCCAAGGAGTAAATGTCTTTTAATTTCATGGCTGCAATCACCATCTGCAGTGATTTTGGAGCCCAAAAAAATAAAGTCAGCCACTGTTTCCACTGTTTCCCCATCTATTTCCCATGAAGTGATGGGACTGGATGCCATGATCTTAGTTTCCTGAATGTTGAGCTTTAAGCCAACTATTTCACTCTCCTCTTTCATTTTCATCAAGAGGCTCTTTAGTTCTTCTTCACTTTCTGCCATAAGGGTGGTGTCATCTGCATATCTGAGGTTATTGATATTTCTTCCGGCAATCTTGATTCCAACTTGTGCTTTCTTCAGCCCAGCGTTTCTCATGATGTACTCTGTATAGAAGTTAAATAAGCAGGGTGACAATATACAACCTTGACGTACTCCTTTTCTTATTTGGAACCAGTCTGTTGTTCCATGTCCAGTTCTAACTGTTGCTTCCTGACCTGCATGCAGGTTTCTCAAGAGGCAGGTCAGGTAGTCTGGTATTCCCATCTCTTTCCGAATTGTCCACAGTTTATTGTGATCCACACAATCAAAGGCTTTGGCATAGTCAATAAAGCAGAAATAGATATTTTTCTGGAACTCTCTAGCTTTTTTGATGATCCAGTGTATGTTAGCACTTTTTCTCTGGTTCCTCTGCCTTTTCAAAAACCAGCTTGAACATCTGGAAGTTCACGGTTCACATATTGCTGAAGCCTGGCCTGGAGAATTTTGAGCATCACTTTACTAGTGTGTTAGATGAGTGCAATTGTGCAGTAGTTTGAGCATTCTTTGGCATTGCCTTTCTTTGGAATTGGAATGAAAACTGACCCTTTCCAGTCCTGTGGCCACTGCTGAGTTTTCCAGATTTGTTGGTGTTTTGAGTGCAGCACTTTCACAGCATCATCTTTTCGGATTTGAAACAGCTCAACTGGAATTCCATCACCTCCACTAGCTTTGTTCATAATGACGCTTCCTAAGACTCCCTTGACTTCACATTCCAGGCTTCTGGCTCTAGGTGAGTGATCACACCATCGTGATTATCTGAGTTGTGAAGATCTTTTTTGTACAGTTCCTCTGTGTATTCTTGCCACCTCTTCTTAATATCTTCTGCTTCTGACACATAGTAGGTTTAAAATAAATATTAGGCGTTATATGAGACACATATACACATGTATCATAATGATGGATGTTAATTAAATTAAGACAGCTAAATTAATATGGATTTACGTATCTTTTTCTATATTTATTAACTATGACTTTAAGCAAATGACTAGTACTCTCTCAGTCTCATTGGTTTTTATCTAGAAAGTAGGGAAAATAAATACCTACTGTGTGAGTCATTATGAAGACTAAATATAAGAATGCTATTTTTAACATAAATTATTATAACTTATACACTTTAAATTTTAAAATATTCTTCATATTCTGACTGCATATATTTTGTTATACCTAATATTTTTGTGTTTAATCACTTATCTTATTTTTTTATTAGTTTTAACTTTATCAGAATTCTGTAAATTAACAAAGGCTTGTATAAGAAGCATTTGTTCAAGAAAAATAGCTGCATCATGGTAAGAACAGTGAGCTTAGTAGTATTTTTTTTAATTAATTTACTCTCTATTGAGGGATAATTGCTTTTCAGAATTTTGCTGTTTTCTGTCAAACCTCAAGATGAATCACTTGCCCTATTTCAATCAGCCTAATCCAAATTTTCAGTAGCCTTGAAAACCAATACCCTTACAAGCCACTGAAGAAAACAGAATAGGTTGGAGTTGGAGCTACCCCAGTGTTACATTTCTGGAAAGCCACTACTGTTTGACCTGACAGCTCACTGAATACTCCCTTCTCAGGACTAATTTTATTTATCCAATTCACATCTCTGTCTGTGGGAACAACCATTTTCCTATATGATTTGTTCAAAAATAATTAGAGAAAATTGTTTAACATTACAATTGCCTGAGACAATGATACGTTAGGGTTAATAAGAGGCTAACCAAAAAAGGTACAAAAAAAACAACAAAACTGGGGAGGATTTCCCTGGTGGTCCAGTGGTTAATACTTCATTCTTCTACTGCATGGGCGATGGGGCCAATCCTTGGTTAGGGAATTAAGATCCTGCATGCTGCACAGCTGTGGCCAAAAAAAACAAAAACCAACCAAACAAACAGAAAAGAAAATCTGGGAAATAAAATGTCCATGGTAGGCTTTGAAAAAGTAATAAGTATTTCTGGGAATCTAGGAGAGGCAATGGCACCCCACTCCAGTACTCTTGCCTGGAAAATCCCATGGACGGAGGAGCCTGGTAGGCTGCAGTCCATGGGGTCGCTAAGAGTCGGACACGACTGAGCGACTTCCCTTTCACTTTTCACTTTCATGCACTGGAAAAGGAAATGGCAACCCGCTCCAGTGTTCTTGCCTGGAGAATCCCAGGGACGGGGGAGCCTGGTGGGCTG
This sequence comes from Capra hircus, assembly GCF_001704415.2. NCBI lineage: Eukaryota > Metazoa > Chordata > Mammalia > Artiodactyla > Bovidae > Capra > Capra hircus. The sequence continues at coordinate 43,001,214 of NC_030821.1, forward strand.
CCGTCTCTGGGGTTGCACAGAGTTGGACACGACTGAAGCGACTCAGCAGCAGCAGCAGCAGGAGGCACATGCATGTGCAGGGTGATGCCCACGACCAAGGAAAGACTGAGAAAGGCATAGTCTCTCACATGCAGCTCACCTCCCACTCCGTGCAAGTAGAACTGTAAACTGCCTTCTGGAATAAGGCAAGGCCCAAAATGCATACCGAACACCTTAGCAAAGCTTTAGGAAAAAAAACAAAAAACAGAAAATTAAATCCCATACATCTGGGAAAAGCAGAAAATAGAAACTGTACCTGACAAACTGTGAATATTAGATTTACTAGACAGAGAATTTAAACATATATTAAGTATGAAACTATGTCTAAAGAATTAAAGGAAAAATGTGAGAATTACATCCTACCAAACACCGACCAACAAGGCAGAAAAACCAAGTAGAAATTTCAGGTTTGTAAAGTACATTAAATAAGATGAAAACTTCACTTTAGAGGCTCGAAAAGCAGGACAAGAAAATTACATAAAATCAGCGAAGTAAATAACGGTCAGGTGAGACTCTCTAGTCTGAGGAATAAACAAGCAAATAAAATAAATAGAGTCCTCAGAAACCTGTGGGTCGCTGTCAAGTGTTGCAACAAATACCTGATGGGAGTCTAGAAAGAGGACAAATAAAATTTAAAGAAATAATAGTCAAAAACTTCCCAAACTTTATTTAAAAAAATAATTTTGCATACCCAAGAACCTCAAAAACATCAAATAGGATAATAACTATATTTAAACTATAAAATTAATTATAGGCTTAACTGTAAAAGCAAAGTTATAACTGAAGAAAATTTAGAATTGAATTTTTGTATTCTCAAATTAGACAAGTTTCTCAGATGTGACACCAAATTCATAGTGACAAAAAACAGATAAATAAGATTTCATCATATTAAAAACTGTTGTGCTTCAAAGGACAAAATAAAAAAAGTGAAAGAAAACCTACAGAATGGGAGAAAAATTTTGCAAAACATATCTGTAAAGGACTTATATTTAGAAATCTCACAACTCAGCTATTAAAAGACAAATAACCCAATTTAAAATAAGCTAATTACTTGAATAAATATTTCTCAAAAGATTATATACATAGATTATATGAATGTGTATAAAAATATTCAACATCACTAGTCATTAGGAAAACACATATCAAAATCATAAAGAGATATAAATTTGCACTCACTAAGGAGTTTACCCAAAAAAGGAAAAGATAGGCAATAGCAAGTGTTAGCATGGATGTGGAAAAATCAGAACAATAATATATTATTTGTGGAATTGTTAAGGAGGGAGCATTTTGGGAAATAATTGGGCCCACCTTTAAAATGTTAAATATAGAGTTACCTTAATGACCAAAATATTCCATTTCTAGGTATATACTCAAGAGAATGGAAAACATATTTCACATAAAAATAGCCTTTGATACTGGATTACACCGAATGTATATATTAATTTAAGGAGAGCTGACATTTTCCATACTACTAATTCTTTAATCAAAGCACATGATATATTTTTCAGATATTATCCTTAATATTTTCTTTTTTCCTAGCTTGTAATTATGTTTTCTAGCTAACAATGTTTTAGAAGCATAGATTATTGATTTCTTCCTTTTTTTAATATATGCATTTATATATTTTAACTGGAGAAGAACATGGCCACCCACTCTAGTATTCTTGCCTGGAGAATCCCATCAACAGAGTAGCCTGGTGGGCTATAGTCTGTGGGTCACAAAACAGTTGGACACAACTGAGCAACTAAGCACAGCACAGCGTATGTCTTAAAGCATACTTTTATCTGAATCTTACATATTTTATCATAGTTTCATTATCATTTAATCAAAATATTTCCTACTTTCTATTGTAAATTCTTCTCTTAATAATGCATTTTAAAAAATAGATTATTTCCCAAGCATTCAGTGATTTAATATTTTTAATTGACTAAAATATCCCAAATTTATAATTGGTATTTTATGTTTATTCAGTCAAATTTGTTAATCACATTTTTAAATATCATGAATGTTATCTTTATTTGATTGCTTATTATAAGTTAAAAAGGTTACACTATGCTAAAATGTAATTTAATGTTTAATAAAGTCATTAAAATATTGTTATTATTTATATTTTGTAAATGAGGAAGGGTCTTTCCAGATGGCCTAATGGTAAAAAATCCACCTTCCAATGCAGGAGACACAGGAGATAAGTGTTTGATCCCTGGGTTGGGAAGAATTCCCTGGATTAGAAAATGGCAACCTGCTCCAGTATTCTTGCCTGGAAAAATACATGGACAGAGGAACCTGATGGTCTACAGTCCATGAGGCCACAAAGAAATGGACACAACTGAGCAACTGAGCAGACACACACACAAAGGTAATCCAGAGGTACAATGGAGGAGATGTGGTTTGGATGCTTTAGATCACTAATAAGTTTCAAGCCATAAAAGATAAAAGGAATGATCTCATAGCATAATTCACAGAGAGAACTTAGAAGTCTATGAGTGGATTTCAAACAATTTTAAAAACTTGTCTCTTAGGACGTAAAGTCAGATGAGTATGGTCATTTTTGTCTAGTCGCTAAGTCATATCTGACTCTTTTGTGGCCCCGTGGACTGTGACCCACCAGGCTCCTCTGTCCATAGGATTCTCCAGACAAGGATACAGGAGTGGATTGCCATTTCTTTCTCCAGCGGAAACTTCCTGACCCAGGGATCGAACCCAGGTCTCCTGTGTCTCCTGCTTGGCTGGCAGAGTCTACCACCGAACCTCCTGGGAAGCCCATACATACGTACACATACACAAATGTTACTATGTGCTAGATATGCTACCATATGGTCTTTCACGTACAAATTTAGAAACTTATCTAAATCATGACTCTAGTAAATAGCAGAGTTCAAATTTGAACCCAAACTTAGCTCTATTGTATAATCACATATATATCATTTTGCTGTCTCTCTGCCTCCAGGATCCGTGAGTCCTACTCACTTATTCATTTGCTAGATGAGGAACAATGAGGATCTCAAGTCACATCAGGCATGATCTTAGGTTTCCTTACACCTAACCTGCATATCTTTTGATTAGTCCAAACCTCTTCACAAATATTTTGAGTTATGAAAAGTTTTAGAATCCTTTAGCAAAAATCAATCTATGTATTATCAAAGTATAATAGTATAATGATTACATAAACTTTGAAGATTATTTTTTGAAAACTCAAAGTGCAAATTGTTTTGCAAAAAAAATGCTGGATAAAAGGCAATGGAAACCATCAAAGGTTTGGCATATTTTATTTCATTTTGTCATTTTGTTCAGGGATAAAGATTTACCATTTTAAAGAATATAATAAAATGCATGTGCTTTGGTTAAATAAGTCATGCTATCAAATGCAGACTCCATTATAAGCTTTTTCTTTCTCCAGAAGGAACATCCATGCCCTATAGTGTTTTCAATAGAATTACTGACTATAGTTTGTTTTCACACCAAATATGTGACTCTTTTCAAGTTAATGGATAAATTTGCTCATCTCTTTCTTTATTATAAGTCAAAGATAAATAAGTCTTTTTCACTCAATCTGCTGAGATAACTCGTGCCCATGCCGAAAGGTGATCTGTTCTAATCAACTTCACGAAGTCTGATGGAATTACACTGAACATATCTCATACCTGACACAACTACAGAATGATACAGTTCAGGACAAACATTGGTGACCTGAATAATACATGACAGACAGATGACCGGGTGAGAAAAGTAATTTTTCACCTACACCACTTGAGTTTCTTTATTAAAGGCTGAGACATGTTTGATGGAAAGAAGCCTGCTATGCCAGCTAAAAGCTGGTGTGTTTTATTAATAGCTTGGTCAGTACTCCCCTGCCGTTTTACTATTTGAAACATGTTATTTTGGCAGTAAAATACAATAGACATCTACTCTGCATGAAAACTCGACATTTCAAAGACATTTCATAAGAATATGAAATGGTTGGTAATTAGATATTATTATTTAATATACTTATATAGTCAAGAGTATTAAGTTTACTGAATAGAAATATCACATTTTAAATTGGAAGATAGATTATTCGTGAGTTGATGGTTCAGAGTTGCTTATGTTTTCATTTTGCAACACAATTTATACAAAGAAAATGCATGAGAGAGTAGAGTATATCACTGATAAAATCTTACATATTTCTAATGCATTATTTTAGACAAAAGGAAATTTAATTAGATTAGAGAGAATTCTTGACAAATACCCTGGCATCATTACTCAATTGCATAATTTAAAGGAAAGATATGATATAGTGAAATGTTGAATCTTATCACTAAAAAAATACAGCTTTATCACTTTAAATAAGGAAATAAATCAAACTGCTTCATTCCAAAAACTGGTCTTGATAGACAAGTTTAGATGAAGAAACATGTCATCTATAGCTACAATATTTATCTCACATGCATGTAATAAATATACATAGCCTTTTAAAATAGCTTGTTTGCTCAGATTGATGAATGATATGTCTCCCTTGTAATTATTAATTTATACAAGTATCTATAAAATACTTATTGTGTTTTAGGCTTTCTTTTAGAATCTGAGATACCGCAGTGAATAAACGATTAAAATGTGCTTCAATGAGGGATACATTTTAGTGGAAGAAAAATAATAAAGAAATTTTATATTGTGCCAGTTGGAGAGGTTCAGACGGTAAAGAATCTGCCTGCAATGCAGGGGAGCCCGGCTCAATCCCTGGGTCTAGACGGTCCCCTAGAGAAGGGAATGGCTACCCACACTTGTATTCTTGCCTGGAGAATTCCATGGACAGAGGAGCCTGGCAGGCTACAGTCCATGGGTTCGCAGAGAGACAGGCACATCTGAGAGACTAACATTTTCACTTTTCACTGTGAAAAAAAATAAGGCAGAGAAGGAGGAAGAGGAGGAGTAAAGCTGTTATAATAGAAAAAGGGAGGTCGGGCAAGGTCTTAGAGATAAGACTATATTTAAACAGATGAATATTTAAATGAATTGTGTGATATATGTAGAAAGAATATTTGACATAGATAAGAGCAAACAAGTAGGCTTTGTATCATACATTGTTGGAGTGGGGACAAAGTTAGTAGGAGGTGAGGTCTAAGAGGTATAAGAAGTGGTAGGAATGACCATCTAGACCATGGTAAGGATTTTGGCTTTAATTTCTGTCTAATTTGGAAAGCCATTGTAGGACCTTGAGCAGTGAAAGACATGGTCTGACTTTATTCTAAGGTAGTTAGGAGATAGAGATGGACAAGGAAGCCTGGCGTGCTGCAGTTCAAGGGATCACAGAGTTGGACATGACTTAGCAACAGAACAACAGCAACAACAAAGTTAAAGAAATAGATCCATCATGGAGTCAGAATTAGCTCTTCCCTGCAACATATTTAAAAGGTTAAACCACTGGGATTTGTTGATGGTTTAAACATGGTAGATGTAAAACAGATAATCAAACATGAGTTCAAAGTTTTGATCCTAAACATATGAAGGGGCGGGGGGGGAATCGGAGTTACTAAATTGAAGACTAAGAGAGGAGCAGGTTTGGGGAAAATGGAAAATCAGTAATTAGACTGTTGTATTGTTGCTCAGAGGATAAAGCATCTGCCTGCAATGCAGAGGACCCAGGTTCAATCCCTGGGTTGGGAAGATCCTTTGGAGAAGGAAATGGCAACCCACTCCAGTATTCTTGCCTGGAGAATCCCGTGGACAGAGGAGCCTGGCGGGCTACAGTCCACGGGGTCGCAAAGAGTCGGACGCAACTGAGAGACTACATCATCATCATTGTTTTACTAGGAATGCTGTGACAAAGTAGTGCAAATAGGGTGGTTTAAAACTACATACATATATTTTCTCACAACAATGGAGGCTAGAAGTCTGAAATCAAGGTATCAGCTGGGCAATCCTCTCACCAAAGCCTCTATTAGACCCTTCCTTGCCTCTTCCAGCTTCTGGTTTCAGGCATTCCGTTTGTGGTAGCAAAACTCCAATCTGTCTCCTGGCATGTGGCATTCTCCCTGTATCTCTGTGAGTTCACATGGTCATCTTCTTATAAGGAAACCAGTCATACCACCATAATAACTTCATGTTACTTTTCCCTACTTTAACTGATTTTATGTGCAGCAACCCTATTTCCAAATAGGAAACATTTGTGTGACAGACTCAGTGACATTCTGAGTGTGATGACATAAAGATATATATACACACACACACATGCATATATATCTATATATATCCAGTCCTATGGCATCTGGTCCCATCACATCACTTCATGGCAAATAGATGAGGGAAACAATGGAAACAGTGACAAACTTTATTTTTGGGGGCTCCAAAATCACTGCAGATGGTGACTGCAGCCATGAAATTAAAACATGCTTGCTCCTTGGAAGAAAAGCTATGACCAACCTAGACAGCATATTAAAAAGCAGAGACATTTCTTTGATGAAAAAGTCTGTCTAGTCAAAGCTATGTTTTTTTCAGTAGTCATGTATTGATATGAGAGTTGGACCATAAAGAAAGCTGAGCACTGAAGAACTTATGCTTTTGAACTGTGGTGTTGGAGAAGACTCTCCTGAGAGTCCCTTGAACTGCAAGGAGTTCAAACCAGTCAATCCTAAAGGAAATCAACCCTGAGTATTCATTGGAAGGACTGATGCTGAAGCTGAAACTCCAATACTTTAGCCACCTGATGCAAAGAACTGACTCATTGGAAAAGACTCTTGACGCTGGGAAACATTGAAGGAGGAGAAAGGGACGAGAGGAGAGAGGATGAGATGGTTGGACGGCATCACCAACTCAATGGACATGGGTTGGAGCAAGCTCTGGGAGTTGGTGAAGGACAGGGAAACCTGGCGTGCTGCAGTCCATGGGGTTGCAAAGAGTTGGACAAGACTGAATGACTGAACTGAGCTGCTATATATATATATATATATATATATATATATATATATATATATGGCTTTCCTGGTGGTTCAGATGGTAAAGAATCTGCCTGCAGTGCAGGAGAGACTGGTTTGACCCCTGGATCAGGATGAGTCTCCAGAGAAAGGAATGGGTATCCACTCCAGTATTATTGCCTGGAGAAATCCATGGACAGAGGAGCCTGATACAGTCCATGGGGTCGCAAAAATTCAGACATGACTGACCAACTAACACTTCCACCTTTCTCACTTTTATATGTATTGGGTTGGCCAAAAAGTTTGTTCCATAATATCTTATGGGAAAACCTGAACGAACTTTCTGTCCAAGCCATTTATATATATATATATTTTGGGGGGTGGGGGGGAATGGGACAAAATATAACCTATAGCAACTGCAAATATGTTACATTTGAAAATACAACATTCATGACTGTGTATTAAATGAACAGTTGGTTACACTAGCTTGGTGATACCTGATTTGAAGGTATCAATTTGGAAACCATCATTATATCAATGGCATCTAAAGTCATGAGCTGGAATAAGTTTATGTAAGGAATATTCAAAGACAGAGCTCTAGAATATTTTATTATAAAGTAGAAAAAAGACTTCCTTGGTGTCTCGGATGACAAAGAATCTGCCTACAATGAAGGAGACCCAGGTTTGATTCCTGGTTCAGAAAGATCCCCTGGAGGAGGGCTGGCTACTCACTCCACTGTTCTTGTCTGGAGAATTTCATGGACAGAGGAGCCTGGCAAGCTACAGTCCATGGAGTCACAAAGAGTCAGACACAACTGAGCAACTAACACACACACACAAAGTAGGAAAATCAAGCAAAAGTAGTAAAAGGGAAACATCAATGATATTTACAATCATCAAAAGAGAGACAACCAGACAACATGTGCCTGAACATGTAATACACAACACTTTCTGTCTGGCTGTTCCTTCTCATTGATGATCGTTGCCTACATGCAGTAATTCATTTAGAGTTGCAAAGTGGTGATATTATAATTATTCTTTGTTTATAATCTGAGATATATAGATAGAGAGAAAGACAGGCTTCCCTGTTCACTCAGCGGTAAAGAAATTTCTTGCCAATGCAGGAGACGCAAGTTCGATTTGGGAAGATCCCCTGGAGAAGGAAATGGCAACCCTCTCCAGTATTCCTGCCTAAGAAGTCCAATGGACAGAGGAGCCAGGTAGCCTGCAGTCCATAGGGTTGCAAAAGAATTGGATATAACTTAGTGACTAAGTGAAGTCAGTCACTCAGTCGTGTCCGACTCTTCGCGACCCCATGGACACCAGGCTCCTCCGTCCATGGGATTTTCTAGGCAAGAGTACTGGAGTGGGTTGCCATTTCCTTCTCCAGGGAACTTCCCGACCCAGAGATCGAACCCAGGTCTCCCACATTGTAGACAGACACTTTACCGTCTGAGCCTAAAGTGTCTGCCTACAATGCAAGAGACCCGGGTTCAATCCCTGGGTCAGAAAGCTCTCCTGGAGAAGGAAATAGCAACCCACTTTAGTATTCTTGCCTGGAAAATCCCATGGACAGAGGAACCTAGTAGGCTATAGCCCATGGGTTCGCAAAGAGTCGGACACAACTGAGCAACTTCACTTTCACTTTAGTGACTAAACAACAAGAAGCAAATATGGCTAGATATAGATGTAGACATAGACATAGATAAGCTTTCCTTGTCATCTCTTTAATTACCTGAGTACAATTCCTATAGGAGTGGGGGGAAAAATCTTTGCTTTGTCCTTTATCAGTTTTCAAAATAAGAGATTAGTTCTCTAGCAACAGAGATTACTGACTGTGGGATTTTTAAAATTTATTTTAATTTTCTTGTGGACTAATAATTTAAATCTATTAAATTTTCTTCAATCCATTTCAGTTATTATCTTTACTGAAGCTCAAGTTGCCCCATTTTTGACTAGTGGGAACCTATCCCGGTTGGCTTTGGAGTCCTTTTGATATAACTCTTTCAATTTTTGATAGATTCCTTGATCTTTATTAGTTCCTATAATGCCTTTTTAAATTCTTGTGTCAGATCTGGAAATCAGATATTTCTCCAGAGCTCTGTTTTCTCTTACTAGGAAATAATAGTAGAGACCACAATTTCTGTAGCAATAGTAACTTTAGTGATACTTGGTCAAGCTCTCCAGACATTTTAAAAGAGAGAGTTAGGAAATAGTATATCATAAATTCATACTATTACTATCAATTAAAATTCAAGACCACTGGATTTTACTTAGCTACATCAATGTGAGTTATGTATCCCCTTTCTTCCATATTGAAATATAGCTTCTCAATAGCAATATAACTGAGCCTTTGTAGAAACAAACTTGAAACAGATTAAAAATAACAATATCGATACCATTTACAATATGACAACTAACAAGATTATTTATGTATTCATCAATTTAATGATTCTTTGTGCTTTAACATATGCTTCATCACTTGAACTTTACAGTCAAGTCACTGTGGCTTAAAGTCATTCAAAACAGTTCCTCTCTGTACACGTTTTTCTGCCAACTAATACACAGTGAAATTTACATTTTAAATTTTACTTTTGATTTTATGGATTTTTAATTTGCCTTATGTTAATGTAGAATATTTGCAGAAATTTAAAATTAATTTTATATAAATTATAGACTCAAAAAATCTTTTACTCCTGTCTTTCCACTGGATTCCTTCTCTACCCACTTGTGTAAATCTTTATTTGTTCAAGTTTCATAGTTTTTCCTTCCTAAATCAACCCATTTTTGGGTAAGTAAATATATTCAAACATTCTTTTTTTGATGACTGTTTCATAATTATATACACTTAACTTTAACTTGACTCTTACTTATAAATATATCCTGGTGATCAAGTCATAGTTATCTATTAGAAATATTCTCATTGCTTTTTATACATGTATGCTACTCCATTTTGTTGATTCTTTATTAAGTTCATTTTTTGATGGTGAATATCTGGGTTATTTGTCTTTTGCTTTTAAAAGAATACTGTAATGTGCTTATGCATACATCTTTTATATTTTTGTATTTTGTATTTTTTATACTTAAAAAAGTATATGTATTCTCATATTGTATATATGCAAATACTTCAGTGAACAACTCCTTACACAAATTGTTTTCCTGGTATTTGAGAGTTATGGCAAGAGATTAACAAAATAAAAAAATTATGGAATAATTTATGAATGTTTTTGTAGGTTTTGCCAAAAAAGGTTGGACCAATTCATAGAATTGGTTTGAATTCCACATTTATCACATTCATGTCTTCATAAAATTTTGTGATTGGGGATTACAACTCAGTATTTATAATAAAATTGCATTTTACATTTTAAAATATTAGTATAACTAAGCTTTTTCTCTCTTTTTCTTCTGACTACAGCATGCAGCTTGTGGAATCTTAGTTCCCCAACCAGGGATTGAATCAGGGCCACAGCAGTTAAATACCAAGTCCTAACACTGGACCACCAGGGAACTCCCAGCATTTTCAAGTTTAGAATACTTTTTTAGTTGTAATTTCTCCATCCATATCTCTAATACTGTTATTTATTTGTCTTAGCTACACAAAATTGTGGTATTATTTTTTGTACAATTTTCTGGAATATACCAATGTAACTTTACATTTTTACTCATAAATTAATAATCATATATAAATTATACTTTCTTCTTTATATTTTTTCTTTTACAGTAACTTGAAATGTTTTTTCTCCCCACCTAGATTCTGTGATCTATTTTTATTCAAAAATTATATAAATTATTAAATTAGTGGTAATTTCTCAATTAATTCCACATATTACATTAGTATTCTAAGGTATCTTTTAGATCCATGTCTATTTAGTTATACCCATCAGTGGTTATACAAGGTACTGTCATGAAATGAATGATTTATATAAAATAATTTAATTAACTCATAAGGTCAATTTACAACCAATTTAACCTCTTCCAATGAAGCTTTCTTTATTGAAAAATACCTTATTACTTCTGTATATATTTTAGACACACATCAGAAGACAGTATAGTCTATATTTACCATATTTAGAATTTTATTTTAATTATAAACTTTTTAATTTTTAGCTTCTAACATAACTATATTTTAAAATAGTATAATACATGCAATTTCTCATCAGTTTTTACTAGAATTTCATATTTAGCTTTTATTGTTATTGCTGACATGTTAATGTTTAGTACATGTAACAAAGAAAACTAATGCTCACTAATATCACTAATTGCAGTTTTCTCATTTTATTCCTAAGATACTGCTTAACTATATTTGCCTTGCTTTTGCTGACACTGTGTGATGAGCCTCTCTATCCAATAGAATATGTAGGGAAATTATTAATGCCACTTACAACTGATCTCTAACCTTCTTTTTGTAATTCTTCACAGTTTCTCTTCATTTGTGTGTTGTTCATATTCTGAAATATCGGTAGAGAATAGGAAGGCTTTAGAAAATAATAAAGCAACTAAATTGCAGACTATTTCCTAGAATGGAGTAGAGAACTCCCAGTACCTGTATTGAAGTGCAACATTAAAGAGATTTATTACATTAAACCATTTAAATGGTTTGTTATAGCATGAATAATATAAGACACCCTTTTTCTCACTGTGATTGAATATTTTAGTAAGATTAAAAAATTCCCTTTATTCTGTTTCATACCTTATATTTTAAATTTTCTATTATCTCTACCCTATCTATAATCATAATTTATTTGCTTTCAATCATATTGCTACAGAAATCATGAGACAATTAATATTGCTATTTTTGATGTTTTGAGAAAAATCTGACTCATGAAAATTTTCTCATACTTGCATGTGTAATTTCTATATGTTTCATACATTTCCTTTAAAAGTTACTCATTTCTACCTGGATAGTTATAATTTTTTTCTTTATATTTGGAACCCTAGTCATTTTTTAAAACCTAAACATGGATTTCTTTTTAGTAATTTTTCCCAGATAATAATGAGCCTTTGAGTAAATGGTCTTACTACTTTAAAAATTAATATATTTTTATTATTCCTTATATGTGTTGTTTCCTTCTTTTGAGAAGAGTCATTATTTGTAGGTTAGACTTCCATAATTACCCCCTATTTATGTAATCTTCTTCCCATTAATTTTCTTCTTTATAATTTCCTGTGCTCTTTGAATACTTGTCTTTTCTACAGACAATTCACTGTGTTCTATAGTGAAGCATACAATATATTGTTTTGTTACTTATTTTATTTAATTGCACCCTCTCTTCACATATTATGTTGTTCTTTTAAATAGTCCTCTCCTGCTTAATCCATTCATTTTACTGTTCAATTTACTTAAAAATTAAAGAGTATATCTTCTCAAAATTTTTTTCATGAATTAATTTGTATCGAAGAGACTGTCCTTTGAGTCCTGATGATATTCTTTTTTTTTTCCATTTAGCCATGCATGAAAGGAAAACTCTTAAAGCTTAGGCTGGAGAACCAACAGGACTAGGGATTGATTTCAGATCATTCACATACTCTGCTCAAGGTATATTAGGATATGTCTCTGTGAAATGTGAAACTGGAGGACAAGTGAAGAGAAAAGTGAAGAGAAATTTGCAGAGGAAAAGCTGACCTGCACAATTCTCATCAAATTTACAACATACTTCAAATCTTTCAAAGTCCTTCATGGGATATAATTCCATTTCGGTCTTCCAGGCAACTGAAAGAGGTGCATTTAGTCCAACTGGAAGGATTACTGCCTTTCTCTAAAGTAATAAAAAAAGTCTACAAACAATAAATGCTGGAGAGGGTGTGGAGAAAAGGGAATCCTCTCACACTCTTGGTGGAAATGAAAACTAGTACAGCCACTATGAAGAACAGTGTGGAGATTCCTTAAAAAACTGGAAATAGAACTGCCATATGACCCAGCAATCTCACTTCTGGGCATACACACTGAGGAAACCAGAATTGAAAGAGACACATGTACCCCAATGTTCATCGCAGGACTGTTTATGATAGCCAGGACATGGAAGCAACCTAGATGTCCATCGGCAGACGACTGGATAAGAAAGCTGTGATACAAATACACAATGGAGTATTACTCAACTATAAAGAGAATGCATTTGAATCAGTTCTAATGAGGTGGATGAAACGAGCCTATTATACAGAGTGAAGTAAGTCAGAAAGAAAAACACCAATACAGTATATTAACGCATATATATGGAATTTAGAAAGATGGTAACAATGACTCTATATGTGAAACAGCCAAAGAGACACAGATGTAAAGAACAGACTTTTTGACTCTGTGGGAGAGAGGGTGGGATGATTTGAGAGGGTGGCATTGAAACATGTATATTATCATATGCGAAACAGATGGCCAGTCCAGGCTCGATGCATGAGACAGGGCGCTCAGGGTTGGTGCACTGGGATGACCCTGAGGGATGGGATGGGGAGGGAGGTGGGAGGGGATTCAGGATGGGGAACACATGTACACCCATGGCTGATTCATGTGAATATATGGCAAAACCCACTGCAATATTGTAAAGTAATTAGCCTCCAATTAAAAAAAAGAAGTCTGAGCAAAAAAAAAATAATAATAATAATAATAAAGTAATAGTAAACCTAGCAAATAAAGAGAGAGAGAATGGACACAAGACTAATTTCCAATGTTTGCGAGTTTCACAAAATTTCATTATAAAAGGTACAGAAACTTCATAATTGGTATTGACTTAGAATTTCTCTATTCTGTAACTAAAAATCATTTCCCTGTTTGACGTAGCTCCATGTTAGTTTTCCATAACTGGAGGCATCTCAGATTTAGCTGGGCTTCATTCACACAGGGTGAATGGCTGGTGAACTGACAGTCAGATTCATTTTAGAGTTAATTTGCATGAGGATGTTAGAACAAATAAAGAGAGAGCAAGTTAGCATGTGTGACCTGAGGGTAAAAATGGCATTGTAAGATCAACCAGTGATGACAGTATAGGTTCTCTTGGTTTATGCTGGGGTATCTAATGGCTGAACCTTATGAAGATGAGATTTTAGAATATCTTAAGAGCTTCTGAATGAGATAGGAATACCAAATCACCTGACCTGCCTCTTGAGAAACTGTATGCAGGTCAGGAAGCAACAGTTAGAGCTGGACATGGAACAACAGACTGGTTCCAAATAAGAAAAGGAGTACATCAAGGCTGTATATTGTTACCCTGCTTATTTAACTTATATGCAGAGTACATCATGAGAAACGCTGGGCTGGAAGAAGCACAAGCTGGAATCAAGAGTGCCGGGAGAAATCAATAACCTCAGATATGCAGATGACACCACCCTTATGGCAGAAAGTGAAGAGGAACTAAAACGTCTCTTGATGAAAGTGAAAGAGGAGAGTTGAAAAGTTGGCTTAAAGCTCAACATTCAGAAAACCAAGATCATGGCATCCAGTTCCATCACTTCATGGTAAATAGATGGGGAAACAGTGGAAACAGTGTCAGACTTTTTATTTTGGGGGGCTCCAAAATCACTGCAGATAGTGATTGCAGCCATAAAATTAAAAGATGCTTACTCCTTGGAAGGAAAATTATGACCAACCTAGATAGCATATTGAAAAGCAGAGACATTACTTTGCCAACAATGGTCCGTCTAGTCAAGGCTATTGTTTTTCCAGTGGTCATGTATGGATGTGAGAGCTGGACTGTGAAGAAAGCTGAACACTGAAGAATTGATGCTTTTGAACTGTGGTATTGGAGAAGACTCTTGAGAGTTCCTTGGACTGCAAGGAGATCCAACCAGTCCATCCTAAAGGAGATCAGTCCTGGGTGTTCATTGGCAGGACTGATGCTGAAGCTGAAACTCCAATACTTTGGCCATCTCATGCGAAAAGTTGACTCATTGGAAAAGACTGATGCTGGGAGGGATTGGGGGCAGGAGGAGAAGGGGATGACAGAGGATGAGATGGCTGGGTGGCATCACTGACTTGATGGACATGAGTTTGAGTGTACTCCAGGAGTTGGCGATGGACAGGGAGGCCTGGCGTGCTGTGATTCATGGGGTCGCAAAGAGTTGGACACGACTGAGCAACTGAACTGAACTGAACTGAACTAAAGGGCTTCCCTGATGGCTCAAATGGTAAAGAATATGCCTGAAATGCGGGAGACCTGGGTTCGCTCTCTGAGTTGGGAAGATCCACTGGAGAAGGGAATGGAATCCCACTTTAGTATTCTTGCCTGGAGAATTCCATGGACAGAAGAGCCTGAACAGCTACAGTCCATAGGGTCTCAAAGAGTTGGACGTGACTGAGTCAGACACTTTCACTTTAGGATATCAGGAAAAATAAGCAGTCATGCTTTCAAATTTAAATGAGAAGTGCAAATCAGAGCAGGAAGAGGAGCAATATCTTCACGTCTGCGGAAAATTGAAGAGTCTTGTGAGAGTAACTGTTCATTGTTTCTTTCCTGGCCTTTGTGTTGTCGTTATCATACATTTTACTCCTCAATATGTTGAAAATCTCAAACTGTAGTATTATTATTTGTTTTAAATGGTCAGTTATCTTACAAAAATATTTTAAAAGAAGAAAAATAAGCCTTTTATATTTATTTATATATATGCTCTTCCAGTATTTTTCATTCCTCTGTCTAGATCCATAGCGTATCGTTTTGCTTCTTACACACCTTGAAAGATCACATTCAATTTCTTCTCTACTTTCCTGAACATATGACATATGGTTATAATTGTTTTATCTCTTTTTCTACTAATTATATAATGTTTATCCTATTTCACTATGTTGTTACAATTTAATTTTTCTGTATTGTGGGTTGTATTTCCACCATTCCTTTACATCTCTAGTAATTTTTGATTGAGTGCCAAGCATTTTTTACATTGCATTATTGAGTGTTGGGTATTTTTGTATTTCTATAAATATTCTTGAACATTGTACTGTAATGCAGCTAAGTCACTTAGAAACAGCTTGATCCATTTTAGCTTTGCTTTTAGGTTTTATTGTGCAAGACCAGATCAGTCTTTAGTCTAAGGCTAATTTTGCTCCACTATTGAGGCAATATCTTTCTGTGTACTCTACCTGATGTCCCATGAGTTACTAGGATTTCTACTCTGGCTGGTGGCAATGTAAATTCCCTGCCTTTAGAGAATGATAGGAATTCTTTCCTTTGTTACTGGTGTTCATTAATTTGTCTCCCAGTCTTGGGTACTCACATGTATGCACTGGCTTGTACTCAGCTAAAGAGTTAAGAGTGGTCCCCTACTGGATCTCTGAAGTTCTTTCTTTGTTTTTAAATTTTATTTATTTATTTATTGTTCTTGGCTGCACCGGGTCTTCATTGCTGCCCGGGCTTTCTCTAGTTACAAGAAGCAGGGCTACTCTCTAATTGCAGCACCTGGACTTTTCACTGTAGTGACTTCCTTTGTGGTGGAGCACAGGATCCAGGGTACATGGGTTTCAGAAGCTGTGGCATGTGTGCTCAGTAGTTGTGGTGTATGGGCTCAATTGCCACCAAGAATGTGGAATCTTCCCAGACCAGAGACTGAACCCATGTCCTCTGCATTGGCAGGTGAATTCTTTACCACTGGGAAGTCCTGAAGTTCTTTCTGTGTGCAATCCTCTCCTCTATGACAGTCTGGCCTGGGGATTCGAGGTGTTACGGCCTCCTTGGACTCCCAGCTCTATCTCCTTAAGAAAATGGGTGAACTCCATCTTGTACACTGTCCTGGAATTTCTCTCTAGGACATAACCTGGGACTGTTTGGGGGCTTGTCTAAATTGATAATCTGGTCACAGAGGTCACTGTCAGGTATTCAATCTGCAGACCATCTTGCTTGGTTTTTAATTATTTCAGGTAGGAAGGTATTTCTGGTCTCTATTATTCCATGTTATCTAGAATTCCTTCTCTCTCATTTTGCATATATATATTCCCTTATTAATGTGAAATGTTGTCTGTATCAGATTTTATTGTTTAATTTCTGGACTCCTTAGTCTTTGGATTTCAGTGTCAGAATTATACAAATTTTGTGGGTATCATGATATATCTATTTGTTAGTCCTTATTTACAATCATGTAATCTTTTTCTTTTTTTATAATTTTATAGCTTTATTCTTCTATGTAAATTTTGCAGTCTTTGCCTGAGATCTTCAGAAGTTTTGGTTTTTTATTAACCTTATATTGAATTGAATATTTAGGTTGGTTTTGAGCTACTTGATGTCTTTATAGTATTTTTCTTCCTGTTTTATTATGCTGTTTATTTCAAGAATAGAGCATATCTTTATTAAAATCTATTTATTTATGTCTTTCTATACTGATCTCTCAATAGAAATATACAGCTTTCTTCATACAGTTCCCCTACATTCATGATGAGGCTTTTTAAGTATTTTATATTTATTGCTGTTTTTATTTATTTTTAAATCAATATTTATTTGTTTGTTTTGTTTGTTTGTTTTTGTCACATTGTGCAGCCTGTGAGATCTCAGTTCTTTGACCAGGAATTGAAACTGTGCCCCATGCAGCAGAAGTGCAGAGTCAACCACTGGCCTGGCTGGGGAATTTCCTAGTTCTGTCTATTTTCTCCAGTGATATATCCAGTGATATAGCCAATTGGCTAGAATTTATATGTAGAAAAGTTTTGTTTTTGACATTTAGCATTTTAGCTGATCACGTGACCTATTGTCTACCAGTTTCTAATGGTTTCTTTGTTGATTCTCTTGGATTTGCATTTTATGTTATTTTTGAGTTCTCCTTTCTAGCATATAAAACTTAATTTATTCTCATGATCACTCCATTAAGTAGCCCTTCAAAATGATATCAAAATATAGATAGTAAGCTAGTTTGTCTTCTTCATGATTTTCTTGGAAATTCTCCTATTTCATCATTCTGTATGATGCTGAAATTTGTTTCTGGTATGTATTTCGTAATTTTCAAGTCAAGAAAATATTCATCCATTCCTATATATTTAGGGGAAAAAGAGATCTTTTAGAAGCCTAAACATTTTTCAAAGCAGAAGGTCAAGAATAAATATATCTTAAATTATTTATGGCTATAAATCTTTTTACACAATGATATTTGCACTAAAATTTTATAAAAGAAATAAGCAAATTTTCTTTGCTTTACAGAGAGAGAAAAAAAAAAAAAAAGGACACACTTAGCCAAGTTTTAAACCTCCATCTCTCACTCATTTTACTGTCTCTGGGACTTATTGGTATCCTCTGGGGGCCTCTGCTATGCACACTAAAAGCTGATGGTGATCATCTAACCTAACCATGCATGAGCATCTCTAGAAGACATCTTTGCAATGCAGAGTCCCAAAGCTGGCTTCCCTGAAATTCTGCTTGGGCAACTCTGCGGAAGACAATGGGAATCCACATTTAAAGCATTCTCCAGGGAATATTTTGGTTGAGCCTTATTTAAGTCATTGCTCTGGACCATATGAGTTCTATTCTGTATTATATGCTAAGCCTTGTTGAGTTATGCTATCCTATAAACATTAAAAATATTGACATATGGGAATTCCCTGGTGGTCCAGTGGTTTAAGACTCATCACTTTCACTACTGTGGACCTGGGGTTCAATCCCTGGTCAAGGAACTAAGATCTCACACTCACACAGACACACACACACACACACACAGATATTGACATAAATATAACCATATCATCTTAATGTTTTGAATGCAAACTATATAAAAAATGAAATAAAAATACTTATATAGAGGTAGTCTGCTATGCTACTTCTTTTTGTTACTGTATGAAGACAAAATTGACATATAGTTTGGTCAGTGTTAATTTTTGACCAAAGTCTCTGGGAAAACTTTGGAAAATTATTTTTAAAAATTTAGTTTGTTTTATAAATCTTGACTAGATGTGTTCTGGAGAACTGTGATCCTTATGGTTAAGCACACATATCTTTTACTAAAGAGAGAACTGACAGTAATGACAGTATTATTCAAATGCATTGTAATGCTAAAAGGATTCATGTTGTCCAACTTTCTGCCCAGAATCAACAATTTATTTTGCCACAGGGAACAAAGGAACATTTTTTACTTTACTATGGGCTGTTAGAGGCCCTGTAACTAAGTCACATAAAATGTTGCCCTAAACCAATGTAATTAAGAGTCATTGGTGGAACTTTTCTTTCTACGTATCTTTATAAGACAGAAAAGAATTGGAAGGAACATATCTATTGAAAGTTTTATTTAAAATAATAAAAATACATTTTGAAATACGTAGAAAGACTCAAATAGTTTACTTACAGTCACTCAACAGGAAAGAGAGGCCAGAAAAAAGAAGATTGGATTAAAAATATATCAAAACAAAAAATCAATAAATCTTTTTAATTTCCAATGGTTGAGCACATCAAAGCTTGTCAAAAGGTTTATTTTTTATAAGAACTCTATACCCTCATGCTTTTTCCCCCATATTTCAACAACTTTTGTTGTTAAAAATTATAATATCCAAATTCAGCTATTATATTGTTAGCAGCTTCAAGAATTTGGTGTGATGAAATCCAGGCTCTGTTTTTTTCTTGCAAGATATGGTAACTGAACTTTTTACTACATACAGAAGCTTACTTAATTTTTATGACAAATATGTCTTCTAGTACATGTGGATTTTTTTTATATAGATGCTTTTCTCAGCCAGTGAACAAATATTCAATGAGCTTCTAATATATGCCAGATAGAGTCTTGGACTGTTCTTTTAAGAGTTCTTATAGAAAGAGATGTTTGTATGTCGCACATGCTTGTCTGTTGTATTTTATATCTCATGAGCGGGCATATCAATTTTACAGATGCAAACAGACATAGAAAGGAAAGGCACAAATCTCACATATTTATTACCCATTTCTTAGCACCTACTTATCTTTATATATGTTCTTTTCACAGAAGATATTTTCCAAGTAAAGTTACTAAACTAATTTCAAAATCCAAAATTAACTTTCAAAATATATTCTGGGCTAGTGTTTTAGTTTTCAGATAGTTGTACCTTTTGTAAAATGAAAACGAAACATTACTTCCATAGTCATCTCAAAAGGAGAGATAAATTTTAGTTTAACCAAATGTAGTAATTTAGGAATTTAGGAAAATTCAGGAGCTCTCAGGCAACAAACCAAAGTAACAGATGTTAAACATAGCAAAACTTTTATCGTAAAAATACCTTGAATTTTCAATGGCAATAACATATAAACTCTACCTATTTAGAGAAAATATTTGTCGAGAGACATGGGAAAATTCAGCAAGCACCAAGAAACATGGCATTTTTAGAGATAATCATGAAAATATTTGCCTTGATTCATTGACTTACAACTCAATTAGTCTATATGATATATGTTTTTAAGTCTTTATACCTAAATAACTTACTCCCTGGATCAAAGCAGATCAGGATTCAGTCTTTTGTTAAAAGAATAATCATATGGAATAAACCTGCCTTACTTAGTGACTGAACAACAGCAACAACAATCACTTTATTTAAAATCTTAGAGGAAGTACTTCACAATTTCTAAATGATCACATATTCCAATATGATGTCCATTTTGATTTCAATGCTTTATTTAAGGTCTGGTATTAAAGTTAGAAAGTAAAACATTTTCACTTTGAAAGACTAAAATTCTAACTAGGTAAGTGTCCAACTGTACATGTGTGCTGTGCCAAGTCGCTTCAGTTGTGTCTGACTCTCTGCAACCCCATGGACCATCGCCTGCCAGGCTCCTCTGTCCATGGGATTCTCTAGTCAAGAATATTGCAGTACATCTGTGTCTCTTTTGCTGCGAAGGGAGGTGGGAGGGGGGTTCAGGATTGGGAACACGTGTACACCCGTGGCGGATTCATGTTGATGTATGGCAAAACCAATACAATATTGTAAAGTAAAAAGTAATAATAATAATAAATAATAAAAATTTTAAAAATAATAATAAATAAATAAATTGAAAACAAACAAACAAAAAAGAATACTGCAGTAGGTTGTCGTACCCTCCTCCAGGGATTCTTCCCCGCCCAGGGATTGAGCCCGTATCTCTTCTGTCTCCTGCCTTCACAGCATGTTCTTTACCACCAGGGCCACCTGGGAAGTCCTGACCTGTACATATCCTGTGATAAATATGTTTGAGATAATATTTTGCAGCCTTTTATGTCTGACTTTCTTACTCTGGCATTTTCCTGCAATTCAGAACCCTGACCTTAAATTGTGTGAATGTAGACATCGAGTATACATTAGCTATTTAGCACAAAACTGATGACATAGCAGAGTTAAGCCTATTAAAAAGAAAAATGTTTGCTAAAGAGAGATGCAGATTTAACTGATATTGTAAATTATTCCTAGTTACAGCAAAGTTGTGTGTTTTTATTTTATCTGTGGCGTTTAGTTTCAACCAAAATAAGGAAAAGTGATATACAAAAGTAAATAATTGATAATAACAACAACATTATCTACAAGCCTTAAAATTGTTGGAGGCAAAATAGCTCAAATAATTCTTAATGCCTTTCAGGCACATCTGAATCAAATAAGGTAATTATTCTTTAAAATGCTTACACAAAGTCTGATTTGCATGCTAGTAATTGCTATGCCTTGTAGCATCTAGCAATTGACACAGCAATGATTTTAATTATTGTAATTTCATCAGTATAAATACTTCAAAGTTATGCAAATACTCTCATAATCCACATAGACAGCTCCGAGTATTTGATTTACTAGTCTTGTAAGTCTCTTTGTCTATGCAGTTTACTCTCAGATGTGACTCTGCATTGCAATTGAAGCCTTTCACTCACATCAAAGGTCTAAATCATAACAAGATGAGCTAATTTTACAAAGACTGACACTTCAAACATTAAGTTGCAAATACAATTATAAGATGAAATATAAAAAGAATTTTGCTTGGATATCATGAAGCACAGATACCTGCAGCTAATCACGTTTAATGTTTTCTCTGACATGAAAAAGTAAAGCTACAACTCCAACAAATGCCTTTGAATGAATAAGAGCAGGAAAGAGCCTCCCTGTTACATGATTAATTTAAATGCTACAATAGGAAAATATTAGTTATGCAATAAATTATCATCAGTATTATAGCCACTCAGACCCTCAGCTAGTAGAGGGTACTGAGCTACAAATAGGGATTCCATAATGATATATCACTCCACTGCTAGTAAATCTTAGATTCTGACTCTTGAATTTTCAGGGAGTAGAAACTCTTACAGTTGGATATATCTACAAGGTGGGGAACTGTGTTTTCTTCAGAAGTGCTCTTATTATGGGAAGTTAACCTATTGTAGTCTTGGCTAAAATGAAAGACATTTTTCAGGAAAAAAGTACATAAGGTAATATTTAAGAATATTTTAAACCCACCACACTCTTATTTTATATACTGACATTAAAAAATACTTACTGGCAAATATGATTTTAATGTTTTACAGTTGATGAACTTTTATTCTCATACTAAAAATATATTTTGGCACTAATTATTACTTTCACAATGTATTCACATCATCAGAAATGCATTAGGTTGCAAACAGAAGAGAAACAGCAAAGAACAACAGCAAGATAAATTTTTCAACAAAGAGCAAAAAGTGAAGAGGAAGCCCCATCAACCACTACAGCAGCCCCCTATGAGGTATCTTGAGGGGACTGCTGGCTGGAGAAAGACAAAAGCTTTGAGTTGGCATGTACACATTGGTATATTTAAAAATAAAATGCCTTTCCACAAAAAATATAAATAAACATGTTAACATTAAATTTCTTACAGCTGAAATAATAATCATAATAATAATAATAAACAGGTATAACTTCAGTGGGCCCAGACTTTTGCCATACATAGAGAATCTGAAACAATAACTTCAGATGTCTGATTTTTGTGGTAAGCAGTAATCTTTTGATATCCAAATACATGCTTTTTTTTTTTTTTTTTTTTTTTTTAGCAGAAACTCCTATTTATCCCAGCTCCTTCCTGACCTCTTTGGAATAGTTTTTCAGAGCTGTGAGGCTGCCTCCTTTGCTTAAATCTTCAGTAAGTCTACCAACCATAACATAATTCTCAATTTTTAGATTATGCATTTTTTTTCAGTTGACACAAGACAATCTCAGGTCCAGAAAGAAAAACAATCCAGTTGCTACATTCATTGCTTTGAGATGCAATGGAGCTCTTTGGAGATCCTGAGCTGAAGACCCAGATTAGTCTGTTTAGCCTCCTGGTCCACAGAAACTGTGAGAAAATGAATTCATACTGTTTTACGCCACTAAGTTTATGGTCATTTGTTTCATAGTGATAAAAACTGATATCAGTGAAAAGTGATGGACTGGATTTTGAGCAATATATGTGCACATGCATGTGTTTGTGTGAGATATTCTGATCATTTTTGTATCTATCTCAATCTGCAGCTGGCCTCAGTGGTCACTTGGAGGTAGATCACTGTGTGTGAGTCCAAGTTACTGATGTGATCACAGATTCCCTGATGCAAAAATAAATATTAGACAAGTGGATTTAGAGAGGATGTTATCTGGAAGTCCTGTTGGTGATATACTGCAGTTACTATTTCTTATTTTTTCTTTTTAACTGAATGTTGTTGTTCAGACACTCAGTCATGTCCAATTCTTTGAGACGCCATGGACTGCAGCATGCCAGGCTCCCTGTCTTTCACTGTCTCCCAGAGCTTGCTCAAACTCATGTGCATTGAGCCAATGATGCCACCCAACCATCTTTTCCTCTGTCGTCCCCTTTTCCTTCTGCTTTCTGTCTTTCCCAGCATCAAGGTCTTTTTCAGTGAGTCAGCTCTTTGCATCAGGTGGCCAAAGTATTGGAGCTTCAGCTTTGGCATCAGTTCTTCCAATGAATATTCAGGGTTGATTTCGTTTAACTGAATAGCAGTCATAAAATAGGTTTACTAACTGTGAAACAAAATGGTGCTAAACAACTTCTCTAAAATTTCATTATTTAGTTCACAAGAAATCATACTCTCAGACACATGCAGAATAAGTTAAAATGCAAGACTAGTGGGAACTCCCTGGTGGTGCAGTGGTTAGGACTCCCCTAATTCACTGCCAAGAGCCCAAGTTCAACTCCTAGTCAGGGAACAAAAATCCTGTAGATGAGTGGTGCAGCCAAAAACAGAAAAAACACTAGTGCTTTTAGTTTCTGAGATAATAACTTTGGACATGATATTAAAACTCTGACACCCTCTTCCTTGTCTATAAATTGTAATAATTATGGTTCTAAGAATGAGAAATAATATAAGTATTGTAGATGGCAAATTGTAGCTGTTATGATAATGGTGATAGTAAATATGGAAGATTTTTTACTCAAAGTCATTAAGGCAGGTACATATTTTTACACACATATGAATGGCTTTAAATTTTGGTGGAAAAGCAATGAATTATGCATAATTATAGTGGATCTAAGTATTCCAGTTTCAAATCATTTTATACTATGTGACCTGGAGAATGTCCAAATACTTCTAGAAGACTTTATTCCATCAATAAATAGGAGGAACAATATCTGCTTTAACTATTTCACAGAGAATGCCTGAATCTCAAAGATGATATAGTGAAACTTTATCACAATTCTATATGAATACAATAAAGTAAAATTATTTTACAAAAGCATATATTTGTATATATCAAGAAATCAAACAAGTATTTCATGAGAATTTAGCAGGAAATTCATTAAGGTAATATTTTGGTTCAATTATCTATTATGCAAACATAATGGTTCTCAAAAATATCTATGAAAAAAGTTCAAAAATTTGACATGACCAAGAGATGTGAATATCATGTTTCAACCCCACAAGTTGCAACTCATGCCTAATAAAATGTTGCAGATTCATCTTGAGCAAGCTGCTGAAAAAATAAAGACTTTAAAGGCAACAGGAACATCAGAAAACAGACAGCAGCATGAATAGCTAAATACATTCCATGCAACGAACAATGAAACAGAAAGATAACATCACTAAGCCACCTTGCACAGCTGTCAAGTGACAGGAGTGACATAACAATGGAATCACATGCAAGAAATTGAAAGCACTAAAAATGCAGAATTAATTTTGCACTACCTCCTAGCAAGGTTATGATTTCTCTAAGGTCTCCTCAGATAAGCTTTCATTTACTGGACACACATCAAACCTCTAGCTGTTAGCATTGGAAATATAACCACCACAGAAAATTCTAGCTACCCATACGCATCACTTCCAAGCCTAGAGTCTTTCTTTTACCATGTATTGTATGTTATATAAACATTTACTTTCCTTACAAATATACCACTGACCTCCTTTAATCCACCTTCTCTGCATCTTGTGAAAAACAGTAAATTTTTTATTTGAAAGAGGGGAGATTGGATAACAGCCAGGAAACAGTGGCAGGGAAAGAAAGATAAGGAAATAGATATGAGAAGAACTAAATGCAGGGACAAAGGTCTATAATAAACAATGAGAGACAGAAGGGGAGAAAAAAAATGAAGGGGAAATATAGAGAATAAGGAAAGTGGTCAAAGAAGAAAAATGCCTAGAAAAGTGTGCCTGGGTTGATGGAGAGTTGACAAAAATAATAGACAAAGTGATGATTTTAGAGGCACTGTGAGTGATCAAAGACGACTGGAGTAGAGGTCAGACAAGGCAGCCATGGGAATATTAAATTAGCTAATTTAAGAAGAAGAACAGATCTGGAGATTCCATAGATAAAATAAAAGGATTTAATATAGAGACAAAGGGGCAAGATGTCAATCTTTGAATAATAAAATTTCTGCACTGGAAAAGTATTTGGAAATGACCATGTTCAGATAATATATGAGAGATTACTATACAACTGTAAGGGTGAAAAAAGAGAAGGAGAATATTTTTTCCTGTCTAGAAAATAAACAAGCACTGTTTTCTAAATAATCAGCAAGCAGCCATGACATTGTGTCAGCAAACAGCACTTGCAGAATTAGAAGACAAGAAGTTAAAAGCTGTTTTTTGGAGACACTCTGAATATCAAATTACATATAAATTTGGTGACATTCTTTTGGCACCTAATAATAAAATATCTGATATTTGCATTGAGCTTCATACTTAAAAAAAAAAATGGAAGAAAGGAAGGAGCCAATATTTACTGACTATCCACTGTACACTAAACATTATACATATTCTACCAGGATATCCCTTATTTGATATAAGAAAACTAGTTCAGATGGCAGCGTACTATCCCCAAAGTCAAATACATTGTAACAAAATGGAGTCCAAAATTGAAGCTGGATGTCTATTTTACTCTTTTATGCCACAGAAAGAAGATGGGAGTGAAGAAAAGTAGAAATGAGAGAGAGGAAAAACAGTAATAAAGTAATTTGCATCCTTTAGTACCAATTGCTGGGCAGCAGTTATGCTTATTACCACTTCTGGGAATTTGGCCAGGATTTATAAAGAGGAAATTTACATCCAAAAAAGTAAAGCAACTGGTCCACATTTGCACGTGTAGGGGATACATCCACTTTATTTGACTCTGAAAACAGGATTCAGTTTTTGTAAATGTTTCCATCATTGAAGGAGAAACCAAGTTACATTGCTGAACTGTCACATGCTAGTTAGGTAACTATGAGTACATCACCCATCTTCTCTGTCTCAGCTGCTCTCTCATCAGTGTTGGTTAACACATGCCTTGCTTACAAGGTGTTGCAAGGATTGCATCTATTATAAAGTATATTGAACATTGTTGCTAAGTCACTTCAGTTGTGTCCGACTCTGTGTGATCCTATAGACAGCAGCCCACCAGGCTCCCCCATCCCCGGGGTCCTCCAGGCAAGAATAGTGGAGTGAGCTGCCATTTCCTTTTCCAATGAATGAAAGGGAAAAGTGAAAGTGAAGTCGCTCAGTCATGTCCGACTCAGCAACCCCATGGCCTGCAGCCTACCAGGCTCCTCCATCCATGGGATTTTCCAGGCAAGAGTACTGGAGTGGGTTGCCATTGCCTTCTCTGATATTGAACATAGATTTTGGCAATAAGCCTGCATGCATGCATCCTCATTTGTGTCCAACTCTGCAACCCCATGGACTGCAGCTCACCAGGCTCCTCTGTCCATGGGATTTTCCAGGCAAGAATACTGGAGTGGATTGCCATTTCCTCCTCTAGGATATCTTCCAGACACAGGAATCAAACTCATGTTTCCTGCTGCTCCTGGACTGACCGGTATATTCTTTACCACTGAGCCCCCAAGAAGCCCCAAAATAAGAATAACCATAGTAATGAGTTGATATATGTAGGTAGAGTCTAACCAGACTAGAATATGTTCAATTGATAATCAGGACTGTGTGAGATCATATGTGTTTTAGAAGACTTCAGTTCAGTTCAGTTGCTCAGTCTTGTCTGACTCTTTGTGACCCCATGAACCACAGCATGCCAGGCCTCCCTGTCCATCACCAACTCCTGCAGTCCACCCAAACCCATGTCCATTGAGTCAGTGATGCCATCCAGCCATCTCATCCTCTGTCGTCCCCTTCTCCTCCTGCCCTCAATCTTGCCCAGCATCAGGGTCTTTTCAAATGAGTCAGCTCTTCGCATCAGGTGGCCAAAGTATTGGAGTTTCAGCTTCAACATCAGTTCTTCCAATGAACACCCAGGACTGATCTCCTTTAGGATGGACTGGTTAGATCTCCTTGCAGTCCAAGGGACTCTCAAGAATCTTCTCCAACACCACAGTTCAAAAGCATCAATTCTTTGGCACTCAGCTTTCTTTACAGTCCAACTCTCACATCCATACATGACTACTGGAAAAACCATAGCCTTGACTAGATGGACATTTGTTGGCAAAGTCATGTCTCTGCTTTTGAATATGCTATCTAGGTTGGTCATAACTTTCCTTCCAAGGAGTAAGCGTCTTTTAATTTCATGGCTGCAATCACCATCTGCAATGATTTTGGAGCCCAGAAAAATAAAGTCAGCCACTGTTTCCACTGTTTCCCCATCTATTTGCCATGAAGTGATGGGACCAGATACCATGATCTTCGTTTTCTGAATGTTGAGCTTTAAGCCAACTTTTTCATTCTCCTCTTTCACTTTCATCAAGAGGCTCTTTAGTTCTTCTTCACTTTCTGCCATAAGGGTGGTATCATCTGCATATCTGAGGTTATTGACATTTCTCCCGGCAATCTTGATTCCAGCTTGTGCTTCCTCCAGCCCAGCGTTTCTCATGATATAGTCTGCATATAAGTTAAATAAGCAGGGTGTCAATATACAGCCTTGATGTACTTCTTTCCCAATTTGGAACCAGTCTGTTGTTCCATGTCCAGTTCTAACTGTTGCTTCCTGACCTGCATACAGGTTTCTCAAGAGGCAGGTCAGGTGGTCTGGTATGCCCATCCCCTTCAGAATTTTCCACAATTTATTGTGATCCTTGAACCTAATTGATGTTGCCAATAAATAGGGGGGAAAATGAGTCAAGTGCTCTAACTAAAAGCAAAACTAAAAATATAACCATCATCATTATCATGATTAATTGAAAAATACTTTATTAAATACATATTATGCTATGAATTTTAGTTTGTATTATCAAAGAGATCAGATTTCCTCTTGTATGAGGAAGAAATAGTACTCAATTAAGATAATAAATAGCAGTATTTTGGATATATGATGACCACTTAAATTAAGGGTGAAAATAAAAATATAGAAAAATTAATAAAAGTAGAAGAGAGAAAATTGTATAACCACATTAATCAATATACAGTGAACATAGTACTACAATTTCTATACTAACACTACTTCAAGGAGTTGGAAATTTTATGTAATGGCAACCCACTCCAGTATTCCTGCCTGGAGAATCCCACGGATAGAGAAGCCTGGCAGACTACAGCCCATGGGGTTGCAAGCGCTGGACATGACCTAGCAACTAAACCACTAAACAATTCCAGAGGCTCTTATATATATATATGACAGGGGAGTGTGTAATTTCCTCAATTCTGTCTCACTGCAGCAAAAATCTGAAGTGACGCACCGACCAGTGTTATAGCTCAGTTTTATTGGCAAGCAAAGGAAAATACATCCTGGAGATATGAGGGCAGGCCAACCCAAAAGATGCGAAGAGAATAGAAACTTCTGGCTCAATTTTGACTCCTCTTTTTATATGTTTTTCTCCTCCCCCTGAACCTGCCCTATGTAAATTGGGCTAGTCAGAAGGGCTGTTCATTTTACCTGAGGTCCTTACTCTGGTCCTCAGACCTTCCTTTGTTCTATTTTCATGGGCTTTTCCCTTCTTTGTCTTCTAGCCACTGCTATTTTGAACTCCTTTTTCCTAACATTCCACCCTCAAGAGATGGGAGGCTCAATTCTTGGGGAATAGCAGTATCGAAGTCTCTCTGGCTACTTCCTGCTGAACTGGGATGGCAAGGGGCACTGAGCCTTCCTCACTTGTTAGTCTCAAGCCTCAAAGTTCTTATAGTGGTGTCCGTCTAAGTGTGAGTGTTATTTCCTGTGGTCGGCTGTAGTTTTATGTATCCTTGTTGAACTGGCACAGCATGTTGTAGCTTGTTGACTGGGGCAGAGAAAAAAAAGGGTTAGCCAATTGATCATACATGGAGCAATCATAAGCAGCATCAATATGGTGAAGACAGAAAATAGTACAGGCATTCGCCGACTCTAAATTTCCCATCGCCAGGAGGATCCCCCAAAGAGAGATTGTAGTCACCCTGAGAACTGTCCAGCTCATTCTTTGAGATCCTGTAGGGTCTGAGTATTTTCCCTGAGGACTGTGAGACTTTCTTTAACTAAGCTGGAGATATTTACCTGGAAACAACACGTCTCATTCAAGATAGCTTAAGTCCCTCCTTATTCAGGGTTCAGGAGACTGATCTCCTATTTATTTGGGAGTACAACCTCTGCCAAGCTGTATTGGCTGTTGTGAGAAATCTTATCTCAGAAACATAATTTTTCGGTGTTCATTAGAATGGCACTCATTTGTAGTCCTGAATAGGTATCTGAGATCTCCCAGGGGCTCACAGGGGTATTGAGTGTCCTCTTCTGTTTTCTTCCATGGCTTGACTCATAGTAAAGCCATGAGTAGTGAATCCAGGATTCATGTTCTGGTACCTTGACTGCTGGGGGGATAGAGAGTATTACAGAGTAGGGGCCCTTCCATGTGGGCTGGAGTTGAGCCTTTGGGGACCCATCTTTCCAAACTTTAATAGGGACTTGAGTCCTTAGAGCAGATAGTGGTGGCTCTTTGGAATCTTTTGGTCCTGGTTGACACCCCACAAGTGTATATCCTGTTGGAATTGCCCAATGGCCATGGTATAAGAATGGAGAGACTGACCCTCTGGATCAAGGAAGAGGTCATTGACATAAACAAAAGGTCTCATAAGGACTAAGACCAACCTGTTCCTTAGGGGCAATACAGGTGCAGAGGAGAGCTATTGGTAAAGCCTCCTTCTATCCAAGGTGGTTTCCTGGGTTATCTTTTTTATTGCTGATTTTAAGAATTGGTTGGCTCTTTCTACTTTTCCTGAAAACTGAGGCCTCCAGGCACAATGGAGATAATAAATAATGCCCAATGCTTTAGGTCACCCCTTGGGTGACCTTAGAAATAAATGATGTCCCATTGTCAATTTGTAGTGACCTGGGCAGACCAAATCTTGGAATGATTTCATGGAGCAGTTTTGTTTTGTTTTGTTTTGTTTTGTTTTGTTTTGTTTTGTTTTGTTTTACCACCTCCTCTACCTTCTCAGTCAGGGTGGGAAAACCTTCCATCCATCCTGTGAATGCACCTATCATGACTGATAGGTATTTATACCCTTGAGAAACTGTCATCTGGGTGAAGTCCATCTGCCAGCCCTCTCCTGGGTAGGTCCCACAGTGTTGGATGGGCTGGGCCAGCTAGGGTTTTCGAGCTCCTTGGAAGTTGTTTAATTGGCAAGTGGGGCAAGAGGAGACCACTTGCCTTATAGTCATTTGGAGGCCTTTTCCTCTGAAGGACCTTTCTAGTAATCTTTGGAGGGTTTTCTCCCCTATGAGTGGTGGCATGTAAAGAGTTAACCAACCTCCGTTGGAGATTCCCAGGCAGAAAAAGGAGTCCCTCCTTGTGGAACCACCCCATATGATCTTCTTGAAAGCCCTCACTCTTAGCTTTAAGAGTCTCACCTTCAGTATATGGAGGAGTTTCAGGCACATTAGTCTGTGGAACTAAGGTGGCAACCCCTGTTACGTCTTTGTTCTGTGATGCTGCTCTCTTAGCTGCCTAATCAGCTACTTGGTTCCCTGGTGCCACTTCCGTGCTCCCTTTTTGGTGTCCTTTACAGTGGGAGACTGAAACCTCGGTGGGCAGATGTACTGCCTCCAAGAGCCTAAGGATTTAATCACCATATTTGACTGGGGACCCTCGGGTGGTCAAGTGGCATTTTCTTTCCAAACAGCAACATGTAAATGTAGCACCAGAAAGGCATACTTGGAGTCAGTGTAAACAGCTACCGGTTTTCCTTTTCCCAGCTCTAGACCCTAAGTCAGGGCTATGAGCTCAGCCAACTGGCTTGAAGTACCTGGTGTCAAAGGTTTAACCTCTGTGGCCTCAAAATTGGAGACTACTGCATATCCAGCCCTTCTTTTTCCATCTAAGACAAAGTTGCTTCCATCAGAGTACCAGATTTCCTCAGGATTAGTCAAAGGATCTTCTGACAATCCCTCTCAGGGGTTTTGTCCAATGGTCCAAAGTTTCTAGGCAAGAGTGAAAGGGGAGAGAGCCCTTGTGGGTAGGCAGGAGGGTAGCTGGGTTAAGAACCTTACAAGGGGATGTAGTCAGGTCTGGATTTTCCATCAGCACTACTTGATATCTGAAGGTTCTTTGATCAGACATTCATAGACAGCTTCTCCCATTCAGGAGTTGTTTTGTTGGTGACTGGTAAAAATAGTGAGTTTGCCTCTGAGAGAGTTTTAAAGCATCTTCTCTCAGGTCTGCAATAGCTGCAAGATTTCGAAGGCAGGGAAAGATCTCTTCCCAAAAAAGGAGTAGGATACTCAGGGACCACCCAGAACTGATGGGAAAAAACTTGTGCATACCAGCAACAAAAAGTGCTCAGGTGAATCTTTTTGTAATTGTTTTTCCTATAGCACAAAATGGTATAGATTTGTGGGGAGAAGGCTCTGGAGTAGTAGGTCAGGGCAGAGTAGGTAGTCCCTGTGAGAAATAGATTTAAGGGACTAGATCTGATAGATAGAGTGCCTGATGAGATATGGATGGAGGTTTGTGACATTGCACAAGAGACAGGGATCAAGATCATCCCCAAGAAAAAGAAATGCAAAAAAGGAAAATGGCTGTCTGAGAAAACTTTATAAATAGATGTGAAAAGAAGAGAAGCTAAAAGCAAAGGAGAAAAGGAAAGATATACCCATTTGAATTCAGAGTTCTAAAGAATAGCAAGGAGAGATAAGAAAGCCTTCCTCAGCAATCAGTGCAAAGAAATAGAGGAAAACAGTAGAATGGGAAGGACTAGAGATCTCTTCAAGAAAATTAGAGATACCAAGGAAACATTTCATGCAAAGATGGGCACAATTAAGGACAGAAATGGTATGGACCTAACAGAAGCAGAAGATATTAAGAAGAGGTGGCAAGAATACACAGAAGAACTATTAAAAAAAAAAAAAAAAGATCCTCATGACCCAGATAAACACGATGGTGTGATCATTCACCTAGAGTCAGACATCCTGGAATGTGAAGCCAAGTGGGCCTTAGGAAGTATCACTGTGAACAAAGCTAGTGGAGGCAATGGAACTCCAGTTGAGCTATTTCAAATCCTAAAAGATGATGCTGAGAAAGTGCTGCACTCAATATGCCAGCAAATTTGGAGAACTCAGAAGTAGCCACAGAACTAGAAAAGATCAGTTTTCCCTTGTCTTTGACAAAGGAGGCAAGAATATATAATAGAGAAAAGACAATTTCTTTAACAAGTTGTCCTGGGAAAACTGGTCAACTACTTGTAAAAGAATGAAACTAGAACACTTTGTAACACCATACACACACACACATACACACACACAAAAAGAAACTCAAAATGGATTAAAGATCTAAATGTAAGACCAGAAACTATAAAACTCCTAGAAGAAAACATAGGCAAAACACTTTCTGACATAAATCACAGCAGGATCCTCTATGACCCACCTCCCAGAGTAGTGGAAATGAAAGCAAAAATAAACAAATGGGACATAATTTAATTAATTAATTTTAATTAAATTAATTAATAATTAAACTTAAAAGTTTTTGCACAACAAAGGAAACTATAAACAAGGTGAAGAGACAGCCTTCAGAATGGGAGACAGTAATAGCAAGCAAAGCAACTGACAAAGAATTAATCTCAAAAATATACAAGCAGCTCACACAACTCAATCCCAGAAAAATAAACAGCTAAAACAAAAAATTGACCAAAGAACTAAATGGGCACTTCTCAAAAGAAGACATACAGATGGCTAACAAACATATGAAAAGAGGCTCATCATCACTTATTACCAGAGAAATGCAAATCAAAACCACAATGAGGTACCATCTTACACCAGTCAGAATGGCTAGTATCAAAGTCTACAAACAATAAATGCTGGAGAGGGTGTGGAGAAAAGGGAACTCTCTTACACTGTTGATGGGAATGCAAACTAGTACAGGCACTATGGAGAACAGTGTGGAGATTTCTTAAAAACTGGAAATAGAACTGTCATACGACCCAGCAATCCCACTGCTGGGCATACACACCGAGGAAACCAGAACTGAAAGAGATACATGTACCCCAATGTTCATGGCAGCACTGTTTGCAATAGCCAGGACATGGAAGCAACTTAGATGTCCATCAGCAGACAGATGGATAAGAAAGTTGTGGTACATATGCACAATGGACTATTTAAAAGATAGTCACTATTTAAAAGATAGTCAGCTATTTAAAAGATGCATTTGAATCAGTTCTAATGAGGTGGATGAAACTGGAGCCTATTATACGGAGTGGAGTCAGAAAGAAAAACACCAATACAGTATATTAACACGTATATATGGAATTTACAAAGATGGTAATGATGACCCTATATGCGAGACAGCAAAAGACACACAGGTGTAAAGAACAGACTTTTGGACTCTGTGGGAGAAGGCAAGGGTGGGATGATTTGAGAGAATAACATTGAAACATGTATATTACCATATGCAAAATAGATTGCAGTCCAGGTTCAATGCATGAGACAGGGTGCTCAGGGCCGGTGCACTGGGATGACCTTGAGGGATGGGATGGGGAGAAAGGTGAGAGGGGGGTTCAGGATGGGGAACACATGTACACCCATGGCTGATTCATGTCAGTTCAGCTCAATTCAGTCACTGATTCCTATCCAACTCTTTGCAACCCCATGGACCACAGCACGCCAGTCCTCCCTGTCCATCACCGACTCCCGGAATTTACTCAAACTTATGTCCACTGAGTTGGTGATGCCATCCAGCCATCTCATCTTCTGTCATCCTCTTCTCTTCCTGCCCTCAATCTTTCCTCGCATCAGGGACTTTTGAATGAGTCACCTCTTCGCATCAGGTGGCCAAAATATTGGAGTTTCAGCTCCAACATCAGTCCTTCCAATGAACACTCAGGACTGATCTTTAGGATGAAGTGGTTGGATCTCCTTGCAGTCCAAGGGACTCTCAGAGAATCTTCTCCCCAACCACAGTTCAAAAGCATCAATTTTTCAGTGCTCAGCCGTCTTTATAGTCCAACTCTTACATCCATACATGAATACTGGAAAGACCATAGCCTTGACTAGAAGGACCTGTGATGGCAAAGTAATGTCTCTGCTTTTGAATATGCTCTCTAGATTGGTAATAACTTTCCTTCCAAGAAGTAGGCATCTTTTAACTTCATGGCTGCAGTCACCATCTGCACTGATTTTGGAGGCCAAAAAAATAAAGTCAGCCACTCTTTCCACTGTTTCCCCATCTATTTCCCATGAATTGATGGGACCAGATGCCATGATCTTAGTTATCTGAATGTTGAGCTTTAAGCCAACTTTTTCACTCTCATCTTTCACTTTCATCAAGAGGCTCTTTAGTTCTTCACTTTCTGCCATAGGGTGGTGTCATCTGCATATCTGATATTTCTCCCGGCAATCTTGATTCCAGCTTGCGCTTCTTCCAGTCCAGTGTTTATCATGATGTACTCTGCATATATAAGCAGGGTGACAATATACAGCCTTGACGTACTACTTTTCCTGATTTGGAACCAGTTGTTGTTTCATGTTCAGTTCTAACTGTTGCTTCCTGACCTGCTACAGATGTCTCAAGAGGCAGGTCATGTGGTCTGGTATGCCCATTTCTTGAAGAATTTTCCACAGTTTATTGTGATCCACACAGTCAAAGGCTTTGGCATAGCCAATAAAGCAGAAACAGTTGCTTTTTGGAACTCTCTTGCCTTTTCGATGATCCAGTAGATGTTGGCAATTTGATCTCTGATTCCTTTGCCTTTTCAAAAATCAGCATGAACATCTGGAAGTTCACAGTTCAAGTATTGTTGAAGACTGGCTTGGAGAATTCTGAGCACTACTCTACTAGAGTGTGAGATGAGTGCAACTGTATGGTAGTTTGAGCATTCTTTGACATTGCCTTTCTTTGAGATTGAAGTAAAAACTGACCTTTTCCAGTTCTGTGGCCACTGCTGAGTTTTCCGAATTTGCTGGCATGTTGAGTACAGCACTTTCACAGCATCATCTTTTAGGATTGGAAATACCTCAACTGGAATTCCATCACCTCCTCTGGCTTTGTTCGTAGTGATGCTTCCTAAGGCCCACTTGACTTCTCATTCCAGGATATCTGGTCCTAGGTGAGTGATCACACCATTGTGCTCATCTGGGTCATGAAGATCTTTTTTGTACAGTTTTTCTGTTCTTCCTACCTCTTAATTTCTTCTGCTTCTGTTAGGTCCATAGCATTTCTGTTCTTTATTGTGCTCATCTTTGCACAAAAACTTCCATTTGTGTCTCTAATTTTCTTAAAGAGATCTCTAGTCTTTCCCATTCTATTGCTTTCCTCTATTTCTTTGCATTGATTGTTGAGAAAGGCTTTCTTATCTCTCAGAGCTATTCTTTGGTATACTGCATTCATATTTAACTTATATGCAGAGTACATTATGAGAAATGCTGGGCTGGAAGAAGCACAAGCTGGAATCAGGAGTGCCAGGAGAAATATCAATAACCTCAGATATGCAGATGATACCACCCTTATCACAGAAAGTGAAGAACTAAGGAGCCTCTTGATGAAAGTGAGAGTGAAAAGGTTGGCTTAAAATTCAACAATCAGAAAATGAAGATCATGGCATCCAGTCCCATCACTTCGTGGGAAATAGATGGGAAAACAATGGAAACAGTGGCTGACTTTATTTTGGGGGCCTCTAAAATCAGTGCAGATGGTGATTGCAGCCATGAAATTAAAAGACACTTACTCCTTGGAAAGAAAGTTATGACCAACCTAGAGAGCATATTAAAAAGCAGAAATATTACCTTGCCAACAAAGGTCTGTCTAGTCAAGTCTATGGTTTTTCCAGTGGTCATGTATGGATGTGAGAGTTGCACTGTAAATAAAGCTAAGTGCTGAAGAATTGATGCTTTTGAACTGTGGTGTTGGAGAAGACTCTTGCAAGTCCCTTGGACTGCAAGGAGATCCAACCAGTCCATCCTAAAGGAGACCAGTCCTGGGTGTTCATTGGAAGGACTGATGCTGAGGCTGAAACTCCAGTACTTTGGCCACCTCATGAGAAGAGTTGACTCATTGGAAAAGACCCTAATGCTGGGAGGGGTTGGGGGCAGGAGGTGAAGGGAACGACGGAGGATGAGATGGCTGGATGGCATCACCAACTTAATGCACATGGGTTTGGGTAAACTCCGGGAGTTGGTGATGGACAGGGAGGAATGGAGTGCTGTGATTCATGGGGTCTCAGAGTCAGACATGACTGAGCGACAGAACTGAACTGAACTGAACTGAACTGCATTCATATGAGTATATCTTTCCTTTTCCCCTTTGCCTTTTGCTCCTCGTCTTTTCACAGCTATTTGTAAGGCCTCAGACAACCATTTTGCCTTTTTGCATTTCTTTTTCTTGGGAATGGTCTTAGTCACTGCTTCCTATACACTGTCAGGAACCTCCATCCATAATTCTTTGGGCACCCTATCTATCAGATCTAATCCCTTGATCTATTTGGGAACAGATACCATGATGTAAAGGAATCCAAGCCTGTGCCCTGAGACTGGGAACCTGATAAAATAGCCATACGACTTATTCTCTTATTGCTCTGAGGGAATGTAAATCACTGATTTCTTCGCCTAGTCTGTAAGAGCAGTTTAGGGTGCTTCCAATGGTAAACATTTCGTTGTTATAGACCCACTTTAGGTAACAACAGAAATAATGACAAGGGAGTGGGTTATCTGGTCCTGTTAGGGGCATTAAGATTATTTTAATAATAAGTGGGGTGGAGCAATGTTGCGTGCAAGGTGGCAGGGTCCTGGTTGTAGGAGTTAGTAAGTGGCTTAAGAACAAATTGATGAGAGGCAAAAGACCAGATGGTCCATAAAAGTAGAGTGGAGATTTGATCCAGGGATATGTCTGTAACTTTAGAAGAAGGGTAGTAAGGGTTTGGGCCCAAACAGCCTGCAGGGCTAACTCCCAAAGTGGCAAACATTATCCTGAAGCCCAATTGCCCTTGAAGGGGTGCCACCAATAGATAAACTTCTAGCAGACATTGTGTGTCTGTCACCCACCCTAGAAGGGTCACTGAGAGATGCTGTTGTTGCACATATTGTAGGAAACATGGATGATGAAGGCCTGAATATCTAAAGAGATTGGATATTACACAGTATTTCTCTCCCAAAGGCCAGCTACTTTCTGGTTGTCCCTCCAGAAGATTATAGAGGCAATATTGTGGGCCCGGATGGGTCTCAGTAAAAGAGTATGAAACAGGAGGGAAGGGAGCAGGGCAGAACTTTTGAAATTTAATAAACTGATTAAAATCAAATGGGTCCAAGATGACAAGTCAATTCAACTAAACCTTGATCCTCAATCTGCAAGCTAAATGACACAGCCAGAGGCACAAGGACAGCTTCAAGCCAGTGTCAAAAGGAGGAGTGGGTGGTTCCCTAATTGTTGGGATGATCCTCCCATTCATTAGCATATGAAATCACCCACCTTGAAAAACTAACCACACCACATTTCATGGCTGCTGCACTCATCCTCTGCAATGGCCCACACCTTGTGGAATGTTAGTTCAGTCACTCAGTCCTGTTCAACTCTTTGCAACCCCATGAATCGCAGTAAGCCAGTCCTCCCTGTCCATCACCAACTCCCAGAGTTCACTCAAACTCATGTACATTGAGTCAGTGATGCCATCCAGCCATCTTATCCTCTGTCGTCCTCTTCTCCTGCCCTCAATCCCTCCTAGTATCAGGGTCTTTTCCAATGAGTCAACTCTTTGCATGAGGTAGCCAAACTATTGGAGTTTCAGCCTCAGCATCAGTCCCTCCAATGAACACCCAGAACTAGTCTCCTTTAGGATGGACTGGTTGGATCTCCTTGCAGTCTAAGGGACTCACAAGAGTCTTCTCCAGCACCACAGTTCAAATACATCAGTTCTTCAGCACTCAGCTTTCTTCACAGTCCAACTCTTACATTCATACATGACCACTGGAAAAAACATAGCCTTGACTACATGGATGGACCTTTGTTGGCAAAGTAATATCTCTACTTTTTAATATGCTGTCTAGGTTGGTCATAACTTTCCTTCCAAGAAGTAAGCATCTTTTAATTTCATGGTTGCAATTACCATCTGCAGTGATTTTGGAGCCCCCCAAAATAAAGTCAGCCACTGTTTCCACTGTTTCCCCATCTATATCCCATGAAGTGATGGGACTGGATGCTATGATCTTCGTTTTCTGAATGTTAAGCTTTAAGCCAACTTTTTCACTCTCCTCTTTCACTTTTATCAAGAGGCTTTTAGTTCCTCTTCACTTTCTGCCATAAGGGTGGTATCATCTGCATATCTGAGGTTATTGATATTTCTTATCCAGACAAATCCACCTCTTACCTATTGCTGCGTCTCTCACTTAATTTTTTTTTCAATAAGATATCAAGAACCTGAGCTTCATTAGGTCCTGAAACCAGGCACTGTGAGTTTTGGCCAGGCTCAAGTCCTGGGAAAGGGGAGCTGAAGGACAGGAGGAAAAAGCAGTGGGGAAAAACGTGCCAAGGAATCCCGTTCATAACTTGCCTAAAAATATGCTAAATACCTGACCTGTGCTCACAGTTTTCATTGGCCTGATCATTAAGGACAGAAGAACCCCCACCCACTTGGGCAACAGCTACTAGGGCACAGCAGATAGTGAGACTATGAGACACACTGAGGAGTAGCTTCTGCCAGAGTTTCTCAACTGCACCCACTGCTGCTTGCCTCTTTGCAGAGTTTGAGGAAACAAGAAATGAGAGATTGTAAAGGAATTAAGATTTTGTTAGCTGTATGTCCTTCCAGCCATAGGAGTGAGGACTTCCTACTCCAACCAGAGGTCTCCTGGAATCTGAGAATGAGCTGCATGAGCTTTCTGCCAACTTTGTCTTTGCTGTCCTGGTTTCCAGCAGGAAACTTCTCGTCATGTCCCCTGGGCTTCGTTTCCTTTGTGTTGAGATTCCACCGCAGAAGCTTTTGCCAAGTTGAGCTTCTGCTGTGCTTGGCCTCTGCCTTGCAGGGACCAAGCTGAGGTTGTTTCAGCCAGGTTAAATCTGAGAAATGGCACCATAGATGACAGGGGAGTGTGTAATTTCCTCGGTTCTGTCTCATCACAGCAAAAATTTGAAGCGATGGATGGACCATTGTTACAGCTCAGTTTTATTGGCAAGCAAAGCAAAATACATCCTCGAGGTGTGAGGGCAGGCTGACCCAAAAGACACAAAGAGAAGAGAAGCCTCTGGCTCAATTTTGGCTCCTCTTTTTGTCTTTTCTCCTTCCTCTGCCCTATGCAAATTGGGCTAGTCAGGAGGGTTGTTTGTTTTACCTGAGGTCCTCACTCTGATCCTCAGACCTTCTTTTGTTCTATTTTTGTGGGTTTTCCCTTCTTCATCTTTTAGCCACCACCATTCTGGACTCCTTTTTCCCATTCTAACTACCTAAAATTACATATATACTTTAAAAATATTTCCATAGCAAATCTCAATGTGCTTTGATATTGTTGAAGGAAAGGCAGAATTTCAGGAATGAATGTATGGGTAAACTTTATATAAAAATTATATATATATAAATATATATATACATACATAATATATATATGCTGGTAGATTAGGGAAAAGGAGTCCAAAATGAAGGTAGCTAAAAGACAAAGAAAGGAAAAGCCTGTGAAAATAGAACAAAGGAAGGTTGTGACTGGAGTGAGGACCTCAGGTAAAACCAACAGCCCTCCTCACTAGCCCAATTTACATAAGGCAGGCTCAGGGGGAGGAGAAAAAATATTATAAAAAGAGGAGCCAAAATTGAGCTGGGGGCTTCTCTCCTCTTCACCTCTCTTGGATCGGCCCATCTTCACACCTGGAGGATGTGTTTTCCTTTGCTTGCCAAATAAAATTGAGCTGTAACACGAAGTAGTAATACTGGTCTGTCACTTCAAATTTTTGCTGTGGCGAGACAGAACCAAAGAAATTACAAAGTCCCCCAACATTTTAATAGGAAAAAGATTGTATATTAATATCCCTTCATAATGAGGAAGCTAATTATATAACATAGTTTGTAGCTTCATTTGAGCCAGATAAAATTAAATGGATAACTTGACGTTTCCTACTGACCAGAGCCCGTAATTTTTCCAAGTGTATTAATGAATTCACTTTAATTTCTGTAGTTACTGTTCCATGCTGCTGCCACTGCTGCTAAGTCGCTTCAGTCATGTCTGACTCTGTGCAACCCCATAGATGGCAGCCCACCAAGCTCCTCTGTCCCTGGGATTCTTCAGGCAAGAATACTGAAGTGGGTTGCCGTTTTCTTTTCCAATGCATGCATGCTAAGTTGCTTCAGTCATGCTCCATAAGGAACCCTAAACAATGAGTAGCATTGAGACCTCTATATGTAGATTTCTGTACTGTTTTAGGAATGATCAGGGACTTTTAATGAGGGCTGACCATGACACGTCTAGAGATAAGAGCTGTTTGGCACAGTAGTTTGACATCTCTCATAACCTTTCACAACCTACCTCTTCCTCAGATTGAAAAGTAAGTTCTGGTATATGGAGACATGTCAGGTAAATGTGTCAAATCAGAATACAATCCCAATTTACATGTGTTTAGAACCTTTGCCCTTTGCAGCTCTTCAAAATGCAAAAAAAAAAAAAAAATCAAATTTAATGTTGTAGCAATTGAAGTGATTTGCAAATTGTCATACGCAGATCATAAAAGAAATGAGTATGCATTTTTATAATCTGCTTTTAGAACAACTATTTGTAGCCATGCCTGAAAGTACTTTAAGCATATTAAAAAGTAAAATTTTCAAATTTTGTATCATTAATTGCTTTGTGTCACTACATTAAACAATGCAGGCAGACAATCAGAAGCCATTAGCATCCACTGACTTGTTAATCAATTAAACCTACTTCATGCATTGTTGTTGAGTAGACAAGTACCTTTATAGTGCTTATGTGAAACACATTTTTTGAAACTGAATAATCTCTTTCAAAAGTTAAATATGGGACCTAAATAACCTTTATTTAATAAGTTAAATAAAAAACCACATAGAAGGAAGTTGTGACAATTAAATGCACATATACTTGTAGTTAAGCTGTCTGAAAAAGACTAAACTATTGATCACAATATTTAATAATTTTTAAAATACTGAGGATTAAAAGCTAGTACTGAATGTTTGCGAAGTATGTGTCATCTAATTCACACAATAAAATCTGAAGATAGGTGATATTTATATTTCCATTTAACAAATAATAAAATTGAGGATCAGAATACATAAATCATTTAAAATTCACTCAACTAGTAAGTGCCAGAGCTAATCATCTAATTCAGGCAGTCTGACTCCACACTTTGAACCCTTATGCTGTGCTGCAGGAAGACGCAGAATGCAAACGTACTGTAGTAATTTAGTTTCACCTGTGGTGCTCCAAGAAACACTGAGAAAAGGAGGTAAACTTAGCTAGCTACCAAGTCAGGAACCATTCCAAGGATATGTTTGATTTTCATTCTGGTATATTTTAGGATTTTCTTTTCCCCTAGGCAAAGGAAAGTTTCTTCAATTATTTAATTTTTAATGTCTCACATATTTTCTGATCCCCAAAGTTATTTTTGAATGTAACTAACTTGAGTCAATATTTCCTTGCTTATCTCAATCTTATTTTCTAATTTATAATTTATAAAAGTTTTATTAATTCACAGTTTTGAGGAATAAACTGAATAATATACAGGAAAAGGTATGTAAAATATAGTG
Organism: Capra hircus; assembly: GCF_001704415.2. Taxonomy (NCBI): domain Eukaryota; kingdom Metazoa; phylum Chordata; class Mammalia; order Artiodactyla; family Bovidae; genus Capra; species Capra hircus. The sequence continues at coordinate 43,043,513 of NC_030821.1, forward strand.
ATAATAGGTACCAGATAAACATTATGGACTATTAGGGACAAATGATGGAGAAGGCAATGGCACCCCACTGCAGCACTCTTGCCTGGAAAATCCCATGGACGTAGGAGGCTGATGGGCTGCAGTCCATGGGGTTGCTAAGAGTCGGACACGACTGAGTGACTTCACTTCCACTTTTCACTTTCATGCATTGGAGAAGGAAATGGCAACCCACTCCAGTGTTCTTGCCTGGAGAATCTCAGGGACGGGGGAGCCTGCTGGGCTGCTGTCTATGGGGTCGCACAGAGTCGGACATGACTGAGGCAACTTAGCAGCAGGGACAAATGAAATTACATGGATTATCATATTACTTTCCATAGTTGAGAAATTGAGTAGTTTCTGCACAAAGGAAGAGTAAAATCCAAAAATTCTGAAATTCTTCAATAAATTTTAGATTCTATGCCGAAAATAATAAGGCAGCTCCATATTTTTATTAGTGCTGCTGCTACTGCTAGGTTGCTTCAGTCGTGTCCGACTCTGTGTGACCCGAGACAGCAGCCCACCAGGCTCCTCCATCCCTGGAATTCTCCAGGCAAGAACACTGGAGTGGGTTGCTATTTCCTACTCCAATGTATGAAAGTGAAAAGTGAAAGTGAAGTCTCACGGTCTTGTCTGACTCTTAGCGACCTCATGGACTGCAGCCTACCAGGCTCCTCTGTCCATGGGATTTTCCAGGCAAGAGTACCGGAATGGGTTGCCATTGCCTTCTCCGTTTTATTAATGCTGGAAGAGTGTTATAAAATGTATTGAAGTCAACTGCATTTTTCTTGCTTGGAAAACCAAACTTGAACTTACTCTGTGCAGTACAGATTTCCAAATGACTGTGCTCTGAAAACCATTCCTTGCCATTATACTCATTCTGGAAATGGAGTAGTAATCAAATACTTTTTAAAAAATTACATTAACTTGTTAATTTAAAAATTGACTTGAGAAAGAAATATTGTACTTAGAAAGTTTCTTTTTGACACCAAATTCTGTGCATGTATCATGCAACAGTTTTGCTACTTTTGAAAACTAGAATTTGATAGCTGAACTAAAGCACATATCAGTTCGGTTCAGTTCAGTTGCTCAGTCCTGTCCGACTCTTTGCAACCCCATGAATCACAGCACGCCAGGTCTCCCTGTCCATCATCAACTCCCGGAGTTTGCCCAAACCCATGTGCATCGAGTCGGTGATGCTGTCCAGCCATCTCATCCTCTGTCGTCCCCTTCTCCTCCTGCCCCCAATCCCTCCCAGCATCAGAGTGTTTTCCAATGAGTCAACTCTTCACGTGAAGTGGCCATACAGAAAGCAAATAGAAATCATATGTGTACTCTTTAAAATAGCATGTGTGTATTTCTTATAAACATCTTATATTCCATAACTTTCTGTTCATTGAGGGCTCTAGTCATCCAACATTCTGAGGCAGTGAATGGCTCCAAAGATGAGTAATGAGGTCAAATACCCTTCCCATCCAGATCAGAGCCTTTCTGTCTGGTCTGTGTCACAAGTGACTAGGAGTCATCATTACCAGTTGATGGGTGTTTAATTGTCAATGAGAAATGTGCCCTGGCATTGCTCCAAGTCCTAACAGCTCAGTGTTCAATGTAACAGAAATCACTATAGTGTACCCACTTCTTTATCTACAAAGCACTTTGCTCTATGGATTTAGGACAAAAAGCTTATTCAGCCTTGAGGAAGTCCATACAGAATGGCGATAAAGAACACTTTCCCAAAATTATGTACCCTCAAAACTTCCCTCATTAAAAGAATAAATTTAGAAGAAGAGGAATAAAATGCAGCAGTAGCTATTCATGGAACAAGTGCTTTATTAGACACCTAGCATGTGTTAGGTGATGTGAACATTTAAATGATAGAATACTACTGCTTCAGTTTCAAAGGCTATGGAGAGTGATAGGGAATTAAATAAAGGGTTTTGCTTATGGGAGATAACGGCTGTGGAAGAGAGGTGGCAGAGAGCCTATGAGAGAACAAAGAGGAAAGCTCTTCTCTTTAGCTGAAGATACTAAGAAAGACAATCTTGAAGAGATGAACCTTGACCTGATTCTGGAAGATAGTGTAAAACAAGAATGGGCCAGAAAGCATAAGGAAAGAAGAGGCCACAAAAATCTGAAATTTTTTAAAAAGGAAAAATGGAATTCCAAGGAGTATAGGATAGAAAACTTCAAGAGTAACCGAGGAAATAATTTAAGGAAGAAAGAAATGTAGAAGAGAATTTCCTCCAAGGCTGAGATTCACTCTCCAAAGGAGTGGTTGTTGTTTAGTTGCTAAGTCATGTCCAGCTCTTTGCGACCCCGTAGACTGTAGCTGGCCAGGTTCCTCTGTCCATGAGAGGGCATGAATACTGCCCACTAGATGGGAGAGAAGGTCACTAGGGACCCATAGGACAGAATGGAGAAGCAGGAAGCCACTTGTGGGAGTGTGAGCAAGACCGGCTGGAGAGGGAACACAGT